>NC_090934.1:1381116338-1381419368 GCF_040938575.1 Ambystoma mexicanum
ACAGATCAGATTCTGACCGCCATCATATTTTCACCATTGCTACTGTCCATTTGGAAGCAATACCTACTCGGTAATCATATGACTTAAATATAAAGACTCCATCTTTAAATGTTTATACCATGGCCAAGAAGGGCCAGTTTATGGCACCCACAGGGGCTCTTTATAGGTCACACGTTTGTCCATGCCAATCTGATCCAATACAGGACCGGTTTTAGGTGGGCCTCGTATCCAAGGGTTCTGAAGCCTACTGCAAAATGAATAGACAAATTAGAAGAACTCTGTGGGAATTAAATGAGACACTTAAGAAATTCTATACGAGGCACAGAGCAAAAGTCAAAAATCAGTACCCTATATAGAAAAGATAAACATGTCTGCGCCCTAAATACCTCAACTGTTGGAAACACAGCCCTCCTTCCAAATTGTGTAGATTAAGATAAAGTAGCACATACCCATTATTTCATAAACCACTCACTTTTCATTATTTGTGAGGCTTGTAAGGAAGGCATGGCATTAAAGTAAGACAGACACACATGATCACAGTTCAAGGGTGTTTATTAAACTGTAAAATGGGTGAGATACACACCTAAGCTGAACCTAACTCAGATGGGAACAAGCTACGACCATCAAATAATAATAATAGTCCTAGTGGAGTCTATTCAAATAAAAAGGGTCTATACTAAAAACCTATTGCCAATCCTTACCGCTGTGCTACAACATAGTGTGGGATAATGTTCACAAGAAAAGAAAGAAGTGTTCACAACATGATAAATCAGGATGTCATAGCCAGGGCCTCCCTTCCCCAAGTTTTTATCATGGGACAAGGATGGACTCTCGAGCACAGCACACTCCTGGGCTTCCCCAGCATGGGGTTACAGTTCCTTTTCCAAGTATCAGAGCCTTCTGTGCCCAAGTCTCTTTCATGCAAAGTTTCTTGCTTCACTTCAGAGGGTTCTATTATAAGGGTACCTGTAATACCAGAGGTCCTCCAGGTAAGTAATACAAAAAATCAGCACAATGGACTTTGGTAGATGAGATTAGGGAAACGACTTACTTAACAAGTTAGCTTCAATAGTTTAAAAAAACTATTTTTTTCAAAAAAATATTTACAATTCTTAACACTTTTTGCTCATAGAGCACATAAATTCAATAGAATACTACATTCATGTATATTGCACATCCTCCTATTCATTCCACCATGCATTCAAACGTACATTCATATACACAAAAATAGGTTATTCAAAACCCTAAACAAATCTATCAATAAATCATTACCTAACACCTATATCAACTGTAAGTGTGTATTAGAGTCAAATAGCACTAAGCTTGTTTAACAACATCTACATATGTTTTGTCGTAATACATTGGCTTTTTTTATTTGGTCTGATCTTTCTGTGTGTATATGAGTGTGCATTGGATGTGTATGAATGTAAGTTTGAATGCATGGTGGAACGAATAGGAGGATGTGTAATATACATGAATTTAAGTATTCTATGGAATTTATGTGCTCTATGAGTAAATAGTGTTAAGAATTGCACATTTTTTAAAAATAAAATAGTTTTTTTAAACTATTGAAGCTAACTTGTTATGTAAGTCGTTTCTTGCTTCAGAGGGCCTGGTGTATCATACACAACAACAAAATAAAAGTTCCTTCAGGTAATCTTTACACAGGGTGAGTACCTGTCACCCTTGGATCCCCCTCAGCCAGGCTCCGATACTTCACAATTGTCGGTCTCCCTTAGTCGGGCTCAGACCAACTAATCACTGCGGCCATCCCTCAGTTGGGTTCACACTTGTCATCACAATGTTCATGCGTGTTTTAACACTATGTAGGATTCACTTCCCTTGGTTTTCCAGCCCCCAGTCAGGCTTTCTTTATCCCCAGTCCGGCTTAACACAGTTATTTTATTACCATGTTTTCTTGGGCATCCCTCGGTCGGGTTCACAATTGCTCCAGGAACACAGTTTGCAAAGCGTTTCCCTCAGCCGGGTGCAAACGCCTGTTTTATAATAACAAAAACTTCTGCAATGAGTCAAGGACTTTCGAGTGTACAAGGGATTTGACTCAACCCTTGTGTGACCACCTTAGCACCTTATACCGGCCTTCTGTATGGCCTCTTGGTACTCATAGTTTCCTTTATTCCAGAGATGGGCAACGGCCAGAGACCTTCGACTGAGTGCTCAGGTGGCACTGGACCACTGTGGCTCCGGTACCCAGCTCGCTCACAGAAAACTCTTTGTCCGTTTTATCTTCTATCTGTTGCTACTTGCAACCTTGAGCCTAACACAAGCCAAAACTATCAGGTGCTTTCAACTCATCGGCTGTGTTGCACTCGCTCTGTTTCTTTTTCAGCTGGAGTTACGGACGGTACCACGATGGCCACCATACCTCCCCGCCCTGGCAATCAGTGCGGGAGGGTGCTACGTACTGTTTACATATGTCGCACCACCTGTCAGCTGTGATTCCATGTCTTGCGCATCTTTCAGCATAGCCTTTGCTATTCTAGGTTGAGAAGGGCAAGGACAACACCCCTCCTTGACGTCTCAAAACCTGACACAAAGCGCCTGTTTGTTGATTCATGGCCACATAGCGCGTGGCTTACTGGAGACTTGCGCTGAATCAGCGCGGGTCCAACATGTCACAACGGCACCATGAACGCTTTGCGCGAGACACCCATCGAAGGCGCATACCGTCTAGCGCAGTCACCTAAAAAGGTGGCGGAACGCGTGGAATGGGGAACAACAAGCGTAAATGTGGGCGTTACGTGGGAAGTACCACAGTAAAATACTTGCAACGCGCACACGCGCGCGAACAACACATATTCATGGAATTGAACAGGGCTCTCCTGTGCGCGGAAAAAGACGCGCTAATACGGAAACACGTCCGCCAAGCGAAAGCAGGGGTAAGTGTCACTGCGCATCAAAAACAATGCATAAAAAGGGCTTGCTACAAAGTAACACGCCATACAGCTACGATGAATGTCCCATTTTTCGCAGCAGTTATTGTGGGACACCACAGGACGAGGAGAATAGCCAGGGCATTCATTTTTCTTCCCAAGACCAGCCTTTTTGGGATGCCTGATGACCAGGTCTAGGGCAGATATAGGTTCCCACCCCATATCATATTAGACCTGGTCAAAGAGTGGGAAGATTACCTCACATCACCCACCATGTGCTCCCAAGCACTGAGCCCCTTGGAAAAGGTGCTCAATGTACTGCATTTTGTGGCCACTGGGTCATTTCAGCGGACAACTGCCATTGTCGGGGGCATTTCACAGGCCACGCAGTCATGCTGCCTACACCAAGTGTTGCCAATCATGACTGCACGCCTCTCAGTCCGCATGCACATATACATGCCCAGAACACCCACAGTAAGGCAGGCCATGGTCCAGGACTTTTACGGGTGGCGCACTTCCCAAAAGTGCTTGGTGCCATCGATTGCACCCATGTGGCCCTACATCCACTTAGGACCACCGAGCACATCTATCGCAATTGCAAGCACTGGCATTCCATCAACGTGCAGGTTGTTTGTGATGCCAAGGGAATCATCACCTCTGTATATGCCAACTATCCAGGGTCCACCCATGATAGTTTCATATTCAGAATGTCACCCCTACAGCGGGCCCTGGAAGCTGGGATGAATGGCAACACATGGCTCATTGGTGAGTACAAATGGCCCTGAAAATGCATGCATGTCTCACACAGACAAAACGACACCACTGACAAGCCATCTCACCTCTACAGGGGACAGTGCCTACCCTCTGAGCACCTACATGATGACGCCAATAGAGAACCCCACCGCAGCACCCCAGTTAAGATACAACACAGCCCATATTGCAACTAGCGGCATAATGGAGCGCACATTCGAAATGTGCTAAAGTCACGCTTCCACTCCCTTGACCACTCTGGTGGTGAGCTACTATATGTGCCACCAGTAGTGTGCAGGATCATTGTGGCAGCATGTGTCCTGCACAGCATTGCAACCCGGCGTGGCGTACAGGTGGACATGGTGGTTCCCCCCACATCCCCAACCACATGCACGGCGGCTGCGCATGGGAGGGGAAAGGGCATGTGGCGAAGCTGCCCGTACCCAGCTTATCGCGCAATGTTTCACCTAAAATCCAACCCCTGCAGAGTGCACTCAGGTCTGGCACATTCCAGGTGACAATCGATGATGACAAAGGGACAATCATCTGTCTCAACCTTAACACTCTGAGAATGTGTCCTCGGCAGGGCTACATTGTGTGCATCCCTTAGCACTAAAAGTATCTCAATCTGGTGTGCATAAAACAAACACATGGAAGATGGAGTATAAACGGCATGACAAAGTAAACATCTAAATGCCGGTATGTCACCTAAACCCTCCCACACTTCATGTCACCTGCTTGACACACCAGGCAATGTCTAAACAGAGAAATAAACGGCCAACACATAACACTACTGTCACAAAGGGTGCAACGATCAATCTAAACAGCCCAGAAATAACTCTCAAATCAATATAATCATGTACACAGGAACATCAGTTGGCCAGTAAAACAAACCAGAAACACAGGACCAAAGAGTTAATCTGTCTGACCGTGACCATACCCAAATGCATATGTGCCTCAATGTGTCGTGACTGGCACATGCCACCATTCTAAATTCCTGTGGCACTGCTAACCAACGGGTGCCAGGGAAGGGTATACTGCATGAAGGCCAACAACAACGGAGACAGTCAAGGCAATAAATGAAGATGGAACATGAACCAAGGATGCATCTCAATGTGGAACATAACGTGATGGCACCTATGCACTGGTCAAACAATCATGAATCCCACTAGGGGTGTATACACAGGTCGGACTTGAGACTGGCAACAGATAGAATGGAATCCCAGTGCCTCTGTGTAAGTTACTTTCACACGCTGCACTCCTAGCAAGCCCATGGAAAGGGGAGGCAGGAGTGGCATATGTGTCTGGACCCAAGGCACAAACACAACATGAGTCAAGCCTCTATGGGACCAGTTGGAACCTACAGTGGATGCCCTCGGCTGCCACACAAAGCAACACACTGTCAAATAAATGCACAATAGACAAAAAACTCATTAAAAAAAATAATAAATGGCAATTGGGGACCTGGGGGTGGGGGGCCCCCCAGGAGTGTAAGAGATTTAAATCGGCACACACCCATGTCAAAGATCAGCATGTAGTGCACAACTGAAACCCTTATTTATTTTTGTCTAAAAGTTCAATATTCTGAACGATATACCACTCATATCACACCCTTCTCCTGGAACTCCACCGGTCACACTTAACCAGGAATCAGGCTGGGTTGCAAAGGTAAATATTTATTTATGTATTTCAAATTTAATCAGAATGTGTTTTAATAGGTACACAACAATCACCAATGGGGTGACAGAACACTGAATAATATCTTTAATACACTAGGAATAGGTAATAAGCAAAACAAATGCAGCACAGAAAATAATACTTTTGTGTTGGTTCAGATCAGATAGCACTGTGGTTAACAGTTCCCCCTGCCACACCCCTCAACCCCCCAATAGGCAATGTAAAGAGATAGGAGGAGAAAGCAGGTATTCAGGAATAGCACAAATCAAACAGAATGTCAGTCCCACTTTTCCCCAGCAAACACAAGAGAAAAACGGAATGGACTTTTCAGCTGTCAGACTGGCTTTCAAGATTGTCTTTAGAATGGACTGGGCAAAAACACCAAATATGGTCAAAAATACTGAAATTGTTATAGATTCCTATAGAGTCGCTTTGAACAGTTGCACACAAGCACAAGCAATGAGTTGGTCAGCAGAAAACAATTGAAATCTTAAGGTCCAAGTCGGAAGCAGTTTAGAGCTATTTTACACGTGTAAACCTTTTAGATTTTTAAAATTGCGGCAAATTTTTCATTGTGCGATATTTGCGTTAATGGGAGAATAGCACCGATTTGTGCGGTTTTTGATATATATATATATATATATATATATATATATATATGGATAGCCATGGATGTTTGGTACAAGTAGGAGTTGAAATTTCGTTTTGATCACAAAAACTGAGGGAGTTATAGAGGTTTTAGTAAAGGTCGTTTTTGTAAAATAGGCGCGAGAATGGGAAACTGGAATGCACTTTTAAAAATGACAAATGAAATGGGTTTGCTTACACTAGAGGATGACTATGAAGAAGCGAATACCACACAGGGATCTTACAGTCACTGGATCAGGGTGACCCACCTGATAAGGAAACTTGACGACTTCAGATGAGAAAAGGGTCAGCGCAAAGATAGTTCTAACAAGACTGGTTCTGAAGGAAAGATAGGATGGGTTGGATAGGGATAATACAAGGCAAAGATACTCCCAACAATACTGGTTCTGAATGAAAGATAGGGTGGGTTGGAAATAGAGATAAGACAAGGCAAAGATACTATGGGACACAGTTCTTCCTTTTTATACTTGCAGGATAAGTTTTTAAATGGGACCGTCAGCTCTGGTCAGGATTGGGTCTGGTCTATGAAAGACAGCACATCAGGCACGGGACTGGATTCTCTAGGCCGGTCGCCGGATTGGCACAGGATCTGCTTTCCTAGTCTGTGGGTATTTGAATCAGCTGGATGACGAGTTCCTCAGGCAAGCCTAGTGGTGGCAAGCCAGAGAATTTCAGGATACTGGTTCAAAACGCCTTCTCACAACACACAGCGTTTTACTGAGTAGAGAGAATAAAATTGAGGATTTGGGGCTTTGCTGGAAATCAATAGTCTCTATTGCTGGCAAGAGTTTTGGCATCTGAATCTGGGAGAATATTTAAAGCTGGATGTAGAAAGCTGGATCAGAGTGCTTCGCCGGAATCAGGAAGGTGGCTGGATCAGTGAATCCCTATGTGTTGTCAGCTGTCTCTATTTATGCTATAAAATGACATCACAAAGGGGGTGTGTGTGCCGGATTAGCTAAGCTCGCCCCTGTGAGCTGGGATTGAACCAAACTTCATCTCCGCCTTGCAATTTGAGTGATTGGATCAAGGCAGGGTGATGTCACGTTTTATGATTTGCTTTACAATCCTCAGAGATCTCCCTTTAGCCACTGGTCTCAAAATCGGATTTGATACTAAATGTACATTTCTACATTGGTCACCTTTATACAAATCACACACAAAGATGCCATATTTTACATAGCAGCTATTCCTCGAAACCCCGCAGTGGTTGGATCTTGTCTCCCCTTTCTGCAGAATTTTGCCCTTTTCGCTATGAACACACTTTCCAAATGTTAGGCAAATTTCCACAAATGTGCGTGTTTAACATAGGGATATGCGTGTAAATTTTCACAATTCTAACAGTAATACATTTTGCATAAAACCACATATCTTGCCATTGCTGTCCAGAACATGGCACACAGTTCTACCACCTCTTCACACGTGCAACCAGAAATTAAATTAACAACTCTGTCCTTTTTATTTTTTTCACCATTTTGAAATGCAAGTTAAGAGTCTTTTAAAAATGTGTTCTTTGTTCATGTTTAGCAACAGATGGTCGCTTGGCTCTGCCTCTTTTTGTCTCCCTGCAGTCCAGGGCATCCCCTTCCTTGCTTGTTCCTTCCAGAGGCTATTTACGACCCCTTTCACACTTCCAGTTTCCTGGGCTGCAACTTTGTCATTGTTCCATTGCTTTCTGTAGACAAGATTCTATTCTAACCTGCAATTAACACCTCCCCGTGAGTTTCTGCTGAGAGAAAGGCCCTCCTTCTGGGAGAAAAGCCTGCTTTTCCAGTTCTGGCAGCTTCAGCCAAACTAATTAACTTTTAAACCTAGCAAAAACCACATTTGTTGCATCACATACAAATACATTTCTTTCTTGGCCTTAAAATCTGTATAATCAAAAACACAACTAGAATCTGTATTCCTTTTTGGCAACAATCCTGTTTATGTTTGCTAATTCAGCAGATCTTTTAGTTTTAGGTCATTTTAAAGCTTCCTCAGTACTCCTCTGACAGCTGTCATTCAGGTAACCCCGGGTACTGCACCCAGATTTTGGCAATGAGGCTGTCAGTTTTCAGACTTTGTATGTTTCACAATGTTTTATTTGATACATGAATTTTAGCACAGGCAAGATTGTGAATGTTGCAAAGTGTTGTGTTATAGGCATTTTGGAGTTTTTGGCAACAAAGCAAATGTCATTTGTAGGCACATTTTGGGGTTTCACTTGCAAAGTGCTGCTTTTCTCTCTGCACTCTGTTTGCTGGTCATGGAGCCCACTGGCACATTTCTGCAGGGTGTGCTCTATTCCACCACACATGTACCATGGGTGGCAGGTTGTGCATCCCTCGTTTTGTGTGCTGAAGCACATGGTTTTTGTAGTTTTTTTTGTAGGTTTTTGGCACGCGCAAGGGTTTTGCCGCCATTGTTGCTGTTTCCCCATAACTGGCAGAGTGATGCTGCATAGCATAGCGGAGTGGGTCAATACATCCCACAGGAGGCAGGAGGTGCAGGGTGCACGTCAACACCCACATGTGTGGATGTCAAAAAAGAACCCTCCATGGGTTAATGGGCCGCACGGCTATGATGTAGTGAGAGACCGGTTGCTGGTGTTGCCACCCTCTGGTGCTGCATCAGAATGTGGTAGTGGAAAGGGAGGATAACCATGCATAGCCCTGGTCTGGTCCTCCATGGCAATGGCCATGCGGGAGTGAGATGCTTGCATCTGCAACATGATGGCCCGGAGGTCTCCATGCAACACCTCACGGGATGCACGCAGTTCCTCCACACGCAGTTCCTCCGTGATGGTATGAGTCATCAGTTGCATCTGCTGTTCAGACCGTCTACTGCTGGCTGCCTCATGTGCAGCCAGTGTAGTCCTGAGGGACCTATACTCTGACCTCAAGGCATCCCTGTTGGCCCGACCCTCTGCAGCCAAGGATGCACGCAGAGCCCTCAGTTCCGCTCGTCGGCTCCTGTTGCTGGCCACTATGTTCAGCCTGTGTGAGCGGCATGTGGACCGTAATGCCTGCTGCTGGCGCTCCACCTGTCTTGCTGAGGATATCATGGAATTGGCCAACTGTGATGCTCGAGCTAAAACATGGCGCTGGTGCTCAGTGCATTCTGGGGGCACTCAGAGCCATAATGGATATTTATCCATGCCTCAGTGGAAAGCTGCACCTGCTTTGCGAAACAACATGTTTTCAATGTTATTCGCTGCGGGGCCTGGAATGCAGGCCTTCTCCGCCAAGGACAGGGCGCTGGGAAAGCTAAGATCCGCAGGTGCCGGCTGGTACCTGATAACAAGATTTGTTGTGGTTTGCTATGCCCGCGCCAAGGTTTCGAGATGAGTTCTAGAACTGTTTTCCAAGGCGTTTTTTAGGAGAGGAAAGCGCTCTGCTCCTTGAGGTTACTGTCGGTTGACCCAGCTGGCAACCAACGGTCACTCAGCAATGCGCAAGCGCCATGCCAGAAGGTTCGAGAAATTGCCACCCCTTTTTGAGGAGTGCATATATGCGGAACCCCTCAACGGTCAGACGGGATAAGCACAAAGACCTCAGTCGGAGGGGGAAGCCTTGTTCCGACATACCTGTGGGCTGCTGTGCTCTCGGCCTGGCTGTTACCGGGGTCTTCCAGCCGCTTCTGGTGAGATGAGGGATTCAGTTACGCCCATGGTGATGTATTGCTGCTAACTTACTATTTTTTCTGTGATTTATCTGTGATTTATTCCTGTGTTATCACTTACTGCTTATGTATGTCTAATTATGAATAAATAGCCGTAAAAGTGCTACTTCTCCAGCATGGGGTCTGGCATGGATTCACATGCTCATGAATATTCCCCGTCGTCAGGCTGGGAATCCTCGGTAAAGAAAAAACCAGTGTCAGTTTCGTTTCTGATCTGTCTTTCGTAGTAATAACCAATCACTGGTCTCTGCGCCATACTGACCACAGCCAATGACTGGCCTCTACCTAAGCACCGCCTCTGGCAGCCATCTTCAGATTTTTACCGCACGTTCACGTGTTGGGATCCTCGTGCTATTGCTCTCGAGCGTTAGTGCTATTTTTTCACGTTTTTTCTCAAAAACTTTGTTTTTTTCGGTCAAAAGAGCCTCAAGCTCCACCGACTCTCCATCCGATCAACCGGGACCCGTGCCGGATTCGTCTGCGCCCCTCAAGGGTGAAGATTTCGTCGAGCTACGCTTTTGGAGGACGCCAGAAGTTTCTCAGTCCCGGACATGGCCCAGGAGAAGGGAAGCTCGACGCCCGGAAAGCTGTTCAGGATCTGCCCTGGATGCCAGCTGCAGAACGTCTTTAAGGAGGACGAACACTCCTTTTGTCTCTACTGCTTACATGAGGACAAGACGCACGTGGAGAAGGACTGTGCGTTTTGCGGCAATATGTCGGAGCGGACCATGAAGGACCGCCATCAACGTCTCGCCAACTGGCTGGAAGGGAAGAGCCCGTCAGGCGAGAAGAAGAGGAAGAAATCCGAGCGGTCTTCTAAGACCTTTGAGGACGCCCCGGCGACGGGGGTCCAACACAAGGCCAAGCACCGCGAGTCCGCTGGCACCGGGAGCGCCGAACGGTCGGGCTCTACGGGCGCCAGGCAGGGCGCACCCTCCCCGGCACCTTCAGCCACGAGCCAACGCTCTGGGTCGGGTAAGAGGAAGGGCGAGCACCCGGCGAAGCTCCTGGAGAGGCCCCGGTCGAGCTCGAAGGCCCCATCGGAGGGGGAGCGAGGCAGTGTCCCCCCCCTCAAGGATAAGGCGGTGAGCGCACCTAAGGTGGTGAAGGCCTTAATCCATCCGGCCAAGCCCTCTATCGATACTGTCGCGGCGGCCCTGGCTCAGCCTGTGGAGGCTACACCAGTGGTGGCGACCTCGGGGCTCAGAGTCTCCCTGCCACCTCGGAGGGAGTCTTCTTTTGTGCCCATCGATAGGACCCCCGTGAAATCCCCGGCGGGGAAGAAGAAGGGTGGGCAGGGCGTCGTTGTAGATTCGGCCTCAACCTCAGAGGAAGAGCTGATTGAGGTCTTAAGCCACGGCCTTGGCGTGGAAGAAGACCGGCCCGTCGGGATGGATCCCGACGCAGGTGACGACGACATCGTCGAGGGTGCCGACGGGGCCCCTGATCGCCCGTCGGATTCCCCTCTGCCAGTGCCGCAAGACAACTCGGCGGCCATTTTATTGGCTATACAGTCCTTATGTTCAGAGATAAGGACGAGACTACCGTTGCCGACGGAGGAACCTCTCCCGTCGGGGGATCCTGAACCGGGACCTTCTGGTGCTCCCCCGCCCAAGAAAAGGAGGATTCACCCTCCACCTCCTTTTCAGCCGTCGCGCTCCGTCCAGCCCTCCTCCACGTCCACCCGAGGGGATGTTACGGGGACTGACACGACAGCGACGGGTACGGACGACGAGGATCTACCGTCGTCACCTCCCACCAGGGCTTCACCGCCCAACGAGATTGGATCGTTCCACTCCATGATCGCCAGGGCATCCAAGCTTTTCCAACTCTGCCCTGAGGAGAAGAAAAAGGAAGGATTCCTTTATCAAAGGCGCGAGGCCAAGAGGAAGACGGTCCTCGCGGTGCCTCTACTGGACGACATTTGGGATGAGGGCCTCGCCCTCCTCAAGAACCCTTCCACGACGCCAGCTAGAAGAGACCGGTACGAGAAGAAGTACCGGGTCCCGGACACGGCCCCCCTGTGCCTCCGGGCGCAGCCTACCCCGGACTCTGTCGTCTCCGCAGCGGCCAGGAAGAAAGCGGGGGGGGGGTGCGGCCTCCACATCGACTTCCCCACCGGACGGCGAGGGAAAGAAGTTGGACTCTATGGGACGCAGGGTCATCTCGTCTGCAGCGACGACGATTAAAGCGGCCAACGCCTTGGCTATCGTGGCCCGCTACGATAGGGAGCTATGGTACAAACTGGCTCCCCTGCTGGACTTCCTACCGGACGACAAGAGGGCGGATGCCCTGGAGATCCTACAGGAGGGCGAGGTGGCGTCGGACCACGCCATCACTATTGCGACGGACATCGCTGACACTGGGTTTCGCCAGTTGGGCAACGGCGTGTGCCTTAGGCGGCGTGGATGGCTCAAGGCTACGGACTTCCGTCAAGACGTACAGACCAGAGTCCTGGACATGCCGTTCGATGGGAACAACCTGTTTGGGAAAACAGTGGACGATTCCCTTCAGGCCATTAAAGCGGACACTGAGACGGCCCGGGCCCTTGGGGTTCTGCAGCAACGACGGACGCCCTTTCGGAGCAGCGGAGGCAAGGGCGCCTCCAAAGGTTCCGGCGGCGGTTTCTCCACCTACCGTCAAGCGGCCCGCTCGTCGTCTCAGGAGGCCTACAGAGGACGAGGCAAGTCTGGCGGACCCCGCCGTCGTCGCCAAGGAGGTCAAGGCGGCAAAGCCTCGTCGAAACAGGATTGAACCGGCCGTGGGGTCGGGCCCCCACCGAAGCACCCCGGTGGGAGGCCGGCTGGCGAGCTTCGTCAGCGTGTGGGAGTCCATCTCCACCGACCGTTGGGTGCTGGACGCCTTAGCCCGGGGCCACGCGCTCGAGTTTCAAAGAAGGTGCCCGCGCGTCCCCCCCGTGGCCAGGAAAGAGCTTCACGTCCCTCAGCTTCTCCTGGAGGTAAAGGCGATGCTCAGGAAGGGCGCCATCGAACTCGTCCCAAAGAGGCTTCGGGGCTCCGGAGTTTACCCGAGATACTTCCTCGTGAAGAAGAAGACGGGAGGATGGCGCCCCATCCTAGACCTGCGACGTCTGAACAAGTTCATCAAGGCGCAGAAGTTCCGGATGGTCACCCTCCAGCACGTCCTGGGGCAGCTGGAGGAAGGAGACTTCCTGTCGTCATTGGATTTGGAGGATGCCTACTTCCATATTCCCATCCTAAAGGGGCACCGAAAATTCCTCAGGTTTGTGGTCCAAGGGCGTCACTACCAGTTCAAAGCCCTCCCCTTCAGACTACGGTCGGCACCCAGGGTATTCACCAAGTGCCTTGCACCGGTGGCGGCGCAGCTTCGCCGCGAGGGGATCCACGTCTACCCCTACCTGGACGACTGGCTCATCCGAGCCAAGACGAGGGAGCTCGCCGTGGAGCACACGGCAAGGACCGTCCAACTTCTCACGGACCTGGGATTCTCCGTGAACTACGTCAAGTCCCACCTGGTACCCGCGCAAAACGCACTGTTTCTGGGAGCGAAGCTCAACACAGTGTCCCTTCTGGCCTCCCCGTCGGAGGAAAGGACCAGGTCCATCCTGGGCAAGGTACAGCGGATGTTGGTTTCCGACGCGGCCAAGGTGAGGTCCATCAAGTCCCTCCTCGGAATGATGTCTTCTTGCATCTACCTCATTCCCATGTGCAGGCTCCGGATGCGCCCTTCGCAGGAGTTCCTGGATGCGCGCTGGATCCAAACGACGGGCGGCTTCGAGGAGAGGATCACACTCGTCGAGAGTTTCCGCCGAGCGGTCCGGTGGTGGGGCAACCGCGCGCATCTGACGGCAGGCATGGACTTCCAGACCCCAGACCACCAGGAGACAGTGACCACGGATGCCTCCCTGGAAGGGTGGGGAGCGCACACCGAAAATCTGCACGCGAGAGGCCTTTGGCTCCCGACGGAGAAGTTCCTCCATATCAACGTCCTGGAGCTCCGTGCAGTGTTCTGGGCCCTCGGGTCCTTCCTTCCGTCCCTCAAGGGCAAGGTGGTGAGGATCTTCACCGACAACACCACCACCATGTTTTACATCAGGAAACAGGGCGGAACCAGGTCTCCAGCGCTGTCCAAGGAGGCGCAGGACCTGTGGCATTGGGCCGTCGCCCAAAGGATGTTTCTGGTGCCGTTTCATCTGGCAGGGATAAAAAACACCATCGCCGACTCACTCAGCAGGGAGCTGCGCTCGTGCCACGAGTGGGAACTATGGCAGGATCTAGTGGATCGCCTCTTCCGACGGTGGGGCACACCCCAGATCGACCTGTTCGCGACGGCGACGAACTCCAAGTGCCGGAGGTTCGCCAGCAGGTTTCCCCAGGCGAGGAGCATGGGCGATGCTTTCTCGTTCCCCTGGGAGGGCCTGTTCCTCTACGCGTTCCCTCCTTTGCCACTGCTAATCCGGCTCGTCAACCAGCTCAAGAGGTCACGGTGCAGGATGATCCTCGTCGCACCTGCGTGGCCGAGGCAGATATGGTTCCCGGACCTTCTGGACTTGTCAGCGTCCCCGCCAATCAAGCTGCCGGTGGACGCGGATCTACTCTCCAGGGAAGGAGGCGCCATCCTCCACCACGACCCGAAATCGCTGAACTTGCAGGCCTGGCTCCTGCAGCGCTAGAGTTTGGAGGGTACGACATACCGGCCGACTGCAGAGAGGTTCTTGCAAAGGCCAGGGCGTCCTCGACTCTTAAATGCTACGGACACAAATGGAAGAGGTTCTCTGTCTGGTGCCACGCACAGAAGATGAACCCTCTACGGATTACGGCTCCCCAGGTACTGCCGTACCTGCTGACGCTGGCCAAAGCTGGACTGGCACACGCGTCCATCAAGATTCATCTTGCTGCGATCTCCCGATACACCAAAACCACGGGCCGGACGTCCTTGTGGTCTCATCGTCTGGTGAAAGAGTTCATGAAGGGACTGTTCAGATCGTTCCCGCCGGTGAAGGCGCCGGCCCCGGCGTGGGAGCTCAACGTGGTGCTGACCAAGCTCATGGGACCTCCGTTCGAGCCTCTGCTCTCGGCCCCGTTGAAGTTTCTGTCGTGGAAAACAGCGTTTCTTGTGGCCATCACCTCCGCACAACGGGTGGGAGAGATCCAGGCCCTTTCCTGCAAGGCCCCGTACTTGACTTTTCACGACACGAGGGTAGTGCTCAGGACGCACCCCTCCTTCATGCCCAAGGTACCGTCGGACTTCCATCTCAACGAACCCTTGGTGTTGCCTGTGTTCTTCCCGTCGCCTTCGTCGCCGGCTGAGAGGACTTTGCACTCGCTGGATTTGGCTAGAGCGCTGAAGTTCTACGTGGACCGCACGAAGTGTTTTCGGAAGACGTCACAACTCTTTGTGAACTTTGGACCTGTCAATCAGGGGAAGGCTCTCTCGAAGGCTTCCATTTCCAGATGGCTCTCCGGCTGTATCATGTACTGTCATCGGTTGGCAAACCGACCGCTGCCTGGCCGTCCGAGAGCCCATTCCACCAGAGCGATCGCAGCTACCACGGCGTTCCTTTCTGGTGTGCCCCTGCTGGACATATGCAGGGCTGCTACGTGGAGGTCGACGCACACCTTCACGAAATTCTACTGCGTCGATCGGGATTCCAGGGAGGAGTCCAGGGTCGGCCAAGCAGTGCTGCGCAACCTGTTCGCCTGAGGTGAGCCTGGTGAGGAGGTAAGATTGCTCGATGTTGAGTTTGATGTAATGCTTAATGTTGAGCCTTTGCCACCTCCTGTGGTTGTGCATGTGTGTACTGCTATGTATTCTTTATTCATGAGCATGTGAATCCATGCCAGACCCCACGCTGGAGAAGGAACAAGTTACTTACCTGTAACTGTTGTTCTCCAGCATGGGTCTGGCATGGATTCACATGCGAACCCTCCCGCCTACCCCTCTGCGGCTCTTCACTTGGTCATACTGCCACTTCACGTGCTTCCAAATCTGAAGATGGCTGCCAGAGGCGGTGCTTAGGTAGAGTGCAGTCATTGGCTGTGGTCAGTATGACGCAGAGACCAGTGATTGGTCATTAGTACGAAAGACAGATCAGAAACGAAACTGATACTGGTTTTTTCTTTACCGAGGATTCCCAGCCTGACGACGGGGAATATTCATGAGCATGTGAATCCATGCCACACCCATGCTGGAGAACAACAGTTACAGGTAAGTAACTTGTTCCTTACTCTCTAAGCGGGCGTGTGGTTGTAAGTCATTGCGTCGTCTACCTGCGTTGAAAGTATTGGCTCTGCAACTGCGCTGGTGATTAATGACTGTCCGTGCAGTCTTGGAGAGCAATACATTTTTGGCGACGAGGATGGGATATTTGTGATGAATTGCTCCAAATATTAAAGAATCTGTTTGAACGCAGATTGGCTTTGCTTACATTGCAAGCAAAAGTTATTTGCCAGTGAGTGTTGGACTGTGTTAATCTGTTTTTTTTTTTGTGTGTGCGTGTTTGCGCGAGTGACTGCAGTGTGGAAAGAAAAAAAAATATTTATATATAAAGAGGTTTTGTACATTACTGTAATGTTGAATAGTTTGTTCAGGAAAAAGAGCGTTCCCGCTGGTGGTGAATGTTATTATTCCAGTGTGGGCTAAGAGCCCATATGATAAATTGGCCCAGGTGTGGGCATGTGGCGCGGGGCTAAGTGAAACATGGGATCATGGATTGGGAGATGCTGATCCGCCAGATGTAATGTCTTGTTTACAGCAGGTTTCAGTAGAGAGGGGAAAGGAATGCACCGCGCTGGGTAGGCGGGGTTGGGTTCTCCTGCATGCATACCGAAAGATACATCAAAAGAATGTGGAAATGAAAAATGATATTTTGCGATTAGAAAGAGTTGGCTGCAGAAAAGCAGATTGCGTTAATGCAGCAGATCCAAATGAAACTTTTCAAAGATAAAGCTGATAAAAATCAGGCTGTGGCAGAGAGGGCAGCAGTCAGTGTAGCCCGGTATAAGTACAGGAAAAGACGGGGAGGGGTGAACCAAAGGAAAGTGGCAGCTGTAATCGCCACCGCAGGTGTGGATTGGGACCCTGATAAGTGGAATGGAGACATTTTTGACTCAACAAGTCCAGAGAGCAGCTTGGCAAGTGAGTCAGATTCCAAAGCAGAACTTAATCAAAAGGCAGTGGCAGCTAAACCTGTTAGAAGATGGCGTGCCGGACCCCACCCGCAGGATCCTGCAGGCGGGGTTGTGGATTTAACCACGCTGGAAGATTACACTCAGCAGGAGGTTGGGGAAATCATTACTCGTTTGAGGCAAAAGTCAGGTGAACCTTTATTGACATGGATGGTGAGATTGCTAGATGGGGGCGCCGCAGGGCTGTTGGTAGACGCCACAGACTCACCACGCTTTTTGCCTCTGTCAAATGACAGTAGTGTACAGGAGGTCTTAAGGGCAGAGCCAACCCCTGATGAGAATGGGCAAGCTTCACAGGTGTCTTTGTTGCAACTAGCAGCCCAGGCATGTAATCGCAAGTATCCTATTACCACAGACTGGCCCAGTGAGGAGAAGAAGTGGTATATTTTGAAAGAAGCGATTCAAAAGGTCAGAGAGCATGCTATGAAAGAGGCAATTCACATAAAGGCACCAGGACACCTGGGGGTCATACCGCTTTCAGTTTCAACCAGGAATATGGTGATCAGAACTCCCCCCCCCCCCGCATATAAAAGTGTCATTATGACTTTGCTCGTAGGTATGACGGGCAAACCCACTGATGAGGTAGTGGATGCCATTCGGCAACTGGCAGATTTAGGGGAGTGGGACAAGAATGATGACAAGCCACGGGAGAGGGGCGTAGTGAGAGAAGAACTGAAGGCAGGATGCAGGATAGTCGAGACTCCCGAGTGTCCAGGAAAGACATGTTTTTGACCCTGTTAAAAAATGGTGTGCCACGGGAAGAAATTAATGGCATTGAAACCAGGATCATGTACGAACTATACAAAAAGAGAGGGGTTGCTGTCAAAGAGCGCTGCAAACAGGTTAAGAAACAGGTGGTGACTAAGCCACAGAGGGACACCTCACCTTCTGCCCCTCCTGAGGAAGAAGAGAAAGAGGGTCTATGGGGACACCTTCCCGTACCAGCCAACATACGCTGATTTGAGGAAGGTGGTGAGTGCAATGCTAGAGGTAGAGTCAGGTCTCATTCATTCAAAATTTGACTAGGGTTACGGCCAAGCTCTGGCAGCGTCTGCTCGCATAAAAGTTGATAGGCGGCCCCATGTTAATGTTAAGATTTTTTGGGGGCCAGGAAATACGCACGGGGTGCGAGCATTGATAGACACCGGGGCGGAGGCCTCTCTGATTCATGGAAATCCAGCAAGATTCAAAGGCAGACAATTTACTATTACAGGTCTAGGGGGAAAGGAGACCCCCGCAGTACAAACTGAAGTGGAGATGAAAATGTGCAATTTGACCAGGCAGAAATACCAAGTGTTGATTGTCCCGATACCTGAGTACATAATTGGCTTTGACATTCTAGAAGGGTTGACTTTGGGACTTGGAGGTAAAACGTACCAGTTTGGGGTGAATGCATTGACCTGCACACTCATTACCGTAGGCAAATTGAAGATGCCCCCACTACAGGTGCCTGTGGCAACCTTACGGGTAGCAAGGAAGCAATACCGCATTCCTGGGGGGCACAAGGAAATTTCAGACACTATCAAAGGATATGTGGAGGCGGGTGTGTTACGTCCTTTTACTACCGTGTGGAACAATCTTCTCTGGCCTGTCAAAAAAGGGGATGGGTCTTGGAGGATGACGGTGGATTACAGTGAGTTGAATAAACACACTCCTCCCTTAGTGCCCGCTGTCCCAGATGCCATTACCTTGATTGAGAATGTCCAAAAGTTTGAGGGGACTTGGAATGCAGTGGTAGATTTAGCCAATGCATTTTTCTCTGTGCCAATTGCTGAAGAGTGCCAAGAGCAGTTTGCATTTTCTTGGAGCGGGCGTCAGTATACCTTTACAAGGTTACCTATGGGGTACATACATAGCTCAACTATCTGACACCGGCTGGTGGCAGAGCACTTAGACAAGATACTGTGTAAACCTGACATACAAATCTCTCACTACATTGATGATATTTTGATTCAGGGCAAGGATGAGTGCAGTGTGCAAAACCAGTTAGAAGTTATTATGGAAGGAAGGGTGGCAGATTAACCCGAACAAAATTCAAGGCCCAGCTGAGACAGTGATATTCCTAGGGATCCAGTGGCATAATGGGCATCGAGAAATGGTGCCGAAGGCCCAACAGAAAATACTTGAGTTCACCACTCCAATGAACAAAAAGCAAGCTCAGCAGTTCATAGGGCTGTTTGGGTTTTGGAGACAGCACATTCTCCATTTAGGGCAGATACTGGCCCCCCTCTACAAAGTGACATGAAAGAAATATGAGTTTCAGTGGGGGGAAGAGCAGCAGAAAGCATTTGATTTGGCGAAAGACACCATGCAGCAGGTGCTCGATCTTTGGCCATTAAAGGAAGGCGAAGTGGAATTGAATGTGTCTGTACAAGACAATTATGCTAACAGGAGTGTGTGGCAGAAACGAGACAGGAGACGTGTGCCATTGGGGTTCTGGAGTCGTAAATTGCCCGATGCTGGTAACTCATACACTCTGTTTGAGAAGCAGTTGCTGGCATGTTACTGGGCCCTTGTTGATAACCGAGCAAATGACGGTGGGCCATGATGTATTGATGAGGCCAGAGATGCCGATTATGCAATGGGTGCTGAGCTCTCCTAAAACTCATAGAATAGGACATGCTCAAGAAGCCAGCATAATTAAATGGAAATGGTACATTCAAGACAGAGCCAAATCAGGGAATGGTGGAGTTGCAAAATTACATGAGCAAGTAGCCAACATACCACCCTCAGATTACATACCACCAGAAGTGTCTGAAAAACGCGAGTCTCCCGTGAAATGGGGAGTACCTTATGGCGATTTGACCGTGGAGCAGACAGAGCATGCCTGGTTCACAGATGGCTCAGCCCGATATGTGGGAACCGAGCGATACTGGAAAGCGGTGTCGTACAATCCCAAGACAAAAAAGATTTTGACGTCAGGGAAAGGGAAGAGCAGCCAGTTTGCAGAGCTTTACGCGGTTTACCAAGCATTGAAACAAGAGACCCCTGGTAGATGTCATTTGTACACGGATTCATGGTCAGTGGCGAATGGGTTGGCGGTGCCACCCTGGCAGAAGAATGGGTGGAAGATTCATTCAAAAGAGTTGTGGGGAAAAGAACTGTGGAAAGATATTGCGGAAATGTTATCACAAAGTGAAGTCACTGTGTATCATGTGGACGCGCATTGTGCTACAGACTCATTAGAACGTTGGTTTAATTCTGTTGTAGATGAACACACCAAGATTTCATCTGTGGATGCAGAGGCTCAGGAAGACGATTTGGAGGGTTTGGCCAAGTGGGCTCACCAGAAATGTGGGACCTTGGAGAAAAGGCTACTATCAGGTGGGCGCAAGCTCGAGGAATCAGTATTCCTTTAGAGGTAGTGAAAACGATCATTTTGCAATGTCCAGTGTGCCAACACCAACAGCACAGGCCTATCCCTCAGATTGTCCAGGGCACGTTGCGGAGAGGAAAGTTACCAGGTCAAATTTGGCAGATTGATTATATCGGTCCCCTGCCAATCAGTAAAGGTCGTCAGTATGCATGCACCATTGTGAATACATACTCGGGATACATGATGGTTTTGCCGTGCAAGCGTGCCACACAACTGAATACCATTAAGTTGTTAGATCAGATCATATTGCATTACGGAGTGCCTTTGCAGATTCAAAGTGACAATGGGACACACTTCAAAGGCAAATTGATTCAAGAATATTGTCATTGAATGGCTCTACCAAGTGTCTTATTACCCTGCAGCTTCAGGATTAATTGAACGGATGAATGGTTTGTTGAAAGAACAGCTGCGCAAATCCGGAGATGGCAGTTTAGCAGGCTGGCTTGATCGTGTGTTTGATGCGGTGCAAGTGCTAAACAATAGGCCTGTGAATGATCATGAAACTCCTTTGATGCGGCTGATGACTCCTGCTCTACAGATTCAACCCAACTCAGTCAGAAAAACCCTATTGAACTGGGAAATTACCCTGGGTTCTTTAGCTCCCTATCGGGTGACTCCAGAGTCAGCAGGGGTAGACCTGCATTCCAATGAGGAAATCAGATTAGACCCAAGAGGGATTGTTGTAATTGAAACTGGGATTGGAGTACAAATTCCTCCAGAGCATAAGGGATGGGTTGCCCCTAGATCTGGTCTAGCATTGAAGGGAGTTCAAGTGTTGGGAGGGGTCATTGTTGCCGATTACCAAGGCGAGATCAAAGTCATCTTGATGAATAGTGGGGACCAATTGCTACCGATTCACAAGGGCGATCGTGTGGCCCCAACTAATTATCATTCCTGTTAAGTTGTCCATGATTAAGAAGGGGGAGCCTCCCACAGTGTTAACTACCCGTGGGGATCGTGTTTTTGGCTCTTCAGACAGTATTGTACCGGGGGCGAAGGTGTGGGTTGAAAGGCCAAGTGGCCCACCAGTGCCCGCAGATGTTATTGCATCAGGCAAAGACCAAGTAGTCTTAGTGATGGAGCCCGGTAGAAAGAAATGGCAGTATGTGCCCGCAGACAAATGTTACCTAAGAGAGTGATTCTCTTTTCTGGGTTTGCCTTGTAGATCCTGTGTCTGCTGGTGTGATTGGGGACTAAATGGACTCCATTCGGGAGAGTCAAACAGCATGCTGCTATCAATGAAAAATGTCACATCTGTGCCAGCGATCCATGGGAAACCGATGATGATGAGCAATGATGTCCAAAAGCAGCCCTTTGCCGATGCCGAAAAGCCAGCCAGACCGAAGACATGGATTCATTGAATGCAGCAAACGCGTCAGGTGCAAGTGAAAACAACATTGATGCCAGCTATGCAAGAGGCGTCTTCAGGACGGCGAAAATATTCCCCAATGATCACCCAAACGGAGAATATGTGGACGCATCCAGCACAACAGATGCTCAACATTACGCACTTTTGCCTCACTGACGTGCCCAATGCTGAAGCTTTACTGACTACGTGCTTAGTAGCAGTGCCGACGCCAGTTCCGGTTCTAAAGCACATTTTCAGCGTCATGCACAATGATTCTTTGGTTCAAGAATCTGATATCAGGCAATCCTTTTCCGTCTATGAGTACTGCAGGTTTTGCCGGGAAACGGATCGCAAATGGAGAAACTTGAAACGTATTATAACCTACAATGTAACTCAAGGCGATGTGTGTTACCTTATGACCTGCAATGCAAAGGAAATTGGCAAATGCCAACAGCTCAATTTAACCAAGCAGCAAAATCAAACTGTGTTCGAGAGACAGTTATGTTCACGGGTTCCAAGCACATGTACCAGTGTGAATAATACTATGTCTTGCAATCATACAGTGATAGCTTCCCATCATCTGAAACATGTGAAACTTCCAACAGGATGGCTCTTTTCCTGTGGCAACATCACATACACTTACATTCCAGCTAATATTTCCGAAGGTCCATGTGCCTTAACTCGATTAGGACGTATGATGTTCCCTTTACATCCAGCAATATCTCGAAGCAAAAGGTCAACTTTCGAGTCTGTGGGTCTATCCCCCGATTGTGATTCACATGTGCATTTTCTATCAGAAGCTGAGGTTCTAGCATTAACTCTTTTATTAGTGGGAGTTTGGGGTTTAGCTGCTGGGGGTTACAAATCTTTGATCAAATTAGCATGTTTAGTAGTAAAAGGACTCAATCATACTTCTCAAGCACTAGACGAGTTACTCCTCGATAGCAAAGTTATTAGAAAAGCAACTTTGCAAAACAGGGCTGCCGTTGATTATCTATTGCTGAAGCATAATTTAGGTTGTAACGCAGTTGAAGGTATGTGTTGTTTCAATCTAAGTGACCATTCACGATCCATTAAAAGTCATATTCGAGGTTTGAGGGAATCTCATTTCTCAAGTGTCCCAAGATCAAACTGGGAATTGGTGGGATTGGTTATTTTCATGGATTCCTGATATTGGGGGTACACTACGTTACGCTGTTGCTTGCATTTGTATTATGTTAGCTATCATAATAGCTCGTTGTTGTTGTATTCAGTGTATTCCCAATTTGGTTTCAATATTTCGTCGGTTTCAAAGACCGGCTCCTCTGCCACTGGGCTATGTAAAGTAAATATCCAAGGGTGGATTGTGATGCTCAAGCTAAAACATGGCGCTGGTGCGCAGTGCATTCTGGGGGGACTTAGAGCCATAATGGATATTTATCCATGCCTCAGTGGAAGGCTGCACCTGCTTTGCGAAACAACATGTTTTCAACGTTATTCGCTGCTGGGCCTGGAATGCAGGCCTTCTCAGCCAAGGACACGGCGCTGGGAAAGCTAAGATCCGCAGGTCCGGGCTGGTACCTGAAAACAAGATTTGTTGTGGTTAGCTATGCCCGCGCCAAGGTTTCGAGATGAGTTATAGAACTGTTTTCCAAGGCGATTTTTAGGAGAGGGAAGCGCTCTGCTCCTTGAGGTTACTGTCGGTTGACCCAGCTGGCAACCAACGGTCACTCATCAATGCACAAACGCCATGCCAGAAGGTTCGAGAAATTGCCACCCCTTTTTGAGGAGTGCATATATGCGGAACCCCTCAACGGTCAGACGGGATAAGCACAAAGACCTCAGTTGGAGGGGGACGCCTTGTTCCGACATACCTGTGGGCTGTTGTGCTCTCGGCCTGGCTGTTACCGGGGTCTTCCAGCCGCTTCTGGCGAGATGAGGGATTCAGTTACGCCCATGGTGATGTATTCCTGCTAACTTACTATCTTTTCTGTGATTTATATGTGATTTATTCCTATGTTATCACTTCCCTGCTTATGTATGTCTAATTATGAATAAATAGCTGTATAAGTGCTACTTACTCTCTAAGCGTAGGTGTGGTTGTAAGTCATTGCGTCGTATACCTGCGTTCAAAGTATTGGCTCTGCAAATGCGCTGGTGATTAATGATTGTCCGTGCACTCTTGGCGAGCAATACACCACCCTATTCATGCCCTGAGCCAACATCTCATGTGAAGCAGCCTGTTGTTGTGCAACAGCATACACGGACTGATTCTGCACAGTATTGCTAGCCAACACACGGCCACCACGTTGGGGGACCTCACGCCTGCCTAGGCCAAGGGTACCTGGCCCTTGATGTGATGACGCCGTCTGTGGCTGCAGGACTGCATCCCTCCCTTAATCTGCTGCCCCAAGACCAGGAGTCAATACTGTGGAGCGTGACCCTGCAACCGTAACCACCACAGACGGACATCCCGAAACACTCACTGCCCCTGTGAGGAGTCTACCCCCTGCATACGTTTGGGATGCAACAGCACCTACTGTCGATGCACTCCCCTGCGACACCACAGGGGTATCCATATCTGATTCACCACCAGAGACTAAGGCTTCCTCTGAGGCGGACTCAGACTGAGTCTGGGCCAGGAAGGCCTGTAGCACCAGTGTAACTTCATGGGCTACCACACCACGTCCTCCACCTATTCCTCCTCCACCTCCTCCTCTGCATCCAGTGCCTCATCACCTGCATATGGACAGCAAGAAAATGAAGAGCCTTGTAAATACCATAGACCATACACATAGGCATCACAATGTCGTCATGTAACACATCAACCTGCCATGTCACAAACTCCTGCACCTACGCAGTGTCAACGCAAGTGAAGGCTAGCATGACAGCAGCCATGGACATGTATGGAAGGGCTGAATACAACCTGTAGTGCATGGTCCATAGCACCTGCTACACACATGAGCACCTGACTGGCATTGTTAATCGACCAACATCACAGATGCAAAAACACATATGGCACGTACCATAGCCATGCCTGATCTGTAATACTGCATTAGATGTGATTTGCTGCCTACTGTCCCAGAGCCATGTACAATGGATTTGACATGACATGTAAATCACAAACTCAATACACACAGGTGTCACACACTGCAACAATGCAAGGGTGGTGGAATGGAGTGAAGCCAGACACACCCATCCCATGAGGCCAGCTCACATTGACATCACGTGAGTGAATGGGCATGGTGAAGGTGAGACCTGGGTTTGGAAGTGGGCGTGGGCAGTGCAGTACATGGGAATGGCATACCAAATAACTATCATTATCATCAATGAAAATGCGGTGTGCTGTTGGAAGTGTATGTGCAGACATCATCCGCCAATAGCTGCTAGAGGATTGTAGCCATACAGTTAACAGCCACCGAATGTGGAGTAAGACAGTGAGGCAGTGCATGGGTACAACTGGTGGCTCAGAGGCCCGTGTCGGAGATCATAGTGTGGGCAGGTAACTAGTGCATTCTCTGTCATCCAGGACTCCAGCAGGGAAGAGGAGGTAGAGAAAGCACAACACAAGAGGAAGGATCATAAGAGTCCCCAAACCCAGAGAAGGTTCACCTCCAGTGCCATTCAGGCAGGGAGGCTGTAGCAGAGGGAGGCCCCAGCCGAAGATAGACATTAACCACAAACTAATTGCTCCGGAAAGTGACTGACCCTGTGGGAGTAGGAAAGGGATGATCAAATACCATGAGAAGGAAGCAAATTGGGAAGATGGTGTTGATGGAACTGTGGCACCAGGAGCCATAAGACCCTGTGGACAATGCAGAGCGATTGACAATGAACAGTCATAGCCACTGGGAGCCAGTGCCATCATCACAGTCCTAGGAAGACACAATACCTGGCACCAAGACAAATGGACATTCACCACTGTCCAGGTCAGTATGAGTTGCAGAGGGAAGAGAGTAGAGACACAGAAACTGAGTATAGGCCATTGCTGTAACCCACCATAAGTATGACCAGTCCTCTGGAGACACTGAGTTACAGGGGGAATCGGAGGAAAGGAGAAATCCCCATGAGGAGGTGCAGCTTGCAGGGTGACCTGTCAGAGATGTGCGGAGAGAAGGCCAGTGTGGAGTGCAAGATTGTCACAGGTTATCCGTCATCACAGGTTGGAGCAGGAAGAGGGCCAAGAGAGCCTGGACAGAGTGACATGGAAGGAGTTAGCAGGTGTGGTGATGGGGTTCGTCACGGTGTGCAGCACACTGTGCGGATGCAGTCTGCAGGTCCACAGGCACGTGTCAGTCCACCATGACACGGTTCACCCACTGCAGTCATGCTAATGCAGCCAGAATTGCCAGACAACCAACACACTTCATCCAAGCAACATACACATGACCTGGACACAAACACATCAGACATTCCCTCATAGATTGGCAGGTCTCCCACACCTTGGATCTGTTCCACTTCAATCATAGCACCTATTCTCCTCCTGTGAACTCAGATGTCAAAGTGGGTGGGAGCGGTGCTCCTATACTTTTTATTTTTAACTTTCTCAGTTCCTATACTTTTATTTTAAAAAGAAACTGTTCTGGAATGGTTTAGTTTTAAAATAAGTGTAGGAAGAAGTTTAAGCTGGCACTTCAGTGCACTGCACTGAACATTCCCTTAAATAACAGGAGTGTTCGTTTTGGGGGTTCGGATTGTGTGTGGGAGGGTCACAGTGATGGGGTTTGTGGAAAGCGGGGCAGACAGGCTCGGATCATAGCTCCACTACTTCTTTTCGTACACTTCGACCACTGTGTGGAGTGAGTTCTTCGTCCTCTTCTGGTAACCCACCTCAAGTCACCAGGGTAGTGGCATATTTGGCACCCATCTTACCTTTGGCTCGGCACTGCAGGTCATACCAACGCTTCATTGCGCCAGTAGCTGAGCACCTCTCATGGCCCAAGGCGTTTATAAGGTCAGCGACACACTGCCACTGGGCCATACGCTGGGCAGGTGTATGTGTGCTCCCTGCCTGCACACGCATGTCGTGTTGGTGTACCTGCACGTAGTCCACGAGGACCTGGAGCTCCTCATCACTAGAGCTCCTCTTCCTCGACGTGCACATCTCCTGTGCCGTGCCTGTTTGCCCACTGCACGCTTTGCCTTCTTACGAGGCTGTGCACACCCCGAGTGGCTGGGACCACTTGGGTCAGTAGGGGCTGGAGCACTGGTGGCCTGGGCTGTGGCATCGCACACTGATGGTGTGACTGTAGGTGCCCTTGCAGGTGGCTGTACCTGGGTGCCGGTGCCATGACGCTGCACAGCATTTCCCTTCCCCCTCAATGCACCGAGAGCATCTGCCTCTGCGTCTCCCTGGACCAGGACCAGGTTCGGGAAGCTGCCCCTGCAGCTTCCCGAACCTGTTTGGTGGGGGCATGGCTCTCCCTGCATGGGGCCGGACACCTCTGCCACTTCGGGTGCCTCCGCCACCCCGGCCCCCTTTGCCTTCCTTCCCACTAGTTGCCCTCCCAGTCATGTCACAGTTGGAATGGGGCAATGGGAGATGCAGCTATCGATTGTCCTGGGCAATTTGAGTGAGTGGGCAGTGTATGCAATGTCAAATGTACCGGTGTGCCCCAGCAAGGCTCAATATAACCCTTTGGAAAAAAAATAAACGGGCAAAAAACCGGACAAAAAATACGTACGCAAAGGACACGTAAGCTACAGTGATGTTCAATAAGGGGTTACGCGACACAAAGGGGGACCCACAGATTGCAAAATGCGTACGCAACTCACCGTCAGCCTCAAAGGTACACGTGCATGTGCGCATAGGCAATCCCTCACCAAAAGAAGTGGCTTGCACGCAGTGAAGCGATCACATGGAAACAAAGTCCACTAGACCTTCCGCTATAACTCAGCAAGCGTTTGATGCTCTCCTACGCACTACCTTATCCCGATCTTGAACGCCACGGCCAACGTTCAGCACGTGTCATGTAAGTTATGCGCTTAGGGCCTTTCCTCTGAATCCACGGTAACGCGCTGGATCTGCATGTGCAGAGTCACTCTGTTTCTGACTGGCCACGTGAGTAACACGGAAGACTCACGCTCCTGCCTACCAGCCAATTTACCTGCTTCCAACTGCCCCGAGCTGCCTCCTACGAGCCATCTGCTGCTGCCTGGCCACTCTGTGTGCCTGCTGCCCACGTGCCCTGCATTTTTGTGCCTGCTCATCAGCCATTGCTAGTGATCCTGTCGTTGTGACCACCTCTGCTGATCCTGAAGACTCCCGACTGCCATACCACTGCTCCACAGCCCAGCCCCAGGACCACCTTGCCTACCCACACCTGCCTCAGAGGTTGCCATGTCAGACACAGCACCATCTGAGGCAAGTGGCAACCCCCCGGCAGAGAGGCACAGGGTTGTCAGCTTCTCACCCAGGGAAGTTTGCATCCTGGTGGAGCAAGTCCTGGGGCATTGCAATGCCCTCTTCCCCGGACCATCGCAAGTCAGCAATGAAGGACGGAAGAAGATCTGGGTGGACATCGTGGGTGCCATCAATGCGGAGGCGGCGGCACCCCGCGACTACACACATGTCCACATGCGCTGGGAAGACGTTGAAGAAGTTGAAAACAGACTGGCATGCCTTGATACTAATCTGACATGTGAGGAATTTTTCAGCAAAGGGGCAGATCTGATAAAGGAAATCTGCGACAAATATGCACCACTCAGACTCAAGACTGCCAAAAACTCTAAAACTTGGTTTAGCCCAGCATTGAGCCTAATGCGCAAACAGGTTCGCCAGGCCAACAAACTTTGGAGGTCCTCTAAATCGGATGAAGACACAGAGAAGGTGAGAGTTCGCCTAAGGCAATATAAAAATGCCATCTTTGTGGCAAAAAAAGACTTCCTCCAAGAAGAAATTAAGTTAGCAGGCAATCAGTTCAAGGCTTTATTTGATGTAGTATCATGGTTTTGGAATCCTAAATGAATGTCAGTACTGACAGCTAATTCACAGGAATAGGCCAATAAGATTAACAATTTTTTCGAACAAAAAATTGCGGACATTCAGAAGAGTATTAATGAAGTAATGGACGCAAAAGAATGGGGTGATGTGGGAGAAGTGAAAGTAGAGATAGAAAATCAGGAAACTGAGGAGATCTTTAGCTTCCAGCCGACTGAGCAGGAAACAATACAGGCCCTACTAAAACCGACAAAAGAACTAGCATTTCCTATGCCAGCCTGTACTGCTATCCGCTTGGCAACTAATCTTACCCCATTTGTAACAATCTTTGTGAATAAATCACACACGGAAGGCTATGTTCCACGTGCACTTAAGGGCACGCTGGTAACACCTTTATTGAAAAAACATAACCTAGACCCGATGGTACTTAAAAACTATTGTCCGGTAGCCAACTTATGCTGGCCTACCAAAATCTTGGAAAAAATAGTCTGCAATCAATTTCAGCACTTCGTTGTCAGTAGAGACATCCTGGACGAACATCAATCAGGATTACGCCCTAACCATGGGACAGAGTCTGCCCTATTAGCAGTCCAGGATGACCTACTGGAAGCCGCAGACATGGGAAGCAACTCAATATTGTTGATGCTTGACCTATCTGCGGCATTTGATACAATCAACCACAAGATTATTCTTCAACGGATTGGAAACATCGGTAGAGCAGCCAAAGTAGTGGTAGACTGGTTTGACTCCTTTCTACAGGACAGAACGCAGGAGGTGATACTGGGAGCATTTCTCTCAGAATTAATACAACTAAGGTGCGGAGTCCCCCAGGGGTCAGCACTCTCACCTCTGATCTTTAATCTATACATTCGACCACTGTTTGATATGTTGAGGAGACACGGTCTACGATTTCACTCATATGCCGACGACACACAGATTTATGTGGAGACAGACAATCTGCCGGAGGCATTTGAGATGATATACTGTTGTATGCAAGATATAAAAAAAATGGATGGCCTGCAATCAACTACAGCTAAATGCAGGCAAAACAGAAATCATTCTATTCAGATCAGAGAAGAAAAATAGAGAGGAAGATGCAAATTCCCTCCACAGATCTTGGGAGTGAGCATTCCGTTCTCAAAGAAAGTGAAAACCCTTGGGTGTATTTGGCAAGAAAATCTGGCCAGTGAAGCCCAGGTAGGGGCAAAAGTAAAAGAAGTATACTATTCCCTGCGGCTGCTTAGAAATGTGCTCCCCTTCTTAATACCTCAAGACTTTCCAGTAGTGGTGGGAGCTTTGGTAAATTCCCACCTTGACTACTGTAACAGTCTTATGACAAGGATCCCTTGGAAACAAATGCTAAGACTACAGAGGGCCCAGAATGCGGCAGTCAGGCTAACGACCCATCTGGGTAAAAGAGATCATGTGTCCACAGCCAGGAAAGCATTGCACTGGCGATTGTGGAGGATTGCATTATATTCACGGTGGCATGCCTGGTGTATAAGTGTTATTATAAACTTGCACCCCGATACTTGAACACCAGAATTTGCCACTACTACCCATCCAGAGACCTCCGATCATAAGATAAACTTCTGCTATGTGTCCCAAGGACAAAACACATCTTTAAAGGTGACAGGAGGTTCGCTGTGTTTGGGCCTAAGCTGTGGAACCAGCTGCCATTCAGCATCCGCTCATGCAACACTCTGGCAAGATTCAGCAAATAACTGAAAACCTTCCTATTTAAATGAACTTATTCCCTTATGGTTACTTCAGGCTCCCACAGCGATATGCTGAATCCTTTAGTTAACACCTGCGCCCGAATGCAGTTATCTGCCTGGTGCGCGTAAGAAATTATTCAAAATTCAAAAGACTTCAAGTCCAGGACCCAAAACAAGGGGACTGTTGACCACCGATGAGATGCGCGTCCTGGAGCGCTTTTACCCAGTGCTGTATGCCCAGGTCTTGGTGTTGGCGCTCCGTCTTGAGTCGACTGGTAAGTGTCCATGTGTTCTTGTCCACCATAGTGCATGTTGACATGTGGCTGGAGTGTGCACCTTGACCTTATGTCTGGCATGCCTCCTGTACAGATGTCTGTGTGCATGTCCCAAACACTGCTGCATGTGAGTCCATTCAAGTGTGTGCAACATCAATGATGTCTGTGTTGAAATGCATGATGCGTGCCAGCATGTAAGGATGTGCACATGTTTGCATCCCTGAGTCTGGACTGTGGCATGCCAGAGGTGTGACACATGGGTGATTTGGCCGACCTCATGGACATGCATGGTGTACATGTGTCTGGGTAGTGCATATGTGACTGGACAACACTCTGTGATGTATGTTACTTGAGCTTTTGATTGTGTGATTGCCTCACGCTGCCAATTTGACCTCAAGTGCACTCTGACACGATGGCTCCATGGCCTGCCTCATGACTGTCAGGTTATGTGTGTGAATGAGATGTGTATTTCCCATGATGCGTGTGAGCTAAATGCACAATTCTGATTAGCTGGCAGTGCCTTATCCAAGGATGTGAATGTCTGTTGTGAATGACAGACATGATTGTGCATGTGTGTGAATGTCACTTCCGTGTGTAGTGTACAGTCATGATGGTTTTGACCTTTGACAGTGCCACTGATGTTCATTTGCATTGTGACAAACACACATGTTCAGTACCCTGATGTATGTGTTCTATATGTCCCTATCCACAGCGACGATGGGAGAAGAGGGCGGAGAAGGCGCTGTAAAGCACGGCAGCAGGGATGCCTCCATCAGACTTAGATGCGAGGCCCAGTCTGCCTCCCAGGTACTGTCATCTTCTGGGAGCGAGGAGACTGGTGCAGCATCCAAGTCAACGGCCGCAGCTGCTCAGGGTACGTCCAAGAGGGTCAAGGTAGTGGAGTACTCCTCAGTAGTGGGAGGGACAGGTGAGCCCTCACAGGGGCAAGACACTGCGGAAGAAAGTGGGGAGGCATCCATGTTGGTGAGGGAGGGAGAGGAGGAGGAGGCCACATCAGCCCAGCCCATGCGGCCCGGCGGGGGTGATGACTGGTGCAGTCCAGGGTCAGGGGCCGGAGGCAGTTTAGGTCACCGTGGAGGGGCCTGTGCCTAATCCTGTTCCTGGTACTGCGACTGCACCAGTATGCACCTGTGGGCATGCCACAGGCCGTACCCATCCGCAGGTGGCGGATGTTTCCACCCAGATGGAAACACCAGTGCCTGCGGATGTCGCCATTCGGTACAGGGTGGAACTTATGGTAGCTGGTATCACAAGGCGGGCAGAGTCCATCCGTGATGATATGCAGGATTCCAATCGGGAGCTTGAACGTCATCACGAGGAGATCTGCCGTCTCTTGAACTGGCTAGCACATTTCCTGGTTTCGCAATGGGTGCATGGGCTGGCCACTTATGCGACCCCCCCACCTCGTCGGCCTACTCTGTGTGCCAGTCGTCCTCCCTGCCGACTTCTGGCCGACATACCATCGGGGCCCCCTGTGTACCTGTCCTAACCGCGGTGGCCTGCCAGGATCGGGAATCGAAGGAGGATCAGCACAGGTGGTCACCAGGGAGATCCTTCCTGCGACAGGACATTTTGCAATGGTGGAAGAGCAGGCACCAAGCAGCAAGGCACATGCACGACAGCCCCAGGGGTTGTCATCATTCCGGAGGCTGACCCGGAGGCGAGGCACTGGGCTATTCGGCGGCAGCAGGCTCGGCATAGGAGGCGATAGGACTCGGGGCTTCCAATGGAGGGGAGGCAGGCATCGGGCAGCAGACATAATTGGACATTTCAAGAAGGATGTCTTCCGTGTTGGAACGATTTGGCCAGCAGATCGGAGCAGAGCGGCAGCGGGCATGTGGGGCACGACTCACCATGGCCAGGGCAGAGAATACCCTGCGTCGGGCAGAGAGGCGGGCCGAGTTACTCGAGGAGTCTTACAGGGAGTTTGAGAGGAGCACATTGGAGTCCCCCTGCAAGCCCTCGAGGGGAGAGCACAGGCCCGCCTATTGGAAATCGACGCATAGTTCGATGATGCCCTGGGCGAGACCTTGGGTGCAAATGCTGAGTCAGAGGACTAGCCTGCTGGTATTGTACATAGTTCTTTAGGTGTAAGATTCTTTTCATTTTTTTTTTTTTTTTGAGTTTTTGGACTTTACTCCACGTTTTATATATAGTTCTTTGTTGTTTTTATTCTTCATCATTTTTGGACATGGTTTGGGACAATGCACCCTTGTTTTTTGTACATAGTTCTCTTTTAAAGGATAATCTTCAGTTCACCATGGAGTAATGGTTTTCTTTTTATTTGTGTTTTAATTTTGAACTGCTTTATGGACATGGACCACATCTTTAGTTTCATCTTGATTTGTTTGACTTCCAATTTTTTTCCTTTTTGATGATATTTTATTTATTGGATCATTTTATGCTGATTTCATCTATTTGTTTTATATGAGTATGACTTCAGTACTGTTTTTACAATATATATTTTGATTGAAAATCAAAGTGGCGTCTGGTCTCGATGGTTTCGGCCAAAATTCACTCTTGCTTACTCTGTTCAATGTCCATGATGCTGGCCTAAATTGTTCATGTTTTTGCACACATGCATGCATGCATTATGTTTGACATCAAATGGCATGTGGCATGTTGTGGTGTGCATGACCAATGGATGTGTGTTAAGGTGCACTTTGAGTGTGCAGCGTGTGGTGGCATTTCATTTCACATCTGCTGCATTTATGTATTGGTCCACAGTGTGTTGGAGGGTGGGGGTGCGGATCTGTGGCAGTGCCTGCCTGCAGGTTGCCGTCACAGGTGGGGGGGGTCATGAGACGGGCCTGCCTGCCTGCAGGTTGCCGTCACAGGTGGGGGGACGACATGAGGCGGGGCCTGCCTGCAGGTTGCCGTCACAGGTAAGGGGACAATATGAGGCGGGGCCTGCCTGCAGGTTGCCGTCATAGGTGGGGGGACAACATTAGGCGGGGCCTGCCTATGGGGTATGTTCACAGGTGATGGGGGGGGGTCTCATGTGGTGTGGGCTGCTTTGGGTATGGACACGGGTGATGGGGGGGTCCCATGTAGTGTGGGCTGCCTGCGAGGTATGGTCACAGGTGATTGGGGGCCATGTGGTGTGGGCTGCCTGCGGGGTATGTTCACGGGTGATGGGGGTCCCATGTAGTGTGGGCTGCCTGTGGGGTATGGACACAGGTGATGGGGGGGTCCCATGTTGTGTGGGCTGCCTGCAGGGTATGGTCACGGGAGATGGGGTCCCATGTGGTGTGGTCTGCCTGCAGAGTATGTTCACGGGTGATGGGGGTCTCATGTGGTGTGGGCTGCCTTCGGGGTAAGGACACAGGTGATGGGTGGGGGATCCCATGTGGGGTGGGCTGCCTGCGGGGTATGGCCATGGGTGATGGGGACCATGTGGTGTGGACTGCCTCCGGGGTATGGACACAGGTGATGGGGGGGTCCCATGTGGCGTGGGCTGCCTACGGGGTGTGGCACTGTTGATGGGGGGGCCATGTGGTGTGGGCTGTCTGCGGGGTATGGACACAGGTGATGGGGGGTCCCATGTGGTGTGGGCTGCCTGCGGGGTATGGACACCGGTGATGGGGGGGTCCCATGTGGTGTGGACTGCCTGCGGGGTATGGTCACGGGTGATGGGGGGCCATGTCGTGTGGGCTGCCTGCGGGATATGGTCACGGGTGATGGCTGCTGGGGTGTGGCTGTACCGTGAGGGGGCGTCTGCTTACAGGGGAGTTGTGCGTGTATCGCAGGGTATGCGCAGGCCTTTCCACGCAATTTGGCTGGTGCCATCGGGGTATGCGATTACACTGGGGTGCGGACGGGGTTTGCACAGGCCTTTCCACACGATTTGGCTGGTGCCAGCAGGGTATGCGATTACACTGGGGTGCGGGTGGGGTACACGCTGGTCTTTCCACGCGATTTGGCCGGTGCGAACTGGGTACGCGATTACGCTGGGTTGTGGACGGGTTACACGCAGGCCTTTTCACGCGATTTGGTTGGTGCGACCGAGGTACACTCAGATTTTTCACACGATTACGATGGGGGCGCTGTGTGCTGGGCCATAGATGGTGCGGGCCTTTGCGCCGTATTGGGCATTTCACTGGATTTTTCCTACGCACAGGGGCGTGTTGGGGGCGTTACTGGCGCTGCATGGTGTTCATTGTGCCACGGCTTCTGATGCTTTAGAAAATCCATGAATATGCATGCCACGCAATTGTTGGTTTGTGCTACGGCGCACGCTCCTTCTTGGCAAACGGTGCTTGCACTACTTCTGCGCTGGATTCCATGAATTGGGGCCAAATGTTCAGGACTTCTTTTCTGAGCGCACTATACGTTTGGATTACCGAATGTAAGGGGATTGCCCGGTCTGCTCCTCCAACAAAAATCTTAAAGCCAGCTTGTAGATCTCAGATCTTTCTGGATTATCAAGGAGTGTACCTCTCCAATACATACTGCATGCATACATCCTGATTGACCTTTTTAGATTTAACTATTCTTAGAACAGATACACGTCTTAAAAGTATTTTCCTATCACAAACCACAGATAGAAATACTTGCCTGCATTATTACTGTTTTCAACCTCCATCTTTAAAAAATAGTCTCACTTTTACAGTTAGTTTCTGTTTTTTTTAGGAACAGTTCTGACAAAGCAAAATTTGACCAAGAGGCTGGATACCTCTCACAAAAACATAAACAACTTTACTCCTAAAAATTGATTTAAAAATCTCAGAAACATGCCTTGTACAACTGGAGAGAGGATTTTTCGGAAGGATTGCCACATGCACAGCCTCAGAATGAAATGTTTTTCTGAGTATAATTAGATCTAGATCCTTACGGATTAAATCTATAGTTAAAAACACTAGAACATTCTCAAAAGTGGAAACAATAGGATGAGATCCGCACTCGGTCATGTTTAGGCAAAGTAATTCCATTCAATATAAACAGTTTGGGTTGACTACATCGAATCCAATTGGTCGTTAGAGAATTGGTTGCTTTTTTTTTTACAGGTACTTTTTGCCACATATATAGTCAGGGGTAGACCCCTACATTAATGATATCCCTAAACCCACCTCCCACAGTCAGTCATTTAGAGTTTGGGTCTATCCCCAGTGATGGACCATACCCCATGTCAGAAGTTCTCTATCATTAGATGTACTACAAAAACTACTGATGTTGATGAATGTCTGCTAAATACTTGGATCCAAAAAAAAACGTTTGCAACACCACACTGTAGATCTATGCTTTCTGGATTTCTTGCAAAATCTTTTATATTGGTCAAACACAATGCAGAATGCTTTGTGAATGTAGGAGTTTTATACACAATGAAGGACCCACTGTACCATTTGTATAACATTACATGGAAAATTACAGATGATGATTTACATTCACCTTTTTTAAAGTTAACTATGCATGCTCATATATCTATTACAGAATCCACTCTTATACGTGAAGTACAGAGTTTGATCAGTGTAACTGAAAGTTGTATAAGTGTTTGAATGATTGTATAGAATAGAAGTCCTGTGGGCAAACTAATTGAGTTTGCCTCTTGTGGTTTGTCTTAAATTGAGAACTACATGATTTAACTTTACTACAATGGTACAGCAGGTATCATTTATGATTTGGTGCATAATGTGCGTGTCTCCACAGATACATAATGGATATATCTTTTGATATTTTTCTGAAAACATTGTTTTTTTCTGTTTGTATTTTGTGATCAATCATTTGTTCTGTACTTCTACAAACTTTTTCTTACAATGCTTTTGCAATTCCCCATTGTTTATTGATTTATTATACATTTTTTAAGAACTGGTTGTAACATTAATGTATTTTCTTTGGGCAGTTTCAGTGCTGTATTTATATCACGCAACACACAACACACATTAGTGACATCACACGTTTTGGCATGGTGATGCCAAGTGTTACATGCATGAAGACACTACTTGTGCAAGGTATACTGTTTAGGCTTGTGTGCCAGGCAGCTTGGACTGCTTTTATAACCAGGACACTGTGTTACCACTGGTTGTCAAATCAATAAAGAAAGGTTGGTTTCACTCTGGTAAGGTCATCTTCCAATTGTGTCCCACCATTTCTCTTACTCTTGGAAGTCATCGGTCTGCGCCCTGCAGCTCTCCAGATGTTTTGCACTACAGTTTCGATGATTCCTTCTCATTGACTGTGCTGACGAGGAATAATGGTATTTGCAATCCAAAACATCTGGAGAGCCAAAGATTGCAGACCTCTGTAGGTTGCACTGGATAATGCATCAGACATGCCTTCTTTTGCTATTACTACTAGAAATGTGGAGGGCGGAACCACTGTTTTTGCAGCAGAAGAATTCAATATGAATGTATTCCCAGAAAATCCAGGCACCCTATCAGAAGGTTCCACTACCTATTCTGCTTCCTCCTTGTTAAATTACTTTTATTGGGTACTTATGGTACTTTTTTCATCAAGGGTTTTGATTGCTATACAGACTAGATGCATTACTACCACTGCCCATAACAGACACTATCCCAGCTTCTAAATTATCACTGGAGTCATGGGGCCACAGTTGGAACCTGTGGCGTGTCAGAAGAAGGACGTGGACACTCTGAGGACATTTCCAACATGTATTTATTAATTAATAAGGCCTATCTTTCCCTATGACTAAGGGGTGTTCCCAACCTATTTTACTGACTAACATCCTTGTCAGTGGATGTCCAAAAGGATATGCCTGCTGTCCAAAATTAGCCATCATTGACCCTACCACTTTTCTAAACAAAATCAGGCCACGAGAATGGCTCCCTTCTCATGACGATTGCTTCTTGCATTTGTCGTCTTTCTTTCTCTTTTAATATGCAATTTTTGAATAGTCTCTTGTTACTTTCTTTAACAATTCATATAGTACTGTCAAGCTATTGACGGCTTTTCTCTCCTCTTTAGAAATGTCTTTCTTTTCTTTTTTTAATAAGACATTTTTATTGAGTTTTTATAAAATAGACAAAACAACCGAAAACAAAAACAATAGAAAAAGAAGTAGTGGCAGCATCAAGTCCAGATCAACTGATCGTACAGTAACATTAATACTTATATCACCTTTTGCCTAGCACACAACCGTGACCGATCATGTCCGTGTTCAGAGGCATCACGCCAGTAGTCGTGCGCCTCATGGCCCTCCCCCCTCCCACGCACCCCATATTTTAGAAGCCTTAGTGGGGCAGCCTCTTGCGTTGTAAATCCGGTGTTCAACCATTGCACATATATCCATATACAGCGCTCATTGTTCCAGTGTCGGGGACTCTGGCACTCCCCATTTTGTGCGATGTTGCGCTTCATCAGGGCCGCTACTGTGTGTAGTAACAGTTTTCCCCAATTGTTAAGCTCGATCTCACCCGGTATTCCCAGGATTAGGACCTTGGGGTCCAGTCCTATTGGTGCATTTGGAGGGAATGTACTCGGGTAATATATTACGTTCTATCTGTGTATAATCTGGGATAGTGTCCCCGGCCGGTATTTGGGTTCTCAGGCCGTGGGTCATTTGCATGTAGTGGTAGCGTTCAGTATCCGGGAGATGGAATTTGAGTTGCAAGTCCGCGAATGGGGCTAGGTTCCCGTCTATCAAGACATCTTCAACCTTCGTAATCCCAGCCCTCACCCAACGTGGCCATGGTACAAGTTTCTCCATTTCTTTGAGGTTGCTGTTGTGCCATAGGGGTTGTGCCACAGTTATTTTGTTCTCCCATCCCACAAACACGTGTGCTTGTTTCCAGATAGCAGTGATATGTGTTCTAGTGGTTGACGGAGGGGGTCTCTGGGAGGGTTGGTACAGTAAGTGTATTGGATCCGTGTCTCGCATGGCCCCCATGTCGGCCCTAATATGAGGTAGCTCCCGGTCCCCGTGGAGCAGGTTGTTGACCACCACTAGCTGTGAGGCCCAGTAATAGGTCTGAAGGTGGGGCACCCCTACCCCACCCTCCCAGACCAACCTCTGGAGTGTACTCAGTGCTATACATGCTTGGCCCCTACCCCATATAAGTTCCCTAAGGAGGGATTCCACCCGGTCAAAATCAGAGTTTGGGATCTGCAGTGGGGCGTAGAGGAAACGCGGGAGGGCCATCATTTTAAAGAGGGCGGCTCTACCCATGAGGGTCAGGGGCAGAAGCTTCCAGTGGTGGACGTCATTGGAAAATCGATCAATGATTGGTTGGAGATTGTGCGCAGCATAGCTGGTAAGGTCTGTTGTTATCCAGATTCCAAGGTACCGGAAGCCGTGCTGCTCTGTACGGTACGGCATTCCCGTGGGTAAGTCTGTTCTCCCCCTTTCACCGGAAAGAAGACTGATTTTTTCCAGTTAATTCTCAGTCCACTAAATTCCCCATAGCGGACGAGCATCTGGGTTACTATAGGGCATGTCCGAGCAGGTTCTCCCAGATAAACCAGGAGGTCCTCCGAGTACAGGGAAATTCAATCTTCATGTCCCTCTGGCCATCTAAAACCAGTCCAGGATGCACTCTGACAGAGCCATAGGGCGAGTGGTTCAATCGTGAGGGTGAAGAGGAGGGGGGAGAGGGGGCACCCCTGTCGCGTGCCCCTGCCCAAGCAGAAGGGACGAGAGGTCCACCCATTCACCCTGACTTCCGCTTCGATGTTTGTGTATAGCAGCTTCACCCAACCTAGAAACCCGTCCCCAAATCCCATGCGTCTCATAATTTCCCACAGGCTATCCCAACGGACCGAATTGAAGGCCTTTTCAAAATCTATTGCCAGAAGGGCAAGTGGACTGCTAATGATGGGAGCCCGTTCTAGTGCCAGGTGGAGCCGGCGCAGGTTCATTCGGGTTGATTTGTGTGGCATAAAGCCACATTGGTCCGGGTGTATCAGAGTGTCGGCAGCTGGTTGTAACCTATTAGCTAAGACCTTAACCAGGACCTTGGCTTCACCGTTGATTAACGAGATCGGCCTATAAGGGAAACATTTTTCCTGAGGTTTGTCAGGTTTGGGGATGACCACTATGGTCGCCTTACATATGTCCGGTGGGAGGGTGCCTTGTTCACGGGCGCTCAGTAGCATCTTGTGGAGGGAGGTCATTATATTGTCCCCGCCCAGCTTCTGCCAAATTTCGACTGGGAACCAGTTGGGGCCCGGTGTTTTCCCTGGCAGCAATTGTGCTAGGGCATCCGCCACTTCGGCCTCCGAGAGGTCACAGTCCATGGCTGCCTGCTGTTGTGCCGTCAGCGCTGGGATTGTTATGCCATTTAGAAGGGTTGGATCCAGCGGCGAGGTTGGAGCCTGGTATAGTGTCGCATAGAATTGGGCAAAGGCCTCTGCTATATCTGCATCCGAGTGGCACCTCTCGCCTTGTGAGGTGACGATCTCCGGGACACAGCTCCGTCCCTCCTCTCCAACCAAGCTAACATTTTGCCGGTTTTGTCACCATGCTCATAAATTCTTGCCCTGGAGTCCCAGTGGGCTTGTCTGGCATTGTCAAGCATTAAGTTTTGGAGGCGCTCGTGGCTCGTTTGAGGGACAACTGGGCCTGGGGGGATGTACCAAGGACGTGTTCGCTTTCCCTTTGGGTCATTTCCCCCTCCGCTTCCGCTATCTTCTGGAGTCTCTCTTTCCGTTTGTTCGCTACCCAGGAGATTAATGCACCCCGCAGGACGGTCTTATGGGCCTCCCACAACACTATCGGGTCGTGTTCCCCATTATCGTTTGTCTCGAAGTACTCGGTGGAGACTTCAACAAGTCGTCTACCAGCTCAGGGAAACCCAGGTAGTAATTATTCAGTCTCCACGTTCTAGGGGGGGATGTGCCTTGTACCCGCACCTCCACCAGCAGAGGTGAGTGGTCCGAAACGCCCCGGGGGAGTAAGTCTGCTGAGATTACCGGGAAAAGCTCTGTATACGGAAGAAAGAGATAATCAAGCCTTGAGAGGGAACCGTGGGCTCCAGAATGAAATGAGTACCCTTTAGTATCCAGGTGCAATTCTCGCCACACATCGCAGGGACCCAGAGCAGATGCAAAGTTATATAATCTCGTAGGGGCATCAGGGTTGCGTTGTCTAAGATGAGTGCGGTCGGTGGTGTTGGACAGGACATCATTAAAGTCTCCCCCCTCAGAAACCACCTATTCGGCTGGTGTTTACCTATGACGGTGGTCAGTTCATCTAGCAGTTCCTGTCGCAAACCAGGCGGGGAATATATTGACACAAAAGCAACCTTCTTGTTCCACATCATTCCCAGGATGAACACATATCGACCTCGCGGGTCTTGTTCCAAGTACTGCAGGACAAAGGGAATGCGTTTATGTATGAGAATGAGAGTGCCCCTGGATCCCATTATGTATCCCGCATGAAAGGCAGCCCTGTAATTGGTGCGCTGGAAGAGGGAGCATTGTGAGCCTGCTAGGTGTGTTTCAGACAGCAGAACCACATCGGGGGAACGTCTACTGAGTACCTGCTTGACCAGGCGTCTTTTAATGGTGGAGCACATCCTGTTTACATTCCAGGTGAGAACCCTGAGGGACTTGTGGGGGGGGGGGGATCAGTCGGTATCGATTGAGATTGTATTGGTGCCATTTAGCGATCTTAAAGGAGGGTCGGGCGAATGTCTTGCGGGACTGAGCTCCCCTTGTATGATGATGTACCATAGTGCGTGCATTAAGTAGTGATGGTATTGCTGACTGGACATGCTGTGGCCTCGTTTAACCAAGAACCGTAACCACCCCTGGAGCCTGCGAAGATGCGTTGCTCCCGGGTCAACAACGAACTCTTCACAACTATCCTCTCCCTCCCCCTCCCCATACTCCACCCCAACACGAAGTACCTGTCGTCCCAACATTGCTGACGCTTAAAAGAGGTAGGGCGTCAGCTTAACAGTCCCGAGTGAGTTAAGCTAAAGAAATGGGGGGGGGGGGGGTTTGACTTTCCCCAAGCACGAGGGCGGTGTGCCTCCGCTAGCCGCATTATGAAAATGTAAGCACCTTACGTGAATTGCAGTGATCTCGCACTGCACAGTCCCAAGTTCAGTTCCGTGCTCGCCGGTAGAGTCTGATTCTTCGCTGGGGATCAGAACGGGGGTCAGTCCCCCTCGTCCGCTGGTCATTCCGGCGAGGGTTGCTGGTTCAGTGCTGGGCTATGAGATGGAGGTGCCGACCAGTCCCCCTCAATGTGCTGCTCTGCCCATCGCCAGGCCTCGTTAGGATAATTAAAGTGGACCGTTGTGCCTTTATGGTATATTTTCAACTGGGCAGGGAAGAGCAGGCCATAATTGCAAGCGCTGGGAGTCAAGTGTCTTTTAAGCTTTTCAAAGGATTGCCTCGCTTTCTGCGCCTCATTCGTGTAGTCTGGGAAGAAGGCTATCTTAGAGCCATTGAAGGTGATTGTGCCTTTAGTTCGTGCCAGGTGCAACAGTGTGTCACGATCACAATAGTTCAACAGCTTTGCTATCACCGTTCTTGGAGGGGCACCGGGCACAGGTCTTTCTGTGGGCATTCGATGTGCCCTTTCTATAGAGAAGAATTTGGAAAAGGATTGCTGTTCGAAGAGGCCAGTCAACCACTGCTCCAGGAAAAGCTCCATACATGGTCCTTCCGCTTTCTCAGGAATACCAAGAATCCGAATGTTGTTGCGCCTGGATCTTCCCTCTCCGTCCTCGACCCTAGCTTCCAGGATCTTGAGCTTGGCTGAGACTCCTTGGAGTTGTTGTTGTACGGTATGTAGCCCGTCCTCCGTAGCAGAGAGGCACTGTTCTGCCGGCGCTGTTCTGCCTCTCCCGTACGTGCTGACGGCTTTTGTAAATCGTGTCGGAGGAGGGATACATCCAGACTTATTCCATCCATCTTCTGCTCCATTGATGAGCGGGAGTCCGCTATGGCTGCCATGACGTCCCTCAGGGAAAGCACAGGAGCAGAGTCTGCATCCTCAGAAGGCAGCGGTTGAGATTCGAAGGATTGTGATGGGGGAATTGTGTACTGATTAATTCTATTTTGCATAGTGGGCCTCCTAGTTTTGTACTTCCCCACGGTTGCTACCGGGACCTGTGGATGTGCTCCTGTATCCAGAGTCTTGTCCTGACACACGAGGGCCAGCCACCCAGGGGTATTGCAGAGATCGATATCCGCTTGATAGCACACTGTCAAAGTTAAGGAGCCGCCTCCTTCCGAGGTGGGGGGATTGCAAAGCGACACCTCCCACATGGCAGACCGTCAGGCGGTGATAGACCGGGTGTTAAACCCGTGTTTGCGGTTGTGTTGGCCTGGCCATCCCGCAATGCGGGTGTTGATGGACTGCATCGGGGTTCCTTGCTCCCAGTCGCGGTCTGAGCGCTGCTGTGCCCCTTCGTTACCTGCCCCCCTCAGCCAGCTCTGGACAACGGTGCAGCACCCCAACAGCTCTTAATAGTTATGGCAAAATACCACCAGTCCTCTGCCCCTGTCAACCGTTGGAGGCAGTGTTGTTGTAGAAGAAGGGTGGGAGTCCATCTATAGATTGTACACACCGCTGCACCCCGGCTCGCTCCCCGCTCTCCAATGGACCCCAGTGCTGTTAGGGTCATCTTGAGTGGGAGGGGGCCCACGTGCCTAGATTCTGCTGCGCCTCCCTGTGTGTTAAATGCGCCCCACGTTCCTTTGGTGTTTCGTAGCCACGATCGGCTCAGTGGGATGATACAGATTTGTTGTAATTAGCTCGTGTTACACGAGCAAAGAGTTCTGCCGGATCGATCGTGGTAAGCGGGTCCTGGGGCACTCGCTGCGTGTGGTCTTTATTACCCGGTTCCTCCGGGAGAGTTGCATAGCAGCTCAATCGACTACGGTGCCCGGCTGCGCGGCGGATCCACTGGGCTGAGATAAGGCTAGTTCCCGGGGACTCTCACTCGCTGCCGGCTGCGCTGGAGCGGGGAGCCCAGCTCCGCGTATGATGCTTCCCTGGCAGGGGAACAGCCGAGATGCACCCCGCGCTGGGGCCGCAGCTGCAGGCACTCACCAGCAGCACAGCCTCCGCCGCCTACGGGTCGCTGTGGCGGTGCTCGGATGGGCCCTTCCTGTCTCCTTGCCTCCAGACAGGGCAGCTCTGACTATCGGTTCCACCGGCCCGGGAACCTGCAGGTCCTCGCCTCTGCTACCTGCCCTCACCAGTCCTTCTGTCACGGCGACCCGGATCTCCGTCCTCGATGCAGGCCGACGGTCGCCGCAAGGTGCCTCGGTGCTCCTATAGAGGTTGCAGGTTGCCGCGGTCCGGGCCACCCCGACCCGTACTCAGAGCGCGCCCAGTGCTCCGGCGGCCATCTTGATTGCCTGTCGATGGCGTCGGCTCCACTTTCCCCCGCTCCCATGCCTGCCGCCCGGGTGCATTATGGGCTGATTTTAAGCACGGATGTGCCCCAGGTAGCCTCGCAACGGAGGGTGCACCCTGGGGGTCGACAGGCACTATCAAGTGGGCATTTTGATCAGGATGTCAGGCCGCGGTAGCGGGAGCTCCGATGGCACATGTCTACTCCATCGCACAGTTAGCCATGCCCTCCAGAAATGTCTTTCTTGAACCTTTGTCGAATCTTTGGATCTGGGTTAATGGGCTTTGAGTAACTTTGGAAAGTATATTTCCCTGTGCGGCTCTTGCTCGCTAGACAATTTTAGTTCCAGCCTGGTCTCTTATGTATATTATTTATCTTGGGGGTTTCTCTCTTTCAGTTCACAATGCTTTCTCTTTGTTATATTCCACTCTGTACTTGTTGAATAATGGGATAGTTTAACCTCTTCCCAGGTTAGTGATCCCCAAGCACTATTGGTTTCCCTCTCAGGGTCTTCTGTGATTCTCTTTCTCACATTTATACAGTTCAAGTTATTAGCTTTTGTTTCAAGTGTTCATCACTTATACTGGGACGAGTATCTCTGATTTCATAACAAGTCCCTTTTGGCCTCCTGTTCTTCCCGCTTTACCCGTTACCTTCACCTCTCTGGGGGAACGTCTCCAGGACCTATATTGGATTGGGACCTCCTCTGTTGTTCCTCTGCTGTTTGGTTTTGCTGACATGCTCCTCTTCCTGTGGTTCTTTTTCTCCTTCACAGTATCGCAATTCGTCCTCGGGTAACTGGACCGTTTGCTGTGGTTTGTGCTTGGTGGTATTGGCATAGGTGGGTCTACCCACCATGAACTCCTCGTGATCACACAACCACAGAGGTTTGGGCTCCCATCGCCCCCATTTCTCCCTTCTCGCACACGCTGAGCTTCCAACGTCTCCTTCTGCCATTCAGAGCCAGTCTGCTAATCGTGCCCTCTGTGTCTCTCTTTCACTCTGCCTCCGTCAGGTGTTATGCATCCAGGGAGCCCCCTTGCCGGCGTATGCATTTCTTTCTCTCGCCTTCGTTCAGGGTGTACTCCTTCAAAATACTTGTCCTAGTTAATTGGAGGGCCTCATTTAAAGGGCCAATTTTCTTTTCTTCCTTATAATGATGTAAGCTAGTTTCTCTTCAGTCAAGTCTCAGGATATGAAACCATTTTGGCATGTTAATAGTCTTCTTATGTATGCCATCACTTGAAATGATTTAGGGAGTTCCTCATAGCAATGGGAGTCTTTGTCCCCTAAGGGGGAGTCTCTCCCCGGTGAGGTCCAACTTGTCTCTACCAATAGCGAGGGTATTGCGGAGCAGGCTCACCTCCCTAGCCTCACAGGGGGTAGTGGGCCTCTGTAGCCTCACAGGAGAGAGGGGGTCCCCCTGGAGGAGAAGGGGTGAATTCCTTCATTTTTTCACAAACCTCAGTACCATCCATATATGTGTTTACTGCTTTTTACGCTTGCATATCAGTTAAAACTACATTTACAGGTGCCATGCACATACAGTAATGTTGCTACAGTAGGCTCCAAAGGTTAAAATAGAATAGTCAATTTTTCAACTTTTGAGACACTTTAAAGAGGATGACTCTGTCGTTGCAGGCTACGCTCAAGCACATATATCGCTGGTAAAAGGAAAAGAGTGACAAGCGGAACGCCAAATAACACAGTAGCATGATTATGAACATGAACCAGGCTGACAAAATGTTGCCCTCTGTTAGGGTCAGTAATGTGAGGTAGACAACTGCTTGTGTTTTTTTCTAAATTAAATATTTTTTTGAAAGTAACAAAGTGCAAATTAAACCTCACTAAACCTACTCCATCAGGGAGTTCCCAACCTATTCTAAGATCTAAGGGAATAACTTGTAGGATCAACAAAACTGACCCTCACATTAAACAACAAAACATTCAAGATAAAACATAAACAATATAAATAAATGAATAAACAACAACCAATGATTCGGGTGACCTTCACCTGTCGTGGGCAGATCCCTTCCCCCAGATTACTCAGTCAATTTCTCCCAAATGCTCAGAAGGAATGTAAAGTCTTGAACCAGTTCTTTTGAGTACCAAAAAGAAATACAAGTTCGCCAAACAAAATGTCACTTGTAACAGTTCTTCAGCCTTCTGTTGAAACGTTCCCCTTCCAATTCCAGCCAAGAAAGCAGCACCAATGGTAATCGTGGCTATCCTCCTTCCAGGATTGGTTTGCAACAGTTCACAAAACAAAGAAAGAACTTCTGCTTCAACAGCTTCTTTGGTAATCTTGACCTCTGCTTTGTCTTTAGTATAATTGTCAGGATGCCTCTTGTTAGAGTGTTGCTTTCCTCTTCACAACCCCCTTCTACTACTGTGGGAGCAGGCTCCTTTGCTACACAGTATACTACTATCAGCTTTACGGTAAGATGCACTGACAGTAATATACAACCACAGATCTGTTAGGTCTACTCCAACGTGATACTTTAGAATTATAAGGTTAAGTGCTAGGCTATTATGCAAGTCTATGCAGAAAGGACGAGCATCCTTGGCACTTCAACCTCCACAGGTAGGCAAGACGCTCTTCTTTCTTGGGCTATGAGAACAGGGCAGCCTCTTTACCTCTTCTGCCTGTTTTATTACCACAAATGTAGTCTACCTCTGCTTCCCTCCCTCTCTCATACCCACCCAGCCCTACTCCTCATTTGAAAGTCTTGTCTGCAAACTTGCTGTCTCTCCTACTCTCTCTCTCACCCTTGCCACTATCTATAGGCCCCCTGACCCTTCCTGAATGTGCTGACTTCACCTCCTCCTGTTTGACCTTTACCTCTAAACTCCTCCTCCTTGGAGACTTCAACAACAACCTTGATTCCACTATTCCTGCCTCCTCACTATTCTGTGTTCTCTGTACCTTTCTCTCTCTCTCTCTCTCTTTCTCTCTCTCTCTTCTCCGCTCTGGCCCAACCCACTCTGCCGGGCACACTCTTAATGCCTTCATCCCCACTGATCTCCAATCCTCTCACCACCTCCCTCTCATCCGACCAATTAAACGTGTGTCATTTGCTGCATTCGCCTCCACCTTAATCCATCCTCCTTCCCCCTACTCTTGTCTCTCGCACTGACTCAGCCCTTTGTTGCCATCACTAACATTCTTGACACTCTTGCCCCCGTCATGAGGATCTGCCTCTAAGCGTAACAGCTGGGACGATTCCGATCTAGCCACTCTGAAACACAAGTGCAGAGCTGCTGAACGGAAGAGGCAGACCTCAGGCTCATCCTCCGACAAAATGACTGGCCGGTCGCCTTTTCCTAAGGCAATACTAAGGCAATAATGTCTCGCTATCCAGTGCAAGAAGAGGGCCCACATCCAAGCCCGTATCTCTGGAGCGTCTAATAACAAAGCTGAACTCTTCAAAATCTGCAAGGAACTAGCCAATCTATCTGCAGTCTCCACCTCTCCTCTTCCCTCTCAGGCCCTCTGTACTGCACTGGTCTCCCACTTCACCTCTAAAACACAGGACATTCTGACCTCTCTCTCATCTTCCCCTTCTTCCATTCCTCACCCTGTCCCCCTGCCTGCCTTGGCCTCTCCAACTCCCCCACCCACTCTCTTCTCCTTCTCACCTATCACAACAGATGAGATCTCTAGAGTAGTCCACTCTATGAAGTTGTCATTCAAACCGGTTTCTCCCTGTTCATCCAGAACCATTAAGGACAACATACCCTTCCTTGCTCCGGGTCTTGCTGACTTCTTCAACCACTCCCCTGTGCACCCCCTCCTAAATATGCCTTCTGTCGATCCCTCATGTCCGGCGAACTACTGCCCTATCTCTACCACACCCTTTCTTGGCAAACTCCTGGTGAAGTTGGTCTTTCTCCAACTGACCCAACACACTGAGCTCGTAGGTTGTTTATACAATCATCAATCTGGGTTCTGAGCATCCAGGGGCACAGAAACTGCTCTCCTGAACACCCGCGAAGAACTGCTTGCAAATCATGACTGTAACTCTCCTGATGTTCTCATTCTCCTTTACCTCTTTTCCGCCTTTGACACGGTCAACCATTCTATCCTCATAAAGCGGCTCCATGATACTCTTGGTATCTCAAACCGGGCTCTGGACTGGTTGACCTCATTCCTCACTGACTGCCTTTCCCAGGTTCCAGTGGGCTCCTTCTCCACCACCATTCTCTAACTATGGTGTTCCCCAGGGCTCTATCCTCTCGTCCTGGCTGTTCAATATCTACCTTGCCCCTCTTAGTCACCTGATCTCCGCCTTCTCTCCTCATTTAAAGTGTTACGCAAATGACAAACAGCTCTTCTTCAAGCTCCCCTCCTCCTCTTTTTCCACCTCCTCTATCATCCTGGACTACCTGTCTGCTATCCAGTCGTGGCTCACCTCCAATGATCTCTGTCGTAATGCAGTAAGACTGAGATTCTTCCTATCAGGACTACTGTTCACTGTTTCCCTCCTGCGCTGTGGCTTCCCTCGTTGGGTTGTCCTCCCACTCTCTCCACTGTAGCCAGAAACCTCGGGGTCATCTTCGACTCCTCTCTCCTTCATTCCTCACATCTTGGACCTTGCCAAGAAGGCCCACTTTCAACCTAACCTCCGTAGAGGCACTCTCACTTTCCTCACCTTCTCCCAGAAGTTCAATGTCCCTAGAGCTCTGGTCCTCTCCAGGCTGGACTATTGCAATAGCCTCTGTGTCAACCTACCTCTTTCTTACCTCTGCCCTTTTCAACTAATCCAGAATAGGGCTGCAAGACTTATCCTCGGCCTCAAGCCCAGGGACTGTATCTCTCCCACCCCAAAATCTCTCCACTGGCTCCCGGTTGCCGCAAGGATAACAGTCAAGACCCTTTACATCATCCATAAGGCTGTCTGGGGCCTAGGACCACACTCCCTCCAATTCTCTCTCACTAAATACTCTCCCTCCAGATCCCTTTGATCTTCTTGCTCCAATTCTTGGCTGGTCAAACACTTCTCCAAGCAGAGAGCTGGGGGCAGATTTCCCTCTTTGCCTGGCTCCCTCCTATGGAAGCGTCTCCCTCTCCTTCTCCTTCTTGAACCAGAGCACCTTAAGTTCCGCAAACAACTCAAGACCTTTCCCTTCTCCTCCTCCTTCGTTCTCTCCCTCCCATGCTAGCCATCCCCTTAGCCACTGAGATTGGCGGCCTGGACCCGCAAGAGTCCAATAGGGTCCTGGCCATCTGCCCAATCGCCACCAGCTTCCCCCCCTGCACTACCCTCTGGGCCTACACATGCTAGTTGGGTTGTTTGTCTCAGCCCTGCATTTACCTGATGGGTGACAGACCTTCCTCCTGGTTTGGGATTCCACCGCCCATGCACTTACCTGTTGCCTCCCCAACAGGATCCCTGCCACTCCCCCCTGCCCCTCTAGGGTCTTTTTAGTACTTACTCCCTCACCCCCCCTCCTTTTTTCCACTTGCACGTTCTGAATGCCACAAGGCTTAGTAGGACTGTTGTTTTTATCTATTCAATGTCATTTCCATGATTTACTTGCTCCCTTTTTCATTCCCTTTTGCCGCTTTGAAACAGTGTGCCTCATTACAAGTATGACGGTAACGCAACAACGGCGCCGGTATCGCTACCGGCACTGTTGCTACCGTACCACCATACTAGGAGTTCTGCTTGCGGGTGCCCTTGCAGCCACCAGGTCTGACCTGGAGGCCGTACCGGCACCCGCAAGCAGAACCGGATGATAGCACCGGTACTGTTATTGACGGTACCGGTGCTACTACCCTCCCCTTTTCCATTCAGCCCTATGGGGCCGAATGGGGATGGGGAGTCCCTTATTACAGCACCCGCAAATGGGCAATTACCTGGTCCGCCAAACTCGACATGACCCGGTAATGGCCCATTCGCGGGTGCCGGGATGAAATGGATACCGGCGGTAGCCATGCCTGTATGACAGGCACGGCTACCGCCAGCCTCGTAATGAGGCCCACTGTCTTGTTGTATAAGCACCTATAAATAACCAATAAATAAATAAACCTCAAGATGTACTGGACGTGTTAAGAGAGACATGGAAAGAGCGGGCCAGAGCCACTGTTCCCCTATTCCAAGCTGCTCAAAAATGTCAAGAACAGATGGCAACAGTTGGGAAAATAATTCACTTAAATATGGTAAAAGCACAAGAACACCAAAAAGAATGTTATGATCGGAAAGCAGTGATGAGATCTTTTTCTGTTGGGCAAAAAGTACTAGTCCTTCTTCCTTCATCTGACAATAAGATGTTATCTAGGTGGCATGGGCCTTATTATGTAATATGTTTTTGTATCGTGCACTTTCACCCAAAGGCATCTTGGCCTGAGGATTCCAAGGAGGCGACCTCCACACAGGCAGCTAAAACGGAAGAGTTTTCAGGGCACGCCTAAATAGAAGATGATTGGCCATACCTCTGAGGTCGGGCGGAAGACTATTCCACAACTTACCAGCCGTGTAAGAGAAAGCCTGTCCTCCTTCACGGGAGAGTCAGACTTTAGGAATTATCACCAGATTGGCATTACCAGAGCGAAGTAATCGTCCTGGAGTATATGGGCCATGTTTATCTTGCAGATACTTGGCCCCCTGACGGTAGTAGGCCCGTTGGACCAAGCACACAGATTTAAATTTGACCTTATGAAGTACAGATGGGACCTTATAATGATAACATCTCACAGCTTGTTAGGAAAATTAAAACACATATATATCATATTAATATCCTCAAAGAAAGGAAAGAACCTATATATAAATACACTTCCATCATGCTCACTAGCCTGCTACCATAAGAAAACCAGGAGAATCAATTAATACTCCTGAGTTGCTTCAAAATCAAAAACAAGATTTACTGGAATTACTAATACAATTTCATGATGTGTTTAGATCAGAACCAGGGAGAGTAAAAGGAGTGTACCATTACATATGCACTCCTCCTGGACAGGTTGTACATCAAAAACCTTATTGAATTCCCAAAAGCAGAAAACAAACAATTTAAGAAGAAGTAGAAACTATGTTAAAAGCTGATGCAGCTGAACCCTCACAAAGCCCATGGCCCTCCCAGATTGCCTTAGTAGCCAAAGCAGATCACTCATGGAGGTTTTGCATATATTTTTGCAAAGTGAATGAAGTATCTCAGTTTGATAGTTGCCCAATGCCCAGAATGGATGATCTAATTGATAAACTAGGAGATGCTAAATTTCTTTCTACTCTTGATCTCACAAAAGGGTATTGGCAGGTGCCTGTTAATCCAGCCGATAGACCCAAGACTGCTTTTTCAACTCTTTCTGGATTATTCCAGTTTATAGTATTGCCCTTTGGCTTACATGGGGCTCATGCTACTTTTCAGAGATTGATGCAACATGTCTTAAGCCTTTTATCATCCTTTTGTGGGGCCTATTTCGATGATATTATATAGTAAAACCTGGCCTGAACATATGTTCCATGTATACCAAGTCACCAGGGCCCTGAGAAAAGCAGGATTAACAGCAAACCCACAACTATTTCACCTGGCTAGATCCAAAGTTAAATACCTGGGTTTCTTTGCCAGGAATGGATTACTACAACCCCAACAAGATAAAGTGAAGGCTCTTATGATAACTTCCCCTCCAAAAACCAAAAATGGGTTATGTGCTTTGTTGGGCCTTGTAGGCTACTATCGAAGGTTTATCCCACATTTCTCTTCCATCTCAGGCCCTCTCACGGATACACTTAAACTTGTAGCCCCTCAAAGACAAGAGCAGTTACCCGAAGATCAAAAAATGCTTTAACAAACAAGCAGCTATTATGTATGGAACCTGTTTTGAAAGTAGCTGACTTTGTTTTGCAAACAGATGCTTCCCGTATTGGCTTAGGAGCAATGTTATCTCAAATGCATGATGGCATAGAACATCCAGTCCTATGTAGAAGTTCAGAAACTATTTGATTGGGAGAAGAACGGTGCCACTGTAAAGTTAGGAGCCCTTGCAGCAAATAGGCTATAAACCATTTAAAATACTATCGAACAGGAAGAAAATTCAAGTTGGTCAATTATTATGCCCCATTGAAATGGTTATGTTTAAGAAAAGCTCTACGCTAGAGTTATACTGATTCCTAGATTTGGAGCCATATTGTTTTCTCGTGGAACATCGGAAAGGTAAAGAACAAGGGAATGTTGACTTCCTTTCTTGGTTCCCCTTGGAGGTTGACAAAACCAGCGACATTAGGGGACGGGTATGTGAAGAATCTGATGGGATTCTCCCCAGAAATCTGGTCTGGGACCCTCCTCGTGTGGCCAGGAAAAGGCAGGCACTCTCTGATCCCATCCTTAGGGGTGGTGTACTGCGGGAGGATCACAGGGGGGGGATAAAGCCAGGAAGACTGGAGGAACCCCTTATTAACTGTCCCCGTAAGCCCTCCCTTTTGATGGCTTTTTGCCAATTTAAAGAAGTAGGAAAAATGTAATTTCACTAAAGTGAACTACATGTCCTTGAAACCCATAGGGACTGACATGAAGAAGAGGGCTGCAGAGGCATGTGGAAGTGAAGGACAGGCAAGCAAAACTAACGGTCTTTGCCAGGGTCAGGCAATTAGCAATAAGGGCCTGCACCTGAAATTAACTGCACCACCTAAGGCTCATAAAAGGCTTCAGCAAGAGGGAGAAGTAGAATGGAGCTGGAGCAGGAACCGGAAGGCTGGTAGTAGCACCAGAAGGAGAAGAGCACAAGGCTGGCAGGAAATGTGTTCACGTAAGGGACGCCGGGGCAAGAGGAAAGCATATTTCACTTTCGAGTCCTGAGAGAGTCCTCTGTTCACACACCCTGCTTTGTTGTGTCTGCACAGAGAGAGACGTGACAAGGGTGAAAAAGTCTTCCCAGGTGTGTCTAATGACTGTGAATGCAGAGCCAAGACCATGCTCCAATCAGAGGGATAGAGAAGTGAAGGAGTATCCCTGTGGTTAAGGCCGGACCAAAGACACCTGTGCTGCCGAGGGGTGTGGGTCCCAAAAGTGCCTAAAGTAGTAGCAAAGCCCAAAGAGGTCGGGACATGGAAGCAGCCCGCAAGTGTAGTGATCCTGGACCCGGTGAGTGAAGGTCCATATGCAGGTTCACCTTGAAAACCTCCAGCTTAATAATATCTTGCGTAAGCGTGGGCGCGAGTAGAAGTTGTGAGGAGACTGGCTAACAATGAGAATGTATCTGTCACGACTCGCTCCCTTCGCTCCCGTTCCCACCATTTGGGGGCATGATTTGGGGTTTATTCCCTACTGGACTTTTCCTCCGAACTTTATGCTACAGTGCTGTGATGATTTGGGAGCGCTAAATCCCTATTTTCCCATCTACTTCCCTTCCGGATCCATTCCTGGTTTTTGGCAGCCAGCATGCTTTTTTAACCAAATGACTATGCTTCCCAGAATGCCTGGCCCACTGCTCCACCTCCACCCTTGCAACACAAGGTTGGGTGGAGGATAGGTAACAGCTGTGGCGGCAGGTGCAGCAATCAGCACACCCGAGGCGTGTGCTCGTTAAGCAGCTTTAAAAGCCTCAGTCTTACTTCAGTCCAGCGCTGGTCATCGATCGCAGTGTTCCTGTTTTTGACTAGTCCCTGGTTCCTGGTTCCTTGCCTTTGTACCTACTTCCTTGTTCCTGTTTTCTTGTTTCCTCCGCCCTGAATTTCGGATTCATGCGCTAATTGATTTCTGCTCCCTTGATTTCCCTTTTTGTCTTCCTCTGTTTGCAGGCAGCAATTCACAGTGCTTTCCCCTTTTAGATGCAGCCCAGTTTGTCTGTGTTCTATATTTCTTTGACTCTGTCCTTTGCTGCTGTTACCCATTTGCCTTAGCCTTCCTCTTAGTTTAGTTTCCTGTCTTTTCCATGGAGGGGTAGGGAGAAGTTTGCATAGGTTATTTCGTTTTTTCCCTGCTCCTGATCCTTACTTTCTAGAGGATCCATTCCATGTTTTCCACTGCACTTCTGCATTTATTTTCCCTTTGATTATTAGGTGTGGTGTGCGGTAGTAGCTAGCTCCTGTGTGAATGCTTATGTTTTCCTCACTATTTTGTAAACACTATTCCCACTTAGGTATTTAGTTTTCCTTCCATTGCTGTTCTAGCCTTTCGGGGTCCCAGTTTCTTCAACAGGATTCGTGGGCTAGCTGACATTCAAGAGGTTTATCTCGTCCTCGTGAGTACAGTTCTTAAGTTCCCTTATGTAATACCATCAAGAGTGTTAGTACACAGATCCTGTCATTGCTTGCCCTCCACGTGGGTTTAGCGCTGTCAGTACCTGTAACAGCAATTGGGGGTAAGGCGCTTGCCGACTTTCCTCGCGGTCAGGTGCTTACCCCACATCCCTTTTCATATATTGGTTTTGATGTCACACTCTATTTGCACTCCTGGGTTCTAGCATACCTGAGTCGTAGTTCCTGGGTGCACATTTCCCTTGCCATATTCGCTGCCTTTGTACTCGCCTGACTAATCCTGACAGTATGACCAGCCCAAAATTCCCATTGAATATGGCAAGTTTAAGAAAGAAAGGCAGCAAGGCCTCTAACAAGTTTGTACAGAAAGCTTCCCCTACATCTACCTGTGACAATCAAATCACTAGTCCTGACTCCAATGAACTCCTTGTCACGAATGGGCATTTACGTGCAAAGTATTTTTCCCATAGGATGGCCTGATCCTAGTTCTATCTTTGGTTTTGATCCCGATTCTATGTCAGCACAAGCCTTAGCCGCAGAAAACAACACACTGTTAGACTTATTATACGAGAGTACCTCTGTTGTTGAACCCCATGATTCCAGTTGTGCTTCACCTCAGATAGAACAGTTTCATGATACCAACATAAAGAATGGAGGGGTTTCTTACATAACTTCTGTTTTCTACCCTCAGTCTAACGCATACTCCGTTGCACAGGTACATACTGTAGTCCCTAATGCCAAGAAGTCTAATGTCAATAGTTTGTTTAAGGGAAACACAGACCAAGTTGGAAAGATAAACTATAAATCACAGAACCTGCAAGCAGTAGAGGACAATGTACAATCGATGCACATCCAGATTGCTAGTGCAGGATCCAGCCCTGATGCCACTATGCTTCCCCCTGTGCCTACTGATAGTGATGTACAGTTAATGCAGGGCATGCTAAGAGCTAAACTTGAGGAGTTAAGACAAGAACTCATTTCTGCACAAGAGGAAAATAAAACCTTACACTCTTTACTGAATACACCTCAGACTTTATCTGTTGATGTGGAGGAAGTGAACACTGTTCAGCCCCTGAGTGCAGAGACTTTGGTAAACCATGATATTTGTCGATATGTTAGATCTATTGGGAGTGAAGGTCTTTCGTCTAGCACAGCGCTTAATCTAGGCACAGGTTCTAACAATTGTTCTGCTGTTTATCAGGGATTGCAGTTAGCTGAAGAGTTACAAGCCACTCCTTTACCAAAAATACCCTGTGTAGCAGTTTGTCATAATTCTGAGCTAGCACACATACAAGCTTCTGATTTCCAAACACAATCCACAATGGTGGCATACACAGATTCAGTCACTACCGTAGGCTTAGGCCCTGCTCTTGATACAGCTGCTGAGACTGAAGTAGATGTTAAAGCTGATGTGGAAAACAATGTTACCTCTGGGTTCACTCTTCCTTCTGCCACTTCTGATCAATACGAACAGTCAGAGACAGTACAGAATTCATGTTCTGATGGACTCATTCCACAGTATACTGAACCAAAGAACCGTCAGGCGGTTCCTGAACTGTTGATTGATAATCTGCCTCTTTCAGAAGCTAAAACAGAGGAATGGACAATAGACGAAATCCTGATTAACAGAGACTTTACTATGGTGATTCCACTGATTGATTTTGACTTCTACAAAGAAAAAGACTCTGTGTCACCCACTAAAGAAAGGGACTGCAAGGGTACAGCTCAGTCTTTGGTTACTGGTGCCAAGGAGTCTACTGTCCTAAAGGTGCCCTTCATTCCTGAGCCACCGATGGGTCTGTCAACTTCTGAGACTTCTGTCTTTCCTCCTACAACCATTGACTCTTCTATGATTCAATCCACAGCCCTGCAGTCATCTTTGGCACACCTGTCTTCAACCAATGAACCGCTGCCATGTCTGCCATTTACTCAAGAGCCAGTCCCAAAGACCTGGACATGTTTGTATCCAGCAACCGAGATTGCTCCAGCTTGCATGCCTTCAGCCTCAAGGTTTCCCCTGACCTGCCTGTCTTCAGCTACAGTGACTCATCCTGCAGATCATCCTTCAGCTTTAGAGCCTCCGGTAGTCCATCAAAAGAGCATGTCTTCAGTTCCGGAGTATACTGAGTATTTGCCTTCAGTTCATGAGACGCCTGTATCCTGCATAGCCTCGCTGCCAATATCAGAGGTATACCTGTCTACACCATCAGATTCTGCTGTATTTTCTTCTGCTCCAGCGATTCCTCCTGAATCCCAACCATTTACAGTCGATGAACGTCTAGCCTGCCTTTCTTTTGCTTCAGGAGGAGCACCAGAATGCCTGCCTTTTCCACAAGACGATTCTCCCAACTGCTTCACTTTAGCATCAGAGCCTCCTAAAGATGCAGCATCAGAGTTTGAGACTTTTGCCAGCTCCCGCTTCAGAGTCATCAAGCTGGACCAAGTGGTGAGTCAGAACCACTCACTTGGGTGGGCACAAGGGGTGGTGCAGACCGGCGTATTACCTACAGGACTTGTGCAACAGAATTCCGCCAAGAAGCACCAGTCGGGTGCTAGTAGCCAAAGGAAGGGAATGACTGCTGCAGTTCAAGATGTGTCTGTTATTGCTCCTTCTGCGAGTCTGCCTGAAATACCAAGTACTGCGTCTATCACTCCTATCAGGATGCCAAACATCCCTGCTGTGGTATCCCACGCGAAACAAAGTGGCTACACGACTGTCACCAGGAGCACTAGCCTTGTACAACCCATTGGACTTTCAGGTCTCCAAGGCGTAGAACAGGTGCAGTCAAACCTTAGTCACTTTCAACCACAAGCCTTTTCCCAGATGGACGACAGAAGGAAATCTGAACCTCTACCTCAGCCACCACCTTCTCTAATGGCTGAGCATAAACCTTTCCTGAAGCCAGCATTTTCCTCACCTCCCGCATGTCCACTCTCGGCAGAAAGGCTAACAGAGTTTCTACCATTGCCTAAGGCATGTTGCACCAGCCTGCCTCCCTCCTCAAAGACTTATAAGGGTCCACTCCCAGTGACTGAGCTTCCTGGACCTTCCAACTCTGCTTCTGGTCCTGCAAGTCCTTCATGCCTTTCTTCGAACCATGAGTCTCTTCCTCACCAGAAGCCATCGTTTCCATCAGTACCACCTCCAAAGACAAAGCACTACTATCATGGAAGTCCATCTGCCTTTGCCCACAGGCCACCATTTCCATCAGTGCCACCTCCAAAGAAAAAGCACTCCCATCATGGAAAGAAGATGTCTCGTGCGGGTGGCGGGCACCCGAAGCCGGCCGTAGGAGGGGGTATACTGTCACGACTCACTCCCTTCGCTCCCGTTCCCACCATTTGGGGGCATGATTTGGGGTTTATTCCCTACTGGACTTTTCCTCCGAACTTTATGCTACAGTGCTGTGATGATTTGGGAGCGCTAAATCCCTATTTTCCCAGCTACTTCCCTTCCTGATCCATTCCTGGTTTTTGGCAGCCAGCATGCTTCTTTAACCAAATGACTATGCTTCCCAGAATGCCTGGCCCACTGCTCCACCTCCACCCTTGCAACACAAGGTTGGGTGGAGGATAGGTAACAGCTGTGGCGGCAGGTGCAGCAATCGGCACACCCGAGGCGTGTGCTCGTTAAGCAGCTTTAAAAGCCTCAGTCTTACTTCAGTCCAGCGCTGGTCATCGATCGCAGTGTTCCTGTTTTTGACTAGTCCCTGGTTCCTGGTTCCTTGCCTTTGTACCTACTTCCTTGTTCCTGTTTTCTTGTTTCCTCCGCCCTGAATTTCGGATTCATGCGCTAATTGATTTCTGCTCCCTTGATTTCCCTTTTTGTCTTCCTCTGTTTGCAGGCAGCAATTCACAGTGCTTTCCCCTTTTAGATGCAGCCCAGTTTGTCTGTGTTCTATATTTCTTTGACTCTGTCCTTTGCTGCTGTTACCCATTTGCCTTAGCCTTCCTCTTAGTTTAGTTTCCTGTCTTTTCCATGGAGGGGTAGGGAGAAGTTTGCATAGGTTATTTCGTTTTTTCCCTGCTCCTGATCCTTACTTTCTAGAGGATCCATTCCATGTTTTCCACTGCACTTCTGCATTTATTTTCCCTTTGATTATTAGGTGTGGTGTGCGGTAGTAGCTAGCTCCTGTGTGAATGCTTATGTTTTCCTCACTATTTTGTAAACACTATTCCCACTTAGGTATTTAGTTTTCCTTCCATTGCTGTTCTAGCCTTTCGGGGTCCCAGTTTCTTCAACAGGATTCGTGGGCTAGCTGACATTCAAGAGGTTTATCTCGTCCTCGTGAGTACAGTTCTTAAGTTCCCTTATGTAATACCATCAAGAGTGTTAGTACACAGATCCTGTCATTGCTTGCCCTCCACGTGGGTTTAGCGCTGTCAGTACCTGTAACAGCAATTGGGGGTAAGGCGCTTGCCGACTTTCCTCGCGGTCAGGTCCTTACCCCACATCCCTTTTCATATATTGGTTTTGATGTCACACTCTATTTGCACTCCTGGGTTCTAGCATACCTGAGTCGTAGTTCCTGGGTGCACATTTCCCTTGCCATATTCGCTGCCTTTGTACTCGCCTGACTAATCCTGACAGTATCACACAAACTCCTAATGCAATTCGAAGTGCTGGCGTATAAAATAACTCTTTCATTTTCCATTATTGAACTGTTGAAGCGTTGCCAGAGTGGTTACCTCTCTCCAATTAAGGAGGGGATTGCTTACTAGATCACTCGGAAACCTAAAGCTGACTTTCACAATTCATTGCAAGGTATATTCCATCAAAGAAAGTCGTGTGTGAAAAATTGTGATTCCTGACTGGAGTCAGAGTGTAAAATCCTCCTCCAAAAGTGGTCATGTGTACTTAAATCTGTTTCCATAGTGAAGAAAGATCCTTGTAATATTCAGAACAAGTAGTCTAAGTATATAGAAGTTGTTAAACTGAAAAGAGCAAGCATTGCCCAAGCCAGTAGGCGAAACCTTCCTATAGTGAAAACAGCCCTGTCCAGACCTATTCAGCCACATTCTGAGAGTGTTGAAGTTGTTAAAGGTCTGGTGTCCTCTGATACAAGTGTGACATTGTTATCCCAAGCTAGAAGTATGGCAATACAGCTTAAGGATAGCTACTGGAACAATCAAGTTGTGAATGAAGCTGGGGAAGGAAGCTGGTTGCTTGTAAGAATATTAAAGGCAACCATATGTAATGTTGAGACTGTTGAAGTTAAAAGAGGAGCAGTCTGGAAGCGGATCAGGGCTACTCCACTCCCAGATCGGTTGGGCCAGGACTGGGAGAGTATCTTGTAGCCGTCAGGGAGAAAGGAGTCAAAAGCAGTGACAGAGCTGGCATTGAACCGTCTCGGCGAGAGCAAGGACATCGAGATCAAAGTCTTCAAGAAGGAGGCAGATGTCAGAAGAATGTTTGAGTGCAGATTAAGCATTCAGAGTGGCTAAGTGTAGCTGGTAACCACCTTTGAAGGTTTTCCGAGGAGGAGCACATGGAGGTGGTACACCTATCAGAGGTGGTGATGGGGGTGCAGAGAGAGAGGAAGCAGGAGTAGTAGGAGAAGGTAGGAATTTGATGAGGGCCGGGGGGAGCCAGTCAAAGTGAAAAAGATTGTGTTGTGGACCCTGGGCCTTAACAGTGCCATTGTGATAGACATTAATGATGCACCAGAGACGTGCGCCTACAGTACTTCCCATCTTGTGCCGCCATTAATGGGTGAAGAGGAAAAAGGGGGGAGAGTAGAGATCAGTTTGGAGGTCCATGGGTCTGGAGAGGGGACAAAGAAGAAGATATCCGTGAAAGTCTTTCTGGAAGTAGCACTGACGTAGGTGTCAGCAATAGGTAATCCAGGATTAGAGGATAAGAGATCTTTTTTTTTAAGCTTTCTTCATCCAGACTTCGTTAGAGAGGGGGGATAGGTGATAGGGTAGCAGTTAGAGTAGATGGGAGAGATCGGAAGTGCCATTGAGCTGGAGAGGATGGACAGATGAGAGGCTGCACAATGCACAAGCCAGAGCACTAAAATGCAGCACAACATGGAAGGATGCACAGATGGAAAGCACACCTAAATACGAATTTACCACAGAGCATTAAAATGCAGCACAAAATGGAGGGATGCACAGATGGAAAGCACACCTACATTCGATTTTCAGACTGGTACTAAAATGCAGCACAAGGACAAACATTGTATAGATGGAAGCGCAGTAAGTAGAACAATACAGGTAGTCACAGTGGAAAGGCTAGAGTAGTCCAAGGCTAGCCAATGGCCAGCAGCACACCAGAGGCAGAAACTGAGCACTTAGAGGCACAGTGCACGTAAAATATGCTGTGGTGAGGGGGGCTGTCGTAGGAACGCTATCCTGTAGATCAGAAGCCAGTTTTGTTAGACACAGATAGCGAGAAGGCAACTGCAGGGCATCTCAGTGGAGAGGTGAGCGTTAGGTACAGTGCAGCAAAAGGGTCGGGTTTTAAGCAGGAGAAAGGTTAGACAGAGTTGTGCGATCGAGCGCAAGTGAATCTGTGGTTGTAGAGGGGAAGTAACCAAGGGGTTATGAAGGCATTAAGAAAGTGGGAAGTGGCTGCTTACCTGGAACGCAAGTGCCCGTAGTCATTTCATGGAGTCGTTACATCAAGGTATGGATGCTTGAAGTGGTCTTTTCAGCCCGCCCAGGTAGGGACAGGGCCAGACAGGGGTGGGCAAAAGCCCTTTCAGGTGGCCCTTTGAGGGGGCCGGCAATTGCCTGCCAGCTCTGGGGTCTGTTCCCAATTCAGGAAATGCTGAGCCAATCAGGCAGGTGGCCGGCCGTCATGAGGAAAAGGAGGATCGCCTGGTTTTGTAGCCATGCGGGGTGGCCATGATGGAATGCCTCCGGTCCTTATCAGTGCAGGAACACACTGCAGGAGATTTGGGCATGCCGGATGGAGATGCCGCCCAAAAGTAAAAGGTTCCCTTCCATACAACAACAAAGGGGGACACTCCTGTAGATGACTGAGGAGTTTTCCGAAAGGCAAACAAGGCCGAGGGTATCATAACATCACAGTTTTTCCTGTCTATTTCAACCAACATTTTCAGAATAAGTTTTAAAGTATGGTTGAATCTTTCAACTAACCCATTGGCCTGGGGATGCTACATTTTAATCTGCAGAATGTCTTTTATCTTGAACATACGTTTTCTCATGAAGGTGGAACCTTGATCGGTTCTACTCCTATGCCTCGTCCCCTTTCCTCCATACTTGTGGGACATTCCGTCCTTCAGAACGGGACCGGAGCACTTTTGTTAAAAAGCATCAACATTGAAGTTTTTTTTCCTTCTCTTTTTGCGTGCGGTACCGCACACGGCCGTAACCCCGCCCTCCCGGGCTCTGCCCTGAGCATCGCATTTCATTCCTTTCTCCGCGCGTCGAGGCTGGACGCACTTGCATCACCGGGAAATGTTTTCTTGTTCCTGTTGTCCTTCTCTCCTGCTTCGGTTCTGCAATCACTTAGTCCTCCGTCTATGCCGGAGCATCTGGGATTTGTGTCCTGTTCTTCATGCGAACATCCCTTCATTTGGGGCGGATCCCCATTCTTTCTCCTTGGAGTGTCTCGGGCCGGACCACCGTTGGGATTCGTGCTTCTACTGCGATTCCCTTTCCGTCCAGGCACTCCAACGCCGTCTTCTTCTGTGGGAGGACATCTTTCAGCATGTTTCTCCACCTCATCTTCAACTTTTCATCGATGAAAAGAAGAGACGCCCAGCCGGGGGACTCCTTCCCGGGGTCTTCTCAGTCCGGGAGGGGCTTGAGCAGCTCTAGCACGAAGGTTTCCCCTGAGGTGCCTCGCCAGCCTAATGGGCGTACCAGAGGTTTCTCCAAGAGTTCCTACGTCGGACCTGCCAAGACGGGACCACGTTCTGAGGTTCACCTGTCAGGTGCTAAACTTCAGCCCAGTTCAACTGTGGATTTGGACACCGGGGTTCGCTCCGAGGTCTGTTTCTGGAGCTTTCCACACAGACACCGTGGCACGCCCTGAGGCCTCCTATTCTGGAGCTTTCTGTACCAAGCCACGGCTTGAGGTCCCTCACAAGGGACCTACACATAACGGGACAAAACCAGAGGTTCCTCTTTTTGAGGTTAAGGTCTGTACCGACAAAACCCAGAGACCTGCTCCTAGAGTCTTGTCTGTAAGGGTGATTTCTCAGCATTCCCACGCTCAGGGTCGGGGTGATACCGGTTCTGTCGAGGGGGCAAAGAGGGCGGTCATAGACCATAACTCCTCTGTTACCAGCTCTGCCGTGGCTCCTTCTCTGTAGGCTAATTTTGGGGACACCTCCAAGATGTCCATTAAACATCCAAGACCCCCCAGTACCAGCTCTGCCGAAGATCCTTGTGTCAAGCCTAAAGTGTTACTCAAGTCCCCTGACCAGCCTGAGGAGACGATTGCCTCATCTACACATGTGATGCAGTTCTCTTCAGGCATCGACAAAATGGCGGCCCACCCCTCATGGTCCACGGCAGCCATTTTGGATTCTTCCCTTACACCTACGTTCTCGACGGCGGGTGCTGGGAATCTTAATTTTGGGACTGAGCAGCCTTTTTCATTTCGGGTGGAAGGTAAAAATCAGTTCCGCCCTTCTTATGACTGGCGTGCTCAGATGCCACTGCCACATACTGTCTCGCTTTTACCTACTTCTGCTCCATTGGTCTATGCGGATCCGATTGGTGATGGGTATGCCCCATATGAGAGGCCTCTGCCTACCCAGCGCCTAAGCCTTCATCGGAGGATGCATTTTTTGGGAGATTTTAGAGACTCATGCATTCTGACCCTAAGGGTCTTTTCAAGGAAATCTACCCTAAAGCTCCAGCTCCACCTTCCTCCCCGGCGGCTCCAGCGGGAGTACCACCTCTTCCTATTGGTCCGCCTCCAGCTCTTCCTCCCCTACCCCCGCTGTCTCCCGTACCCCTGCTGTCTCCCGTAGAGAAGACACTGGTAGGACGGGATAGCACTTTAAAACCTGTGGCGGCCCAGCGTCTGCTCCTGTTTCACTGGATGACCCTCAAGCAGATCAGAATAGCGATGAGCAGTCCCGCTCTGTCAGAGCATTCCATGACTGGGTTCTGGATACGATGGCCCTCCTTGACATTCCAGTACCTGAGACCCCCGCTCCGTAGGAAGGGGTGCTTTCGGAGCGTTCACCTTGTCACCACAAGAGCGTATTGGCCTGTTCCTCCAGAAGGACGTTTTGGCTGAGGCCTGCAAGGTCTGTGATGAGTCCCACACCGAGCTGCATTTTAATAAGAGAATCGACGCCCGTTACAGGCTTCACAGCTCCGAGGAGATAACCTTGGCGTCTTGTCCGCTCCCTTCCTCAACGGTGGTAGCTGCGGCCACGCTTCAATCCAAGTCGGCCTCTGCAACCTCTATGGCTGCGACTCGGATTCTCTCCAAAGAAGACAAAATTCTGGACTCTTTGGGCAAGAAAATCTTTGCCAACTCACCACTGCAACTTCGCCAAGCAAATACCGAGCAGATCCTGACGGCAGCTAATATGAAGCTGTGGATTGAGTTGGCTGATTTCCAGGAGTGTATTCCTGCAGATAGGCTAGATGACTTCAAAGCCGGTTTGTCGGACGCCAGGGTGTTGACACAAGATCTCCTGGAAGCTGCGGCACACCATGTGGATACCTCCGCTCGAGGCCTGATGGTGGGAAGTGACACCTCCCGCCAAGCGTGTCTCCATGCGACGAAGTTCCCAGCTAAGGCCCCTTATACACAGAGGTGAGGGTCTCAGTCTTGATCCTTATCTGGCTTCAGGGGCTTCCAGGACCGCCAGGCGTGCAGGACTGAAACTCCGGTTGGCGGCACCCATCGAAAGCCAGCAGCATGGTCAGTTTTTCTCTCGGCCATCGGCCTCCTCTCAAGGGGCAAGTTGTCTCCCTGCCGACAAGTCTGCAAAATGATGTTTTTTGTCAGTCGCATGAGACTCCGGTAGGAGGACGAATCTCGTCTCATCTGGAGGCGTGGCAGACCATCACGAAGACCGGTGGGTTTTGTCCATCGCTCAGTTGGGCTTTTGGTTACCACTCCCTCCTACCCCACTCTTCAACCCTCCCTTCCAACAGATCGGGACACCCTCCCTCAGAGCCGAGGTTCAGAAGCTTCTAGACCTCAGGGCAGTGGATCCTGTTCCCCCGGGGAACAAGGGGAGGGCTTCTACTCTCGTCTGTTCACAGTGCCCAAACCCAACCAGGCTGGCCTGCGCACCATCCTCGACCTTTCCCAGTTCAACCTTTCTCTTCCCCAAGAGAAATTCAAGATGATCACACCTTGCCAAATAAAGTGCTCTCTTCAGAAGGGCAACTGGATCAGTGTAGTGGACCTTCAGGATGCGTATATGCACATCCTGATATGGAGGCTGCATCGAAAATATCTGCGGTTCTCCCTGGGAGGGGAGCACTTCCAGTTCTGTGTGCTCCATTTTGGTCTCAGCTCGGTGCTGCGTGTCTTTACGAAGATGTCGGTCGTCGCAGCTTTCCTTCAGCTACAGGGTGTTCATGTATATCAGTATTTGGATGACTGGTTCCTACACAGCTCTTGTCCACTGACGGCTTTGAGCAATCTCCAGTCTCTTCTCCAGCTCCTGTTCCATCTTGGGCTGTCGGTGAACTGGCGGAAATCTTCCATGACGGTCTCCCAAGACCTGATCTTCCTGGGTTTCTGTTGGAACACAATCGACTCCAGGGTGTATTTGACGGCGGACAGGATTGCGGATCTGTTCGCCATGTGTCAGCTTTTCATCCAGTCAGAGCACATGACAGCTTTGTGGTTCCAGAGGCTTCTGGGCTTCATGGCCTTGTGAGTACTGGCTCTTTCTCTTGCGCGTCTCAAGATGAGACGTACGCAGCTGCCTCTTCGGAGCTTTTGGTGTCAGGCTTCGGACGCGGATTTCAAGATGATCCCAGTTCCATCCTGCATGATGACAGACCTTCTATGGTGGTCTTCGGCCAACTATCTTACAGTGCGGGCCTCCTTTCAGGAGCCCTGCCCACAAGTGACGAAAACCACAGACTCCTTCCTTCTGAGGTGGGGTGCGACTCTGGACCATCTCCAGGTTTTCAATCTATGGGCGCCGCAGGACAGGCCGTTTCATATAAATGATTTGGAACTCCTGGCTGTTTTTTTGGCACTGAAAGCTTTCCAACCATCCATCACGAACTGGGTGGTCTGCATCCGCACGGACAACTTAGTGTCAATGTTTTATATCAACAAGCAGGGTGGTACCAGGTCACCACCTCTTGTGGACCTTCACATACAGGTTTGAGAATGGGCCATCCAGCGCGGCATTTGGCTACTGGCGGTACACATTCCGGGTCATTTCAATGTGACGGCAGACTCACTCAGCCGACCAACAGTGGCCAGCTACGAGTGGGAACTGAACCTGGAGGTTATCTCCACCATCTTTCGCCAGTGGGGCACTCCAGAAGTGGACCTTTTTGCGACTGCCGCAAACAGGAAACTTCTTTATGCATCCAGGAATGGTCTCTGGGCCTCCTCTCTAGGGGATGCTCTTGAGATCCCGTGGCACAACATGAAGGCATATGCCTTCCCGTCTCTTCCTTAGATTCATTGATCACTCTGCAAGCTCAGAAATACATTGAATTGCACTCTCCTTTTCATTGCTCCTTGGTGGCCAGCCAGATTCTGGTTTTTGGAACTTCAGCATCTATCGATTTGTCCTCCGATCAGCCTGCTGTTGATTCCCAACCTGCTTCACCAGTGCGATCAGCAGATGTGGCCCCCATCCCCACAATCATTCAGCTTGGTGCCTGAATTCAAATCCTTAGTGTAGTTTAACCTGTCCGAGGACAATATGCACATTATCCAAGCGGCCAGGAAGCCTTCTACAACGTCTCAGTATATGAGCAAGTGGCTCCGGTTTTGTCACTGGTGTTTAGCTAAGCAACTAGACCCCATACATGCTATGATTGACTGTGTTCTTTCGTTCATTTCTCATCTGGCTGCTTCGGGCATTCATGTCTTGTCGGACATACTTGTCAGCTATTGCCGCCTACTTGTCTGTCCACTGACACCTTTTCTTTGACGAACTCGGTCATTAAAAGGCATTTCGCTTGTTTATTATATCTTTTTCCACCTGTACGCAATCCTCATCCAAAGTGGGATTTAAATGTGGTCCTGAGCACCTTATGCCATAAACCATTTAAGCCCATGGCTACGACCGATCTAAAGTAGCTTTCTTGGAAGGTTGCCTTTTTGATTGCAGTGACTTCGGCAAGGCGATTAAGCGAGCTTCAAGCTTTGTCCATGGAACATCCGTTCCTTACCTTCCATAAGGAGAAGGTGGTGCTCCGCACTCATCCTTCTTTCCTCCCTAAAGTAGTGATTGATTGTCATTTGAATCAATCTATCTCATTACCTTTCTTTTTTGCAAACCCGGCCTCAGATGCCGAAAGAGTATTACACCATTTAGATGTCAGATATTCTATCTGGACAGAACAACTGAACTCAAGGGCTCCTCTCAAATCTTTGTTACGTTTGGAGACCCAAAAGGGAAACCTGCTTCAAAGGCTATTATCTCCCGATTGATTGCCTCCTGTATTTCAGAAGCATATACCATTCAGGGCCTTCAACCTCCGAGAGGCATTCATGCCCATCTTGTGCGTGGCAAAGCGGCTGCTGTTGCCTTCCAAAAATATATTCCCTGGGAAACTATTGCCAAGGCAGCCACGTGGGCTTCCCCATCTGCTTTTTGTAAGCATTACTGCTTAGACCTGAGCTCCAGGGCCGATGCTCAATTCGGTCAGGCTGTTCTTAAAAACCTTTTTCAGTAAGGGGGTTCCATCCACCCGTATTACCTGTGAGGAGTGCTCCCACAAGTATGGAGGAAAGGGGACGGGACATAGCAGTATAACAAAGTCACTCACCGTAGTGACTACCTTACTCTTAGTCCATAGTCCCCTTATGTCCATACGCCCGCTCGCCATCCCCTCTAATAAGTATCCTCTATTATTGCTTAAATGGTTGCTGACCTGGCGATAGAAAAGGACTGAAGGGCGATGCACGGGCGGGTGGGGGGATGCGCTATTTTTGTACTGGTCTTTTGACAAAGTTTGCAGGTATTTACAAACCTTTTAATGTCAGTGTAGATTCTGGGCCAATAAAACCTATTCACAATTTGGGCTTGGGGTTTATGAATCCCTAAATGTTCCCCTGTCAGATGAGTATGAGCCATCTCCAGTTCAATGTCTTTATGACTTCTTGGTAACACAATCTGTGTTAGGAGTTTACCAGATGGATCCACATCTACCCCATACAGTAACCCGTTTTGTTGAAAAACAAATGGCCCCCTTTTGCGCTGCCTTCTTTTTCATTGGTAATTTCTTTAAAGGCTTCTGCTAGCAAAGGGTCACTAGGCTGAGCAAAAGCTAAGTCAGGCATAATTATTTCTTCTTTATATTCATGGGTGGTTTGTGGTGTTGATCAGCTTCCCCAAACCGTTGGGTTCCTCTTTCTGCTGTCCCTGAATTCTTGAATTCTTTAAGCTTTGGAAACAGGGCACACTCCATAATGCTTTGTGCTATTCTTTCCCCCGCCTTGACTTGCCATGCTTTTTCCCCATTATTTTGCACTAGGAATTTTATATCATCTCTATAGTCTGGGTAAATCGCCCCTGCCAATATGTCTAGGCCATACCACCAGGGTAGGCCAGACCTGGAGGCAATTCAAATATAAGTACCCTTGTGGGGCGTGCCTGGGGATCAAGGCTTGTACCCAGGGTGGTATTAATTCTCCCCTAATACTAGCAATATCAAATCCAATAGAATGTTCTGTAGCTATAATTGGAATAGAAGCTCTTTTACTAAGTTTTTCAAATTTAAGGGTTCACTAATTGATATCAATTGGGTCCAGCCCCACTCCTGGTAGCATGTGTGAGGGATCAATAATGAGAGGCAGACAACTGGCTGTGTTTTATCCAAATTGAACATTTTATTAAAAGTAAAAAGTGCAAATATAACCTCACTAAATCTACTCTATCAGAGAGTTCTATACCTTTTCTAAGATCTAAGGGAATATCTCCATAGAATCAACAAAACATTAAAGATAAAACATAAACAATAGAAATAAAAGAATAACCCACAACCAGTGATTTTGGTAACCTTCACCTGTCCTGGGCAGATCCCTACCCCAGGATTACTCAAAGGCAATTTCTCCCAAATGTTCAAAAGGAAAGTAAAGTTGTGAACCAGTACCTGTAGGTTCCAAAAGGAAATAGAAGTTCACCAACCAAAATTTCACTGCTAAAAGTTCTTAAGCCTTCTGTTGAAAAGTTCCCCTTCCAATGCCAGCTAAGAAACCAGCACCAGTGGTAATCCTGGATATCCAACTTCCAGGATTGGTTTGCAACAGTTTACAAAACAAAGAAACAACTTCTGCTTCAACAGCTTACTTGGTATTCTTGACCTCTGCATTGTCTTTATTATACTTGTCATTATACTTCTTCTTAGGGTGTTGCTTTGCTTTCCTCTTCACCAACCCCTTCTTCTATTGTTACTGTGGGAGCGGGCTCCTTTGCTCCACAGTATGCTACTAACTTCAGTCGGCTTGAGGGTAGGATGCACTGACAGTAATATACAACCACAGTTCTTTGTCTACTCCAACTGATACTTTAGAATTATAAAGTCTTTAAGACTCTTCACCCTCCACAGGTAGGCAAGGCACTCTTCTTTTCTGTCTTATTACCACCAAAGTAGTCTGCTTGCGCCTCCAGACTGCTCCTCTTTTAACGTACAAACACCCAGTTCCCTTGCCCAGCTTCATTCACACTTTTATGGTTCCAGTAGCTATCCTTAAGCTGTATTGCCACACTTCCAGCTTGGGATAACAATGTCACACTTGTATTTTTATTTATTTTATGTTTACATTCATATCAGCACACAAAATCCTCAGGTATCTAGGTGCTAGTTGCAGAAACGTATAGTACAAGAACAAGCATGTTGGTTACAGTCAAAATAGGTGTGTGTATACAGCCTGGCAAAAGCCTCACATCATGTTATGGGGTAGGGGGGACTACATCAGCTATGTAGGTAATGGGTACATTTGGATGAGTTCACAATCGAGGGTATAGAAAGCCATGGTGAGAAACATTCATGTAGATGCAGTGTGAGGAAGATTATACAATACTGCGTAGTGTATGGGAGCCTAAATAAGGGGTATGACAGCCCCCAGCTTGAAGGAGTTGCAAAAGATAGACGGTCCGCGTACCTAAGGCCTTCAGGCAGGCATGGGCAACAATTAAGCGATTGTAATAGATGTGACTGCATCATGTGGTTACAGAGGTAAGCAATATGGATGGAGCAATAAGAGGACATTATTATGTTCGAAGAGACACACCCAGAATCTAGGTCTAAAGTAGGCATTTTAGGCCTGCTGGTCCAAGCCAGAGGGGATAGTAGTTTATTAAGGTAATAAGGCATAACGAACAATAGTATGATGCAAGGGTCAAGATAGGAAGACCTCATGTCATGCACTGGCAAAGCCGCACCTGTGTAATTAGGGGCTTCATCAGTAATTCAGGCGCTAGAGTCAGAGTTATTAGTGCCCGATAAGATGTGTCCTTAATGAGACGGGATGAGTCCATGAGACTTTGGTGAGCAACGTCTCAGGCTGCTGGTTGGCCCCTTGCTACAGGGTATCTAGTCAATTAATCTAAACCCATTCCATCTAATACCATTCCATCGAAATGTTTCCATCTGAAAAAATGTCCATCTAATGCATGTTTTTGGGGGGAAAAGGGTTCATTTTTGTTCAGGTGCATGTTAAAGGGTAAAAAACGGGGGTTTGCCCCCCAAAAAAAGAAAAACAAATGCATTAGATAGAAATTTTTTAGATGGAAAAGTTTCGATGGAATGGCATTAGATGCAATGGTTTTAGATGAAATGACCATAAACCCTTGTACGGACATAATGATCTTCTGCTTAGGTTGTACCAAGACGCGGTAGGGGGCGAAGTAGTGGCATCTGCTGCACAACGTGTGTTGATTTAGCAATAGGGCGGCAGGGATTAGAGGAACTGATCCTCTTACCTCCAGGCATTGTAACTTTGTTGTTGCTTGCTGCAGGACGACTCTGAGCGGTGAGGCTTTTCAGAGGGGCATCATTGGCGATGAGTATGCAAATCCTGGGGCTGATGGGCACTGCCATGCACAGAAAGACACAGACAAGGGGAGTCCTTTTCTTCAGTCCTTTGCTTTGGGCCGGCACAGCCTGCCCACCGCGTATGCCTAGTGAGGGTTGGTTAATGCACAACCAATCAAGGCCGGGTATTGACAAGGCAACGGCCCTTAGTGTAGGGCTGCAGAAGGAAGCTTGAATCAGCTGCGGCCATCTTATGGGCAGCAAGCTTGTATTGTAGTTTGAAGATACCACTTGGGTGACCCTCGCCCGTGGAAGAGAGCAGGCACCCATTGGACAAGGGGGCAGCCAGATGCAGTGTGTCCAGAGCTCCTGCACAGGAAGGGGGAGTCCTTTTCTTCGGTCCTTCACTTTGGGCCGTCACAGCCTGCTCGCTCTGTATGCCTAGTGAGGGTTGGTTGATGCATAACCAATCAAGACCCGGTATGGGCAAGGCATCGGCCTGAGTATAGTGCTGCAGAAGGAAGATTGAATAGGCGGTGGCCATCTTATCACGGGCAGCAAGCTTGTCTTGTAGAATGAAGATACCACTTGAGTGACCCTCACTCGTGGAAGAGACCGGGCACCCAGTGGAAAAACATGCAGCCAGATGCAGTGTGGCCAGAGCTTCTGCACAGACAGGGGGAGTCCTTTTCTTCGGTCCTTCGCTTTTGCTTCGGTCCTTCTCTTTTGTATCAGAGGACATTGGACTTTTAACAATTTCAACACTCTCAGAATGCAGGTGAATAGTTCTTAACAGGGCTGATTTCACTATAGGAAGATTTTGCACACTGGCTTGGGCAATATTTCCTCTTCTCTTCAGTTTAACAACTTCTATATCCTTAGAATACTTGTTCTGCATGTTAGAATGATCTTTATTCAATATAGAAACACATTTAGGTACACCTGACCACTTTTGGAGGAGGATTTTCAACTTTAAAGACTCATAAGAAATTGTATTTCCCTTTATTATCACAGAGTTACCCCGACTCCAGTCGGGAATCACAATTGTTCACACGCAACCTCTTTGATGGAATATACCTTGTAACAAATTATGAACGTCAGCTTTAGGTTTCCGAGTGATCTGGAAAGCATTCTCCTCCTTAATTGGAGACACGCGACCACTCCGGAAATGTTTCAATAGTTTAACAATGAAAATGAAAGAGTTATTGTATACGCAAACACTGCGAATTGCATTAGGAGTTTGCGTGATACATTCTCATTGTTAGCCTCACAGAGGTGAACAACTTCTACTCACTCCCACACTTACGCAAGATATTATTAAGCTGGCAACAGTTACCTCAAGGTTTTCAAAGAGAACCTGGATACAGAGCCTTACTCACCGGCTTGAGGAACACTTTGCTTGTGGGTTGCTTTCACTTCCCGACCTCTTCGGTCTCTGCTACTACTTTATGCACTCTTGGGACCCACACCCCTTGGCAGCACAGGTGTCTTTGGTCTGGCCTTAACCACGTGGAGTCTCCTTCATTGCTTTGTCCCTTGGCTTGCTTCAGTTCACCGGCCTCCGATTGCAGCACAATCTTGGTTCTTCATTCACAGTCATTGGGCGCACCTGGGAAGACTTTCAACCTAGTCAGGCCTCTCTCAGTGCAGCCACGCCAAAGCAGGGGTCGTGAATACAGGACTCTCTCAGAACTTGCAAGTGAAATCTGCTTTCCTCTTACCCCGGCATCTAAGTGAACACACTTCCTTATGAACTGCCAGCCTACTACTACCAGCCTTCCAGTTCCTGCTCCAGCTCCATTCTACTTCCCCCTCCTGTTGCAGCCATTTATGATCCTTAGGTGGGGCAATTCATTTTATGTGCAGGCCCTTACTGCTAATTGCCTTACCCTGGCGAAGACTGTTAGGTCTGCTTGCCTGTCCTTCACTTCTACATGCCTCTGCAGCCCCTCTTCTTCGTGTCAGTCCCTATGGGTTTCTGGGGCATGTAGTTTCATTTAGTGAAATTATGTTTTTCTACCTTTTTAAATTGGCAAAAAGCTATCAAAAGGGAAGGCGCATGGGGAAAGTTAAAACGAGGTTCCCGCTAGTCTTCCTGGTCTGATTTTTTTCCCCCCATGCCCCTGTGATCCTCATGCAGTTCACGACCCCTGGGCTCAGGATCAGAGAGCGCCTTTCCCTGGCAACATGAGAAGGATCCCAGACCAAGTTTCTCGGGAGACTCCCATCAGATTCTTCACACCTACCTCTTAATGGGTCCTGTGGCACCTCAAATTAAGCAAGTGGATTCTAATCAGCATTTTAAACTTTATCGTGAGTCTAATTGTCATATTCCACTATGGCATCACCTTTGCATCATTAACAATAGACATATGTAAAAGGGTTTGCCCACCGCTAGAGCGCCCCATTTTACTGACTCTTTTGCAATTAGTCACAGTATTATTATTGCCCTCGTCCTTATTTTCCAGTTCCTCCTAAACGGTTTTTATCTCATTGATGATATTACAATCAGTGATTGGAAATGCAATAAGTGAGAAGCTCTTTGGCTGGGGAAGAGGTGGAAAGTTGATTTACTTTCCTCTTCCCCGTGATATCATAAAACATTAACTAATTCAAATTGCACAAATAAAATCAATATGCGCCATATAGTCTGATGTAGGTTATTTGTTTTTATTTGTATTTTATTAAATGTATAAAGCGCTTTTCACCAAAAGCGCTAATACAGGAACAATAGAAAACTGTACAATCAAAATAAACAATGCATTCCAGATAAAAATCAGAAGAGGGAAGAAAGGTAACGCTTAGTTGTTAGAGAGTGCAGATAGAAGATGAGCTTTGAGATTGGACCAATAATAAGTAGAAAGGGAAGGGGAGGAACAAATAGAGAGGGGGAGGATTTCCAATGTTTACGGGCAAAAAGGACAAAGTAACAAAAGCGAAAAAGACGCGATGGAGATTTCGGAACAGAGTAGGAACTGGCTCTGGGAATGGATGGGCCAAGAGGGGGAATAGTGAGGTAAGCGAAGAGAGAGACCAGGAATGCACTTAAAGACAATTGAGAGAAAATGAAAATGGAGAGAGGGAGCAGAGATTTCGAAATGAAGCATGTGATCGAAGATCGAGGAGAGATAGAAAAAAGAAGGCAAACAGAAGTTATGGATGTAGCGAAAAGGAAGAAGATGGGAAGCAAGAAGACCAAAGAGGAGAGAGGAACACTAATCGAGACTAAAGAAGACTAAACAGTAGAGAAGAAGCTTAGTAGCATGAACAGAAAGATACGGTCGGGCACGCCGAATATTATAAAGAGTATAATGGCAAGATCGAGCAGGGGAAGAAATATGTAAAGAAAAGTAAAGCAAGGGTTAAAGATTGCGAACAGAAGATGAAAAATAAATAAAAGAAGGGGGAAAAGAGAGGAACGGTGGAGGAATAGTGGGAAGAATAATAATGGCCGGAAAAAAATAGAACCTCGGTTTTCAAAGGTTTACGTTGGAGAAAGTGTGAAGACATTACGTTTTTTACTACAGAGAGGCTGTTTGAGACAGTAGAGTGTAAAGTATCATCAAAAGAAGAGAAAGGAACAAAAATGTGGGTATCATCAGCATAAAGATGAAAAGAGTGATTAAAAGATGAATTAAGAGCAGAAAGCGGGGCAGTGTAAGGCGAGAAAATCGGCAGACCAAGAACAGACCCTTGAGGAACACCATAAAGAAGAGGATGAGAGAGGAAGTGTATTCAGCTCAGGTTACAGAGTAAGAGCGCTGGGAACGATAAGAGTGGAACCATTTGAGAAATGAGCCAAATACACCAAGAGTGAAAAGGGAGGAAATGATGAGGGATTGTTCGACAGTATTGAATGCCGCAGAAAGATCCAAGAGGATAAGGATAGAGCAGCATTTGGAGGGACAAGCTGTAAGAAGAGCATTGGAGACGTGCAAGAGGGCAGTCTCAGTTGAATGAAAAGGTTGAAATCCAGATTAAAGAGGAGGCAGAAGGGAATGAAGATTGAGATAGACTTGTGAGTAAGCAGCACGCTCAAGAAGTTTAGAAAAGAATGGAAGAAGAGAAATTGGCCGAAAGTTAGCAGGGATAAGGTGATCAAGAGATGTTTTCTTTAAGATCAGGAGAATGAGTGCATGTTTAAAAAGAGAAAAATTTGAAAATGAAGAATTGATAAGGGAAGGTAAGATAGGGGAGAAGATGAGGATACTTTTGGGGAATGAGGGAATGAAGGAAGAGGGTCAGAAGGTGAGGCAGTAGGTTGAGCACGAGAAAGAACAGAAGTTTCACAGTCAGATAAGGAGGAGAAAGAGGATAGTGAGTACAGGGGTGGGACTATAGGAGAAAGGCAAGTCGGGGTAGAAGTAGTAAAGAAAGAGTGGAGTTTAGCTACTTAAAAATCTAAAGTAGTTTGCAAAATCAGAAGATGAAAGAGGTGAGAAAAGGAGGGATCAAGAGGTTTAGGAGACAGAATTGTATGAAGAAGTTCAAAGAGACGACAAGGATGATGGGAGAGAGAAAGTGTGAGTTCGGAAAAGTACAAAATTTTTTGCATTAAGCAGAGCAAAATCATTTGAAGAGCTTAGGGAAGAGAGTGCAGAAAGGTTGTCCAGAGAATGAGACTTTTTCCACCGCCATTCAGCTTTGCGTAGGTGGCAATGGAAGGAGGTAAGAGCCAGAGTAAGCCGAGGTTGGGGGAATTTTCGAGTAGGTAAGAAGGCACGAGCAGGATGAATAGTGTCAAGAGCAGACCATAAAGTTGAGTGAAGAGAACGTGCAGCATCATCAGAAGGAAAAGAGGGAATAGAGGAGAAGGGAGGAATAAAGGGATTAGGGAGGTTTGCGCCAGTAGAATCGGTAGTGGTAGAATTTCAACGGAAATAATAATAATAATAATTTAGCATTTGTATAGCGCTACGAAGCCTCAGGTATCTGCGCGCCGCTTATTATTACCTACGGTGTGTGGTGCTAATTTATCGAACTCACAAGGATGAAGGGCTGAGTTTGGCCCTGCCGGGATTCGAACCTGCGTCAGCAGGCTCTGCACAGATGTCAAAGCGAGCGCTGTACTTGCTGTGCTATCAGACCGGCAAATGTATATGGAGGGTGGGTTTGGGTAATTAAAAAGGTGGTATAGGGCCTGCAGGGGGTCTCCCACCCCCCTTGCATTTGCGTTGAAATGTCCTAAACAAAGAAATGTGGTGCAATCTCCCTCAACCAATTGTTTTGGAGGAAATCACAACTGGAATGAAGTAGAGAAAGAAAATGAGGCAGAGTTAAAGGGGCTGAGGATTATGGTCCAGACAACCTGCAGGATCTCTGGCTAGTGTCTGAGCTCAAGGAAGGGCCAACTATCTTAAGGGATTGCCATAGTCCCCCCTCTCCCCGCCCACCCCACTGGTGGAGGTCTGTGCAATAAAAGTCTCAAAGCTGAGCTCAACTTCACAAGGTCTGATGGACCGCAGTTGCTGTCGGGCATCCCAAAAATAATCCATTGGGAGTCAAAAGGTTTTTCAGGAGCATTGACTAGGTTCCAGGGGTCAACAGCATTTAACTCTACATCATGTCAGCCCCAGGAAGCTTAGTCAATGAATTTGCTTAATTCAGAATTTCTTTTCAGAATAGTAATAAAGTATCATGACAAAGCAAAACGATCCTGGTTAAAATCTTCAAAAATACAAACAATTCATAACCACAGAATTCTAAAATCTATATTCGCACCCGGGGAAGTGCCATTAGAGAATCAGGTGGCTGGAACAGCGGGCAAAAAAAAAACATTCTCTGCCCACTGTTTCAGCCACCCGAGGGCCGTCCCCGGTAGCGCCTCTCCCTGTTGTCACAACACCACTCAATTCCCGAAACTAAACAAAACCTCTCCCCTCCCTCCACACTTACCTGCAGACAGAGGCGTTGCTAAGGGAGGGCTTAGGGGGCTATAGGCCCGGGTCTTTTGATTGTAGCCCTGGATAGAAGCTCACAGGCTACAACCAAAAGGCTAAAGCTAGCCCCGAGCCCCTGATCTTTTCCAGGCCTAACCACACCCCTGCCTGCCGGACTGGAGCTTTGAGCTCGGCTCTGGCTTAGAAATGTAAACTGGACCTAGTTCCTTTTACCTGTGGTGACAGACATCTTTTTCCCCCCAGGAGATTGGCTGCACAAGCAGCATGAATCTCTTGAGGGGAAAAAGGGAGAGCCATTCGCACCCTGGATGAACCCCGATTTGCGAATGGGGTTCACGCCCCGGCAGAGGGAGGATATGGCCGGTAATGGCGCACAACATTCGCAGGGCCTACCATGGCTCGGGCTGGTGGCCCGTTACTGGCCATGTCCACCCCCTCCTGGGGTGGGGTGAAAGCCATATTCATCACAATACGTGCACATAATTACTTCTAATGAACCACGTACAATCAGTAAAACTGGCAACTGCTAGTGTAACATTACATTTAATGGCACTTTTCAGGGCATCTAGCGTATTTAAACTTGTAAGGTTAGCCACAATTGGTGAGAGTAATGTTCTCCTTGCCATAGCATATAACGGCATGAAATAATCAAATACCTCTAGCATTCGACAGTGGGTTTCATAGCGCATAGTTCGTCTGCAGACCTAAGGAGACTGTTTCATTTAATTGAATTAGCAAATAATTTAAAAGACAGGCCCATTTTAATTTCTATTGATATCAAAAAGACCTTTTCTGGAGTTCAATGACCCTTTCTCATCGGGGTACCTAGGGGATATGGCTTCTATAATACCTTTGTGTCTTGTGTTTAAAACCTTCTAGAGTGCACGACAGCGGAAATGAAGACAGGAAGAGCAATTTCCCCTTCCCATTTAAATTGGCATGGTGTACATATCAAAGTTGTCCCATATAAAGCCCCCTCTTTTCTATGGCATTAGAACCCTTGGCCTGTCATATTGGAGCACACTTTCATTTCACAGACGGGAGGTGGGGACAGGAAGTTGCTGCTCTACGCCGATGGCATACCTCTGACTCGGACCAGCCAGAGACGTGTTTTACCACCATACTTATGATCAATTATTGAGGGATATGGTCGTCCCTCAGGATATAGAATAATTTGGGATAAGACGTTTTACAGCTGTGACTAGGGCCCACCCCCACCCTCTTTGGACCGGTCATCTGCTCTTGGGGAAAAAAATAACTTGCACTTTAACCTACCTGGGGATCAAGATTGAGAATACGTGGGACTCCATGTTGAAAACTAATTTGGATAAAACTACAGAAGGCATTGTGGCAGACTTAAAACACTGCGTTACCCTCCATTTATTTGAGTGGTATGATGCATCATTTCTTTTTATGAACATTGAAGCAATCTTCATTGGCACCATGCATTATAGGGGTCTGCAACCTTTGTCTCTCCAGATATTTTGGACTACAATTCCCAGGATATCTGGCTATGGACTATGCTGGTTAGAGATGATGGGAGTTGTAGTCCAAACCATCTGGAAAGCCAAAGGTTGTTATACCAGCAGGCTATTTGTAAATATGGAAATTAGACCCCCAAATGAGCCCTCAAGTTGACGCCAGTGGGGAGCCATTTTAGAATTAATCTTTCAAATGCTGAACATTTTTTTTTCAGAGGTCTGTGCATGGACCAGCAATTACACCTTCAGAGATCGAGACCTGTGGCTAGATTCACATAAACTAGTGCCAAAAAACCGCAGATGATGCTACTTTTTTATTTGCGCTTGTTTGAGAAATGCACAGGCCACCTTATTCTCAATATGCCCTGTCCAGACCCTTTGCATACACCCATGCCCTAATATATGGCAGGCTTCCAGCAACCACATACTCTTCAAGGACCTGTTTGAGGGATATGAAATTCAAGTTTCACAGAGAAGAATGGTTTAAAATTAAAAAAAAAAACATGGCCACGTCAAGAAAACCCTATCATGGAGTGTGCATCCCCTGCGCTGCAACAATCAGGCAGCGGTGGATGCTATCCGTTCCTGCACATTCCAAAGCTTATGTTATTTGTGGTTCTGGGTTGTGTATTGAAATGCACAGAAATGTCCCTTATTTGTGCAAATATGCAAAGGAAATGAAAAAGGACATATGCATACATTCACATGGCCTTTGTGATTTGGTCTGCGTCCCCTCACTCTAATTTCTACAATTCAGGGCAATGATACAGTGTCGCCCTGTGTTAACTTTCAGCCAGGATGTAATCTCATCTGAGCAACCACTCGCCAATCTAGTTTTGTTTCTTTTTAACATTATGTTCCTCCAATGTGCCACTGATGATTACTTCAATATTTTAAAAAATCGTGCAGGATCCCACTCCTCTAATATATTCTCTTCAATGTTTTAAAAGTAGGAAATGTTAAAGCAATTAATACCTATTGAATTATGTCTTATTTACTAATCGGCATACACATTTTTGTTTTGCACTTAGAGATATATAGAAAACTCCAATATCATGGCCTGTTACAACGAACTTATACAGCTGGAATGGGGAGAAGTTCTTGCTCGATTCAAATTAAGGTAAACAAATGTATATTTTACCCTTTTTTTCGAATGATGGAACGTGAACTAATTAACCTTTCTTAATCTCTACTGGACCTTTAGAGCACCTGCCTAATATGTGACTGACTGCTGCATGTCTTACCATCCTCACTATCTTCTTGACATGTGACTGACTTCACCAGCAATTTCGCCCTATTACTGGCTGCCAATTGATAACTTGATGTGGACACACCTTGGCTGCGTAATAAATCGCAGAACAGAATTCGAATATATGTTTTATTTCACTTTCCAATTAAATACGAAGCACTCCGTTATGAGCCGGTTATTCAGTTCTATAAAAGCCTTTAAAGTAATGCGTTTGACGCCACCATTAAAAGTTTTAAGAATGCAGTTATGAAGAGCCATCTGTTTCGTTTTTAGAGTTGAATAATGCATTAATAGGCTTTCTTCAACATGTACAGTCACTAACAATCAATTACTGACCAAACCAGTTACATTCGGAAAGCTCAAAGATTAACCTTGTAAAGGCACAAGCTCTTGTCCGCAAAAAATGCAGTATGCAAAATAAGCTGTACTCGTCCATTTATTTAGCAGGCATATAGGAAATGCATGGTGCATGCTGACATTTCTATTTATTAAATCTGAAAAATTACATTCGTTTAGTTAAAATGTAGCTCCAATTTCATTCTCAGGGTCAGGGGGACGACAATGAAGCTCTGCTCTGTTTACGTATTTTTAGAGACAGCACCTGAAAACAATTAACATAACAAATTGGGTCGTTGTGAAAATCAGAGGAATAGTAGAATCCTTTAAAAAAATAAGCAACTTTTTTGGTCAAACTTGAGGAATAATCATCTAAACATTTAGTCAGGATGCAGATCCTTCCAGTATGTATCCCGAAGAGCCAGGACCCCTGAATTGTATCTCAGGGGTCCTGAATATTCAGGATATATAATTCCGTATGCCAGGGTGTGCCACCCACAGAGGGCCTCCACTTCTCCAGCATTGGATCTTTCATAGATTCACATGCTGTGAATATTCCCCGTCGTCAGGCTGGGAATCCTCAGTAACATAGAGCAGTTTTATAATTAAACTGAAAAATGTGTCACTTTTGAGCTCTAGTAACGAAGTTTTCGGTCATACTGCCCACATCAAATAGGAATACCTCCCCTGTCGGCCCTCTTCAAATCTTTTACCGCAGGTTAGTATAGGGAGTCCTCAAAAATCATCTCCTCCAATATTCATGACTGCAGGAAGAAAATGTCCATCACTGATACCCACCGCGTCTGCCTGTGGTGCCTGGGTTCCGAACATCGGACCGATGACTGCCGGGCCTGTCAGGCCATAATGGGAAAAGCTCTCAGGGAGCGCCGAGGTAAACTGGCGGTGGGGGTCGGGGGGGACTTCGAAGACTTCTTCGAAGAGGGATAAGAAGTCCAGGCAGTCTAGGGACTTGTCCTCGCACAAAAAGTCGAAGAAGTCTCGATCGAGGAGTCGGTCGAGACAGTCTTCGTCTTCTTCATTGAAGACAAGATCGATTCCATTAGCATCATCAACGCCATTGTCGAAGCCAGTGTTATGTTCATGGCCTCTACCCACTCCGGGTAAAATGTATACACATTTGCCAAAGAAATACTTTTTCAAGTCGATGACCTCTATTTATGAGGAGGAGCAAACCTCTGAGGAGGATTCTCCCACCTTTGGATTGAGTTATGGTACAAAAAATGCTCCTTCGAGCTTATTGACCCAGCTTCTAAGATGTCTGATCGTTATGATTGCCTTCAATCAGCTAGTGGCATAGACACTTCTCCAGAGCTGGAGTTTGACAGGCCTGATCCAACTGAACATGCGGATTAAGCTTACAGGACTATCATGAACAGAGTTATTGAATTCATGGGCTGGAGCAGAAATTCTCCTGCCTATGAGCAAGATGACATGACGGATATCTTAAGCCAAGGCCCTCAGAAGGGCCCAGTATTGCTGTTTCATGCAGTCCTTCAGAGGAAGGTCATGGCAAACTGTGAAACTCCAGAATCCGGACAAGCACTTAACAAGAACTTTGCCAGAAAATATAGAACTTCTAGCATTGATCAGGACTATTTGACTAAGCAACCTACACCTGAAAGCTTATTGGTCCAAGCAGCTACATCGACTACACAGTCCGCTTACCCCTCTATTCCCCTGGATAGGGACGATAAGAGGGTTGATGCCTGGGCTTGCAAGATTTTTTTTTCGGGTAGCATGGCCTTGAAGTCAACGAATGTTACTTGTACCCTTTCGAGGTTTTCTTACACCCTATGGGACTGTGTTAGCATGGCGGCTCAACACATTCCGGAAGGCGAGGAAAGAGATGGCTTCCTGGCTTTAGTAAAAGATGGAAAGGAGGCAATGGGGGAGTGTCTCCAGTCGGGACTGGACACTGCTGACAGTATCAGCAGGTCCATGGCTTCTAGCACTGTACTACGCAGGTTTGCGTGGTTTAGGAAGTCATGCTCTGCACCGGATGTGCAGGGTAGACTACTCAATATGCCCTTTGACGGCTTGAGGTTGTTTGGTAGTAAGGCAGATGAGTCTGGAGAAGCTGCAGACCTCTTAAGCGGCAGCTAAATCACTTAGCACCTCCATACGCCAACATCAGTAACAAACCTATTCAGCCTCATCTTCCTGGAGAGGGCGTCCTTTTAGTTTCTATTCCTCATTTGTAAAGGGAAGAGGATAGGCTGGACAAAGGGGCCAAAAAGATTCCCTCGTGGTGGACGAGGAAGATGTGCTAAATCAGCCCCAGCAGCTGCAACTGTACCCTCAGCCGCTGATGCAGCCACCTCTAAGCCACCCTGAGGACTTGACCCACAAGGCCCTGGTGGGAGGTAGAATCTCTCAGTATCTGAACAAATGGCGGGGCATTACTTCAGATGATTGGGCACTGGAAAAAGTAGCACAAGGTTACTGCCTTCCTTTTAAAAAAAAGGCCTCAAGATCATCCACCGGGAACCAACTCTGTCAAAATTCCAGATCCGCACCTTGTGCAGGAAATGTTAACCCTGCTAGAGAAAAGTGCAATAGAACATGTGCCTGTAGCAGAGAGGAACAAGTGTTGGTATTCCCCCTAGTTTCTTATTCCCAAGAAGGACTGAGGATTGAGACCCATCTTGGACTTAAACTTGAAAAAGTTCCTCAGGAAGGACAAGTTCAAGATGGTAACCCTTTCTCAGATCCTTCAGGCTCTCCAACTCCAGGACTGGTTGGTATCACTGGACCTTCAGGATGCTTACTTTCATGTGCCGATCCATCTCAAGCACAGAAAGTACCTGAGGTTTGCGGTTGGCGGTTCTCACTATCAGTTTTGAGTTCTGCCGTTCGGGTTGACCTCCGCCCCGAGGGTTTTCACAAAGCTGATGGCGGTTGTCGCAGCAAGTCTCTGGGGAGGGGGGATTCACATCTACCCCTACCTGGACGGCTGGTTGATCAGGGTTCGTTCACCTGAGCAAGCCAAGGAACATCTCAGTATCACCTTCCACTCCCTACACAGACTGGGCTTCTCCCTCAATTACAAGAAGTCCCACATGATACCATTCCAAAGACTCCAGTTAATCAGAATGGTCTTGGATACTTCCTCGGGCAAAGCCTCGCCTCCTGAGGTGAGAGCTCAACACATTCAGCAGATAGTGACAAAATTCCAGAATGCCCAACATCTTTCAGCCTTCGATTTTTTGAGGTTGCTCATTCTCATGGCATCCTGCATTTTCCTGGTGCCAGAAGCCTGAGAATTGAGAATGAGATCCAACAATGGGCGACTCGGTGGTCCCAATTTTCAGGGAATATGTCGGATAACATGCAAGTACCGAGCAGAGTTGCTCAAGACCTAATTTGGTGGGCTTGCAAGGACAACATTCTCAAGGGACAATCTTTTTGTCAGCCATGGCCAGAGATAACGGTAGTGACGAACGCCTCACTCACTGGGTGGGGAGCCCATAGCAACGATTTGACCATCAGCGGTTGTTGGTTTCCATTGGAATCCAAACTACACATCAACCTTTTGGAGCTTAAGGCAATCAGACTAGCGCTGAAGGCCTTTCTGCCCTCTGTACGGGGAAAGAATGTCCTGATAATGACGGACAACACAGTAGCCATATAACAACAAGAGAGGAGGTGTAGGGTCACGACCACTGTACAGAGAGGCAATACCGCTCCGGTTCTGAGCAATACAAGAAGGAATCTCTTTATCGGCAGTTGACCTAGCCGGAGAGCAGAACACAGCGGCGGACGCTCTGAGCAGGCAGAGCACAGTATCCCACGAGTGGGAACTAGCTCAGGAAGTACTTAAAGAGATCTTCACCCTTTGGGGAACCCCTCAAGTGGATTTGTTTGTGACCGGTGTTAACCAGAAATTAGATCAGTACTGCTCAAGGGAATGTCCTCCAAGAGGAGCTCTAGGAGACACGTTCGTAATGGACTGGGAATTCCCACTCCTGTACGCGTTTCCTCCAGTCCCCGTGATTCCTCACGTAATCAGGAGGTTGAGAAAGTTCAGGAAAACCATGATCGTAATTGTTCCGGATTGGGCCAGGAGGATGTTATACCTTGACCTTCTGGACATATCCTTTTGCCCTCCAATACATCTTCCACTAAGAGAGGATCTTCTCTCGCAAGGGGAAGGTGGGGTTCTCCATCCAGAGGTCAAAACACTCAGCCTTCACGCATGGTTTCTGAGAGGCTAAGATATAAGGATTGGGACCTCCGGGAAGACGTAATGGAGATTTTGCTTTCTGCAAGAAGGCCAGCAACCAAATCCTTGTACCGATGTCGTTGGAATAAATTCAGTAATTGGTGCAAGGATAAGAATGTGGATCCTTTTTAATGAGGCACTCCTATGGTGCTTCTTTTCCGTTGCATCTGGCCAATCTGGGGATGCAGATTGGAACCATAAAAGGATACCTGGCGGCTCTTTTCATATTTAAGTGCTCCTCTGAAGAGGTCTCATATTTCAAAATACCTATTAATTGTTCAATTTCTGAATTTCTGAAGAGACTCACTAACGTGTACCCTCCAGTCCCATTTCACGTCCCTGCTTGGGATTTACACCTTGTGTTCAAGTTTCTAACTTGTATACCCTTTGAGATGTACATTCCTACCTGTTAAGGCTCTTAACTCTGAAATCTGCACTTCTTTTGGCATTAACATCAGCCCGCAGGGTAAGTGAGTTGCAGGCTCTTTCATGCAAGTCTCCTCATACTACGTTTCATAAGGATAAGTCCTTAGGGTTAAACCATAATTTCTGCCGAAGGTAGTCTCTGACTTTCATCTGTCGCAAAAGAGAACACTCCCAACTTTCTACCCTCCTCCTCATTTGGACAAAGAGGAAGAGAGGCTACATAGCCTGGACCCAAAAAGGGCTCTGAGTTTTTATATTGCAAGAATGGCAAAACTTTGCAATGATGAACAGCTTTTTGTGGGATATGCAGGTCCTCAATTTGGACTAGCGGTAACTAAACAAACTATATCCCGGTGGATTACACTGGCTATTGGAGAGTGCTACAGACTTGCTTTAAAGGACCCACCGGAAGGGCTTTGAGCTCATTCCTCGAGGGGCATGGCTACTTCCGCAGCTCTTCAAAGGGGTGTCCCTATAATTGACATCTGCTCAGCTGCAACTTGGGCGTCAATTCATACCTTTCTTAAGCATTATTGCTTAGACTCCTCTTCTTCTCAAGAAGGTCTTTTTGCTAAGGCAGTACTTCATTCCAGTAGTATTCCCTCCTCCAAATTGTCACTGCTTTGGGAGTCTATCAAAGATGAGGAATACGTGGGAGGACACAATCCATTCGAAGAACAAGTTACTTACCAACTAGTAACGTTCTTTCGACTGGATGTTCTTCCCACGTATTCTTCATCGCCCCTCCCAGCCTACCCCGCCGTACCATTTACATGATTTACACTCCACGCTATGTGAGAGCTCGCAGTCTTGGTGTACACCTGATCAATCCCTCGATTGGTGGGAACGAAAAACAGAACTGAAGCCAACATACGCGGCTCGAGCTATTTGTGCTGCTGATGACGTCGACACACATTTTTGCCGAAGCAGCAAAGCTGAAGATACAAATATATCAAAGATGAGGAACACGTGGGAGGAACATCCAGTCGAAAGAACGTTACCAGTTGGTAAGTAACTTGTTCTTCTGCAAGGACACTCAATGCACTGCACAACTTTGCGGCTCTTGCAATTGATCATTTTGTTTAGGACCCATTCTGTGTCTCCAAAATAGTAGCTTCCGATGTTTCCTTCGTAAATGTACATACTAAGCCCTTACCACAAGTGTAGTGGTCCGCAAGTGGTTCCACATTCCAAATTCATATGTGGTTTGTCGTTCTTGTTGTATTGAGAGTGGACAAAGTTGTCCCTAAAGTTTCTAGATCTTTTTAAGGCAAACATTGGTACGTCTTCATCTGGGAGACTTAGTTTCACTAGGGGCCAGTGTTTGCAAATTATATTTTTTAGGTGAAATGTGTTGGGGCAATTGGTGGTTACACATGTCATCCTGTTTGTCTCCTGTGTTTTGGCTCTGGGTTTGGTAAGATACGCCCTGGTGCTGTAGCTGTCTCTCTTGGGTGAGTGATCCACTAACTTCTTTGGGTAGCCCATGGCCATCAAACAGGTGTCTAAAATGTCTGCGTTTTGTTTGAAATCGCCCAGGGATGCACAGTTCCTGCGGATTCTTAGATATTAGCCTAAGGGAAGATTATCTGCTAGTATTGTGCGTATTTTCGCTCTTATAGGGTGTCCAACTATTCTTGTCTGTCTGTTTCCTAAACAGAGTTCAGGCAAAATTTACCGTGGGAATTCTTAATAGTTGGATCTAGGAAATGTAGTTTGCTGTTGTCAAACTCAATAGAGAATGTAATGTTCATATTGCATTGATTGAGCCAGCTATGGAAATGCTTCAAAGTGGGGATCTCTGCATTCCAGATGAAGAATATTGTCTATATATCTCTTCCACATTATTATTATATTGATCAGAACATTATTGGTGACTGCAAAAATTAAGTCATCCTCAAATTGAGCCATATAAAGAATGGCTAAGCTTGGTGTGAAGGTTGCTCCCATGGCAGCGCGACAAATTTGTAAGAAAAATGCGTTGTCAAATTGAAAATAGTTTTTTCTCCAGGGCAGTAGTCATAAATTCAAATTCAGATGAGATTTTAAGTGGTGTGTCACTTCTAGAGACCATAAAACATAAAGGATCCTCTTAATGTAAGGCACTTGGGATGGAAGAAAACATAATTACACACTAGCACTTTTTCTTTTTTCTCCTTTCTTTCAAATGTACTGTTTCCTGCACTCCATGCTTAAAACAAAATCTCTTGAATCATTCTTAATAGCCAATCAAGTTCAATGTATTGGTTATTTCTTTACCATTTCATTTTCTGCATCCGTTATTTCGTGCAAATATACATATTCTCATTCTCATATCAACATATTATATTAATTGTGCGTCCCCTGGTATTTGTCATTCAATTCTGGCGTGAGCCCTAACTGCTGTTTACACAGCCAACATCACCTTGTGAAGTGAATCCCACTAAATACCCATAAAAAACACTATTCATTTGCAACCAGGTCTACGTCTTGTGTAGAAATATTTTGCACAACTAATTCGACTGCTCTATCAGTGGATTGACGTTTCGGTGGACCTTTAGTTCTACCACCTTCCTCAGGACTGTGTCTTGTGTGGGGACCCTGGAAAGCAACAACAATTGTGTATGAACCTACTGTGTTAATAAAAACTTGAAAAACTGGAAAGACTAAAATAGTAATTGAGCCAGAACCTCTGATATGATATGATAGTTTATTTATATAGCGCCTATACACAGTGTGTTTCAAAGCGCATCAAGGCAAGAGAGGGAACAAGGGAAAATACAATCACATTGTTACAGGCCATACACAGTAAGGATGTGAAATCAACTATCGTACTTGGCTTGATGACATTTCAGATAGTGCAACAGCTAAGACATAGGTAAGGAAGGGAGGGGGAGAGTGGGAAGGAAATGGAAACAGACAGACGACTACCGTACTCGGCCTGACGACATTTCTGGTGGAGCTGGAGAAAAACAAAAGGTGAGGGAGAAGGGTGCAGAAAGGGAGGGGAGGAACAAAACAAGCGACTATCGTACTAGACCTGATGCCGTTTCAGATAGTGCTGGGAGGGGGGCAAGTAAGAGGTGGGGGAGGAGACAGGCGAGGTTGCTATCATACCCGGTCCAGGGACAATTCTGATAGAGTAAGTGGATAGAAGAAAGTAAGGGGAGGAGGATATAGGCAAGGGGAGAAAGGGAGAGGAGGAGAGAACAGAGTAGCTAGTCAAAAAGAGTGGAGAAGAAAGAGGGGAGAGCGAATACAATTGCAGAAGTCAATATTAACACATAATGTTGCAACTCAGGATACAAGATGAAGATGAGAACAGCTTGATTCAGGGCCACCATGAGCTCAAGAGGCAGGGGACGTCCAGCATGAGAGTTCAGAGAGGGTGATGCCCCGTGAATCAATGAAGTCCCTAAAAGTCAAATTGAGCATTGGCCACAAGACGGGGATGGTGAAACCAGAATGAATCAGGACAGACTCCTGCAGAAGTAGACTGGAGGGGGCAGGAGGAGCAGGGTAGAAGAATCAAGTAAAACAGGCAACACCTGTGTGCGAGAAGGGTGGGTGGCACAAGGGAACATCATGGGGGACCAGAGTGGGTGGGGATGGACTGTGGGGACAGAGGGAGTAGACAAATGTTGGTGCATGCTTACCTGCTGTCTGAGCAGGGTGTTGTGCCCTGGGTCCACCTGGTCCGAGCAGGTCATAACAGGAATTGCTCTTTTCATTATCTGCCCTTCGCTTCAGACACCTGGACGAGAAACGCCCTTGATCTAAGAGTTAAGAGCAGGAAGGAAGAGGCAGCGCTAAGAAAGTGGGCGGGGTATAGGCCAGGTGACTTAGATCCACTTGCACCTGCTCCCCATCTGCAAAGGAAAAGAGGCTGGAGGGCTCCTTAAGTAGGGAAAAAGAGCAGCAACCAGGAAGGCACCATGTGGGTGGGGCTTAGGCCAGGTGACCTAGATCCACTTGCACCTGCCCCCCATCTGCAAACAAAGGAAAAGAGGCTGGAGGGCTCCTTAAGTAGAGAAAAAGCGGCAAACGGGAAGGCACCATGTGGGCGGGGCTTAGGCCATGTGGCCTAGATCCACTAGCACTTGCTCCCCATCTGCAAAGAAAAGGAGGCTTGAGGGCTCCTTAAGTAGGGAAAAAGAGCAGCAACCAGGAAGGCACCAGGTGGGTGGGGCTTAGGCTAGGTGACCTATATCCACTTGCATCTGCTCCCCATCTGCAAAGGAAAAGAGGCTGGAGGGCTACTCTGTGACCTAATCACTGTAATACTAACCTTGCTCTATACGTATATCCTCTTGTTCTTTGTTTGTGGTGGGCTTAGCACTTCTTGCCTCTTGTAAGTGATATATTAACAATGATCATCGTATAAATTAGAATTAGTGAATGTTCTAGCTACGTTCTGCACATATGCAGTATATCCATATTGCTGCAAAAAGTCTAACCCTGTCATGTGTTCTTTGTGAAGTATTGCTGTAGTTAATGCAAGGGTTTTCAGGGTTGTGGAGTAGGTTTCAGATCTATCTCCACCATTAGAAAGGTGCAGCCTTGGCTGCTAAGCCTTGTTCCTGCAAGATAGAGATATGTATTTATATACATTGCAGAAACTCTTTCCTTAAATGACTGTCTATAGAGATAAATCTCCTAAGGGAGTCTGGTCCTGGTGACCCATTGAGAATTGTAGTACCTGATTCTCTTTGTAATGGATATATTCTGCATTTATTGTGCAAGTTGAAGTGGGAGAATGGAAGACCAGGCTCCCGTCCTTCACCTCTCGCGCTTGGCCTAGAGGGTCACGGCCCAGACACCCGCCGCGAGAAGAGTTTGTCCATTTACCAGACGACCAGGTACCCTGGTACAGGAACATACGGATGTGTCCACCTGCCTGCCCAGCAGCCCGCACTGGCCATGCCGACACCTGCGGCTCGGATCAGCTAGACTAAAAACCACACGTCGTTAGAGATGCCATGACGACCTAGACAACGGGAAGCACATCTGTACAAATATACACACTTAACATTTCCACACCAATCTACACGAAGAACATACTCAGTGCTCTGACGTAGGCGACAGGCATATTCACGGACGTGCATCTTTATTATTTTTACATAGGCTTTCAGAGTGCAGAAACGCAAGACGCATCATGAACTCATCTATAACGCTTGCTCAAGCTTCTCTTGAAACCCGTTACCACCATGAGAGGTATAATGGGAACACGATACTGATCATGGAAATATATGCCACTATAATCTAAAGCACCCATGCACGAAATGGATCACTTATGCACCAGGCCCAAGTAGGCCTCAAGCAAGAGTTCCCGTGGACATTAACAAAGCAAAAGTCAGGTTGCTGATCCTGCAGAATGAGCCTGGTGGAGCAACCAGCCAAGGTCGCAATGTTGCAAACCCACATCCAAGAACAAATCATCAAAGGCACGATGTTGCAACCTCGCACTCCGCGTACCAACGTTAAAATCATATCTACAAATTAAACCAGACACACAGTGGAAAAGCAATATTAATTGTGCAGAATTCTGCCTCAAACACGGTCCCGCCTCACGTGACCAAGCCGAACCTGACGAGATGCCAAAACCCAGGAGAGAAAAGGCGTCTGGGTCCCTCACTACGAGACACAGGCCGAGACACTTGAAAGGCTCAATGGACACCTGCTACAGTGGGAGCGGTCAGCCTTCCACCTATGAATAAATCCTCACGTTGTCTGCACGTACCCATATTGAAACATTGTTGCAAACACAGGTACACCGAGAGCTGGGAACAACGGTGGTCCCAGGCTGGGGAGCTCACGGATGCACCAATCAGAACATGGGGCTCTTATCTCAGACGTCAGTAACATTAGCCAATCCTCAGGGGTCTTCATGTAACAATTCTTATGTATCTAATTGTAGGGACAACCCAGATATACCACCTGACTACACCTTGACCACTAATATCATTCTCTATATGTGTACTATACTAACCCTACCACTCGAGCAACCAATTAAGAGTGGCGATAGGTTTTTTGTTAACTTTCTGAAGTGACGCAAGTAGCGCGTCATAATGCAGTAAAAAGGGCCTGCGAGCCCCACGATTATGTGTGTGTCAGGACGAACGCGTACGCTCCTTGACCCATCCCTGCCGTTTTGCATAAATAAACAGCAGAGTCGCCTTGCTCCTTGTGTGCGTCTCATACTCTATCTCAATCTGGGATATACGGGAGGTGTTGGGGCCTCCCTGCCCGGAGGTCTGCGGACGGCCCGGCCGACCCCGGCAGAATTTCCCCCCGACAAGTTGGAGGCACTGCTGAGATCTGTTTAAGATCAACTTTTATTTTTAGTTTTCCAGGCACTCCCGTTGCGAGGAGGCCCGGCGGCGCGGCCCCCTCTGCCGTTGCCCCCTTCTGAGGACTACAGGACCATCGCGGAGCCGCGAGAAGACCGGACAGCGCAATCCGGATATTGGCCCTCGGGAGCCGGTTGAGAAGTATCCCGCCCGCGGTCGGCGAGTGTCCAGACGTGGTCCAGACGAGGGGAGGTGGCGAGCCGCTTGGAGGGTGCACGCGGTCGAGCGGCCCTGCATCGAGAGAACTTGGTGAGCATGACACGCACAACAAGCAATGCGAAATTGTGAGGGAGGGGGAGGAAGTAAATAAGGGAGGGGGGAGGTATTGTAATGATGTGCGGCGAAGGTTTAACTGAGTGTTGCTAATGGAATGAATGGTAGCGAAACGAGTGCGAGAACAGTCGGCTAACGTTACGCGAAAGAGGGGGGCGGGGCACGAAAACATCACGTGCAGCCGCTCGTAACAGTCAGCTAACGTTACGCGAAAGAGGGGGGCGGGGCACGAAAACATCACGTGCAGCCGCTCGTAACAGTCAGCTAACGTTACGCGAAAGAGGGGGGCGGGGCACGAAAACATCACGTGCAGCCGCTCGTAACAGTGAGCTAACGTTACGCGAAAGAGGGGGGCGGGGCACGAAAACATCACGTGCAGCCGCTCGTAAGACACTGATGGTCTAAATTGCGACTGAGTGTGAGGGTGGGTGTGTGTGGTTTCCGACGACTTGACATTTATTGATCAATGAGTAGATGAGGTTCCCTATTGTTCGAGCAAGAAACTCGATAGGTAGATGACGTTTCCCTGTGGGCGGTAGCTAGTTACATAGTTGCCCAAAACGGAAGATAATTGGCTGGTTAAGCCCTCCTGTTGAGGGGCGTATCACACGCGAGGCGACGCAGCGTGCGCAGTCCGGTTATATTATTGGTGAGATTACCTTGTTCCAGGAGAGACAGGAAGACAGCTGTAGGGTTAGCGGGGTAGATTGCAAGTGTATTTTGAACTTAAAGAACATAACAAGAATATACCAGTAGCTCGAAGAAATCGGTGACGTCACCAGTAGGGATTTAATAGGATATCGCGAGCACAAGGAATTTTGGGTTTGAGAGTGGTGGGGAAGAGAAGCATGATAAAGGAGCTGGTACGGAGATAAACTATGAACCAGTGGATCGAAAAAGAAGGGGAAAGGGGCGTGGCTGCGCACGGAGAACGCCGGCCACGGCAAGTGTAAAAGGGGGAGGAGAACGGAGAAACAGGACGACTGTATAAGATCATCGTAAGGGGTACGCAGCCGCAGGGGGCTGCGTGCGCTTCGGCCGCAGGGGGCCGTAGGGGAAGGAATATAATATAACATCATATCTATTATTATTGCATAATTTGTCAAAGGATTGTCGTAAGTCCCCACACTTGCGGGGCGAGGTAAGCAATACAAGGTTGTATATTGTAAACTGCTAAGTAAGGGGAAGGGTAACAAGGGGAGTGAAATTATGTCATACGGGAGAGGGTCGGGAGGGTGGGGGAACACCCTCACTACACCACTACAGCACATATGCACCACACTGCCACCACATAGGGAGAAGTTAATTAAGTACAGCATAGAGTGGACCCAGGGGACAGACAACAAAATGTTAACACCATGGCCGCCAAATGGTAGTTTCGATCCATATGCCCAGCATTCACTACTAAACCATCTGCACAATACATACAAGGGGAAGAAGTTGGCAAACCATGTGGAGGTGTTTAACTTATGGAGGATGTTCCAGGGGTCTCGACCAGGACCAAATGGAATGTTCACTATGGGGGAAACACCGGAAGAAGAGGAGATTAAGAAAGAAGGAACGGGTGGGGAAAAGGAGTGCGAAAGCACAAAGAATACGGGGAACGAAAGACAGGGAGGAGAAAAGATTGATAAATCAGACGACATAAAAAAGGAACCGAGCAATGGGATACCCATAACACCGGGTGTGAAAACAGAAGGAGGAGGGTTGTACCCTTTAAGAGAATTAGGAGAAATAGGACAGTTAAGGGCGGCTGAAGGATACTCAAACCCGGCATACAGCCCTCCACCATATGTGGCTCATGGGAAGATACCAATGGGGGACAGGAGGATTAGAGAAGAACAGACTGTAGAGATAGGAAACGATGAGTGGGTAGCTGCACAGATATTGTTGAAATTACGAGGCTCACTAACTGGAGAAGAAAGGGAGGCGGTAAAGAGAACAAACGAGGATAGTGCCAGAGAGAGTGAAATGAGGGGAGAGGAGTTACTACGGCAGAAGGAAGAGATTTTGGAGGGAAGATTAGCAGAACTAAGGGATGAGCAGAATGAACTGATCAAACAACTTGAGCGGGAGGAAAGAGAGAGAGTGAGGAAAAGGAAAGAAGGTAAGGACGAATTGGAAAAATTAAGGGAACGAAGTGAGGAGCAAAAGAGAGAAGCTGAAAGGGTAAAAGGAGCAGCAGATAGGATATCAAGAGTAGTGCTGAGAGAGAAGAAGAAGGAAGAAGAAGAAAAGGAAAAAGAAATGGAATTATGGAGGAGGAGGATAATATCAGAGGCAGCTAAGAAATATGAAGAGGGGAAGGTAATAGAGAGTATAGTAGAAAGAGAAAGGGTGAAATGGGAAAGGAAGAAAGAGGATGAAAGGATATTGGAACAGATGAGCAACGAAGTAATGGAGGAATTGAAAAGGAAAAGGGAGGAAAATAGTAGGGAAATGGAGGAAAGAAGTGAAGGAGGAAGAGAAGAGAGGGGTTGGGAGAGTGAAAGATGGGGAGATGTATATAAAAGTAGAGAGGTAGCAACAACATCAGCACTAAGGGGAACAGTTGGTAACAACGGAAAGGGAGAAAGAGACCTAATAGACTTAAAAACAGTAACAATAAAAGGAAAAAAGGCAGAGTGGGGGGTGCCATTTATGAATGATTTTTGCAGTGAGGAGGAAGGAGGAGTGGAGAAGGATGGAAGGAAGAGTGAAAGGGAAAGCTTAGATAAACTATACCTCACTAGAACAAACATAGATTCGCCCTGGATGAGTAGAAGATGGGAGGAGCTGGAGAGAAGTAAGGAGGAAGTGAAAAGAATAGGGGAAACACAAACCAATGAAACCACGCCACCCACATCACCACCGCGCCCTCCCACGTCACGCCCTACATGTTCAACCACCGCGCGCACTCTGCACAGAATAAAGCTCGCGCCCTTCATGAATGAACTTACACCTTATGCATGTCGGCTTAGGGACCTCCCTAGTCGCAGGCAAGACAGACAAATAAACATACCTATATTGAACACAGGAAATGATGAAAAAAGGGGAAAGGAAGAAGAGGGAGATAGGAGCAGAGGTAGTAAGGAAGAATTTGAAGTAGTAAAAGAAATGGGGGAAGAGGAGGGGTGTGAAGACTCAACATTATGGAGCGTAAAGGGTGACGCAAGACAGAATTTAATGCCACTGCTGGAGAGAGGAGGGGTTAGACCACAGTATGTACCTTGGAAACATACAGATAAGGAAAATATAAAATGTAGGCTCCCATCACTAAGTGGAGGTGCGGGTAAGTGGATATATGAAATGGAAAAACACACCGCAGGACAGAAACTAGCAGTAGGAGATGTGAAGGGCCTGTTAATATCAATATTAGGGGATAGAGCGGATGACATTTGGAAAAGAGCTGGATTCCATGGGGTAACAATAACGAACACATCGCATGATGGGGCACCATTTGCAAACTGCAGACATGCGCTATGGCAGGCACTGAGAGTGCAGTACCCAGACACATCAGACATAGGAGCCATTACTTCCCGTAAGATGGGTGAAAATGAGGATCCTGTTGATTATATCCAGGATGTTCAAGAGAAGTGGCGCATGGAAACTAGAGAACAATGGGACAAAACACCAGCCATATTTTATCATATACTAGTACAAGGGCTCCCAGAAGGAGTTCAAAAACAACTAAAGAAAGTAGTGGGGATGGAAGCAAAACCATGGCCAGAAATACAACTGACTATAGTACATCACTGCAGAACATGGCAAGGAAAAATGAAACAAAAGGAAGAGGATAGGAAAACAGAAGAGGCCAAATTAGTACAGAAAAAACTTACTAAATACACAATGGAAGGGGCACTAATAACTACGCCCACACCAATGGCCCAAAGCCCAACGCAAGTAGTGGCTGCACAAGATCCCGCTCAAATAGCGCCTCCACAAGGGGTAATAGAGCAAGTGCCGCCTCTGCAATTACACGCACCAAACATGGGAGGAGGGTACCCAATGCAAGGAACTGGGTATTATAGTTATAACAGAGGGAGAGGAGGGTTTATGAGAGGGAGAGGATATGGATATAATACCCAACAACAGGCTGGGGGACTCAGAAATAACTACCCCACAGGGCAACCCGTATACCAGGACAACACAGGGAGCTTCCCATGGCAAAACAGGGAACCACCCGTGTGTTGGAGCTGCGGACTATTAGGACACATGTCACGTACATGTAGGGTCAGTCCAGGAACACCAGCATGGAATGAACAAGCACAACCTAGGACATTACAAGAACAGCAGGGCATACAACAACAGCAGATGTCACAAAAAGGGAGTGACCCACAACAACAAACAACACAACAGCCACAAACCTATTCACTGCCACAACAACAAATAACACAGTACCTGCCACCGCCACAACAACAAGTAGCGTTAATACAACCACCACCCCAAAATGAACGAACACAATTGGGTGGGGTGACGGTGTTGGGACACAACCCTTACACAGGGAATGGCCAATCATTGTACCCCCAATAGGCCAGCCCACAGACGGCCTTGGTGTGTCCCATCCTGTCAGTAACACCTAATAGTGCGGAGGAACCACGCATAGAGGTAACGATAGGTGACAAAAAATTATCATTTCTTGTTGACACCGGGGCAACCCGGTCTTGCATAAGGGAAGGTAAATTTAAGATGTCAGGCGAAGCCATGAACACCCAAGGATTTTCTGGGGCTAAAGGGTTGGTTCCATTTACTGATAATGTTCCCTTATCTATTGGAGATTATGATCTGTCAGTTCCACTTTTGTATTATAGTGCCTCACCAGTAAATATACTGGGGAGGGACATAATGAACAGGTTGAACATGACGATCTCCTTTACAGAGGATGGCATAATTTGCTCTACTCCAGGGATTAACATGCTCGCAGCACGACAGATTTTGCAAGCATACTGTGGACAGACAGCGATTAGGGCGGAGCCAGTAGATGGCGAGCTATTCCAATATGGCACAGACATGGCATTTGCATGGATGCCAGGGATAGAAGGGAAAATATGGAGGAGACCAGCAGCCTATCTATTCCGACCAGAAACACCAGTTAATGAACTGGAAGGGAAGGTGTTTGTAGTGGACATTGAGAGCATTATTGCAACAGCTGATTATGTTGCTGTGCACGCCCAAGATAAAGAAGGGAGAGCATGGAGGGCGGTGATAGCACTAGCAGAAGGATGTAGGCTGACCCAGGTGTCAGATGAAGAGCTGTTCTCAGAAGAAAAGGAAGAAAATGAAATGGTGTTCATGATGAGTGTAGAAATATGGCTAAGAGTGGCTCACAAACAAGTAGCACAGAAAATTGCAATGGCACTTGAGGCACCCGCAGGCACCCCAGTCCCATTTTTTAAGGAGGATATGTCAAAGGTGCCCAAATCATTATGGACTATTAGCCCTTATGACGTGGGATGCATAAAAAGCATAGGGGGTGTAAGGATAAAATTGAAAAAGGGTGCAATACTACCAAGAGTGAAACAGTACCCATTGTCAAAAGAGGCAGATGAGGGCATATATGAAACCATAACGGCCCTTATAAACAATGGCATATTGGTCCCCTCAGAATCACCATGTAACACAGCTGTGTACCCGGTGCGCAAGGCTAAAGGGGGGTCTTGGCGCTTCATACAGGACCTCAGACCCTTGAACAACATAGTAGAAGCAGAGTATCCAGTAACAGCAAACCCGGCCACAATATTGTGTGGCATTCCAGCAGAAGCATCACGATTTACAGTGATTGACCTTAAAAATGCTTTTTTCTCAATACCATTACACCCAGACTCACAAGATTTGACCAGCTTCACTTACCGAAATACAAAGTGGAAACATACCAGATTACCACAGGGGTATTGTGAATCACCCTCAATTTTCAATAGAGTAATACAGATGGATTTGGGTAACGTTGAGGTGGAAAGCACAGTGTTACAGTATGTGGATGACATAATAATTTGCAGTACAAATGAAAGTAAATGTAGAGAGGACTCCTTAAAAATGTTGACGATACTGGCAGAAAAGGGGTACAAGGTAGACATGGAAAAGATACAATACTGTCAGGAACAGGTACTTTACATTGGCCAACTGATATCCCAACATGGAAGAAGGATTGCACCACAAAGAGCACAGGCCATCTCAAGCACTCCCGTGCCACAGACTGTGAGAGAACTGCAGCAATTTCTGGGGCTGTGCAACTACTGTAGAGCATGGGTATTTGATTACAGCTCATACATAGGACCCCTGCTTGAGGGTTTGAAGGAAGCAAATAAAGGGGAGAAAAAGTTGGGATGGACTATGGAAATGAGGGAGGCATTTGACGAATTAAAAGACGCGATATCAACTGCTCCAGTACTGGCATCCCCAGACTATGAGCGGCGCTTCTTTATATTTTCACATTGCGACTCAGCAGTGATGAAAGCAGTGTTGGCCCAAAAAACTAGCATGGGCTATAAACCAGTAGCATTTTACAGCGGTCACTTAGACCCTATAATGTTAGGACACTTCTCTTGTGAACAAGGTCTCGCTGCAGCTGCTTTTGCAGTAGAAAAAGCATCAGCACTAACTATGGGGAGTCCAACTACACTATTTGTGGAACATGCACTATTTGCGATATTGAATAAACCTAAGTCCACATTAACGACACAGAGGGCATCAGGTTATGAGATTATTTTGTCTAAAGCTGAACTAGCAATTGTTAGATGTAGCACGGTTAACCCTGCAAGGTTCCTAGCAGAAGTAATTGAAGAGGGAGATTACGCCCACGACTGCACCCAAGTAACTGAATTATACTCATGTACTAGGAAAGTTGAAGAAAACGCACTAGAGGGAGGTGAGCTTTTGTTTATTGATGGGTCATCAACTATTGATCAAGGAGATGGGATACGAAGGACTGGGGCAGCAGTAGTAAAAATGATGGAGGCGCCGGTGTGTGTGGCTATGAAGTGTGTACAATTACCACAGCATTACTCTGCTCAAGCGGCGGAACTCGTTGCACTAATATTGGCATTAAAGGAAAGTTTTAATAAAAGAGTAACTATATATTCCGACAGTGCATATGTTACATCCACTGTCCACTCAGGGCTATCAAAATGGAGAAGAAGAGGGTTTAGGAGAGCTGATGGCACTCCAGTACAACATGCCCTCTTGTTGGCTGAACTAATTGAAGTAATAAACGACCCCCAAGAACTAGCCCTAGTAAAATGCACCGCACACACCAATGGAGAAGACTACGTCTCAAAAGGAAATGCAGCAGCAGACGCACATGCGAAATATGCTGCATATTTTGGTGAGATATGGAACCCCACAGACTCACAGAGAGGGAGAGGGAGGGGAATAGCGAGGGAGATGTTAATAAGAGAAGGGTACACCCATCTCCCAGCCACACAGATTATGGAGCTACAAGCGGCTGCACCAATGGCCGAAAAAGAAGTATGGGTGAAAAGAGGATGCACAATGTCACCAACCGACGCACTATGGCGCCAGGGTGGCACTGGGAAAGTTGTAATACCGGTGGCACTGTTAAATACCGCCTTGAGCCAATTACATCACCCTGCCCATACAGGCAAGGAAATAATTGCAGCACGAATTAGAGAAGATTGGTTTTGTCCCGAGTTAACCTCTCATGTGTCAAATTTTATCAGCAATTGCCTCACATGTCAACAGTTTACGGCCGGTCATACTCTAAAAGTGATAAGAGGTACTATACCCCGGCCAGAAGGACCTTTTCGGCACCTTCACATTGACTATGTTGATATGATCAACATCTGTCAAGGCAATAGGTATATGATTGTAGTAGTATGCCCATTTTCTAGGTGGATTGAAGCAGGGCCCTGTTCACACCCTGATGCGTTTAGAGCAGCCAAATTCATAGTAAGGGAGGTCTTCCCCAGGTGGGGAGTGTGCGAGGTGTTAAGATCAGACAACGGCCCCCATTTCGCAAATGAAATGTTCCAGCATATCACATCCCTGCTGAACATTAAACACAAATTTGCATGTGCATACCACCCACAGGCTAATGGTGTATGTGAACGCCTGAATGGCCTATTGAAGGAGGCAATTGCTAAAATACAACAAACAACAAAGAAAAGTTGGTTGTATTGCCTTCCGTTAGCATTGTTTGAACTCAGAAACAGGCCAGGGTCCGACCACCACCTCACCCCTCACGAAGTGGTTACTGGACGTCAAATGCGCCTTCCCCTAACACCAACGTCAAGGGCATTCACCGACAACGAAAGTTCAGCGAATGTGTTAGGTGATGAAATGTATCAATATGTGTCTTCTTTGATTACTAGTGTCGTGTTTGTGTCTCAACAGCTCGAGCGCACACGGGGCGGGTCTACCAGCAATCAAGAAAAAGACGAAAGTACGGAATTGGGAAAGGAGAACTCGTGCAAACTTGCCAAAGGTGACCACGTACTACTTCGCAATTTCAATAGAAAGTGGAACCAGAAGAGGTTCACTGGCCCCCATCTGGTAGAGGACGTATCAACAAGAGCAGTAAAACTAAAGGATAAGCGTGCCTGGAACCACCTACATGACGTAAAGATCTACAAACTGCAGACCCGCCCCAGCGCCAACGACAGGTCCATTGGAAGAACAGCAACAACATCCCCGACAGCGGAAGAAAGTACCACCACAGACAACGACCCAATTGTTCCCTCGGAGACAATAACTGACGAAGAAGGGGGTGATCCCCATACTGCCCACCCCATGGTCACACGCTCAAAGAGTAAAAATACTTCCGCCATCTGAGCGCAAACCCCCCCCCATTGACTGCTAAGTACAGTTGTAACTAAAACTGAAGGACATTGCTTGCACCAATACACATGTAAACACGTGAATGTTCTCTTTTTTCTCTCGCACATACAGGAACTGCGTAATATTGTATTGTTAAGAAAAGCTAATTAACAAGTTCAGTGTGCAGGTGTAGATGGTGCTGCCAGACGATAACTACCCAGAAGAATTGTCACACCAATTTGTATACGAAATAAAGAGGCCAACATACTTAAAAAGGAGAAGGGTACGTGTCTACTACATAGCCTTCCTCCTGGCCATAGAATATTACATGCCCCACCTCCGCCCATACTTGCCGGTCCTAAGAGACCCATCACTTAGAGTAGCGTGGGAGCAGCTCTTCGCCTGGGCACTGAATGACTACTTGATAGGGAGAGCTTAAAGGTAACAAAACTAACATTTAATAACTTGATAGGGAGAGCTTAAAGGTAACAAAACTAACATTTAATAACCAGCACTTTTGAGAATTTTCAGGCGGGCAACTGTAACGTCGCAAGAATAAGCTGCCAGGACCGCAGCAAGGTAAGAGAAAAATGCCGGTGAAATTAGCATATGTAATAAAAATAATAGGAATTTTTATGATCACCGGGTTCTTGGCTGCTTCTGTCTGGCAGTACAGCTATGCTATTGATTTTATTGCTGCACCCAAACTTAATATACCCCCGTCCCCTGCTGCAACAGGTGTTACGTCAGGTGGTAATAGTAATTTTGCACCCAAGCAAAATAGAGTTAAACGCAGCACGTACTCAGACAATAAAGGTATTGATAATTATGTACAAGATTCAGCACACGTCACAAACAACATATGGTACCAGCACATGACCCGCATTGGTAAGCAGACAACTGAGGATAGCTGTTACGTTTGCTCATTAATACCATACGCCATGAGCGCTTCACGAACATTTGTTGCCACAGAAATAGATGAAAAAACAGCACAGTGCATAATATATTTGGCCCTGTTCCAAACGAAAGGAAGATTTCAAGGAACAGTAGTGCACATGACATGGAAAACACGAGACTCATACCCATATGAAAACAACTTCCTCAAGACCTATCTGAGTTATCACAAGACCAGTTTACATGCTGAAGCATTCAGGTACATAACAAGTGGCCCTGCAAAAGGAGAAACAAAGAAGGTAACACTGCAGTATCTACCATGTGATTGGTACGCCACTGAAGTTCCGGGTAAACAAGGATGCTGGGAGAGGCCGCTACTGACGATAACAGGAAAGGTGTTCCTGGGCAACAGCTGGGAGATAGGAGTGATTGGCAGCAACATGGTAACAAAAGAAACTATCTCAACTATCGAGACACACAATCATCGATGTTGGACGACGTGGATCAAGTATGTACCAATGCTCACGTGGGTAGAAGAAGATGAAGACCCGATAACTATACTACCATTGACTGCGCCCAAAGTATGCTACCAGCATAAAGGAGAGGTGGACGTAGGATATAACACCAATTGTGCAAGCGTGATGGAGTTACCTGAGGGGGGAGCGGGAACAGCAGTAATAATGGACCATTATTGGGCCTGTGGAGAAAAGGCATATCATACACTGCCTCCCCTGTGGAATGGTGTGTGCACAATGGTACACGTCAATGTACCATCACTAGTGGTACCTAAGAAGCATGTCGATGTGGCGAAATTTCCTAAAATGGATGAAGGGGATAAGAGAAGAAAGAGATCTGCACCACTCCAGAAGGAGCAAGGAAACGGGACCAACAGCAATGATACTGTCCTAAATAGGAGAAAAAGACAAGGAGAGCCATTGACAGGAAATTACCTGTGGGGAAGGTCGGAAACGGAACTAACATCAATACCGCCAGAACACAGACTATTCAGCAGAGCAGCAATGTTCTTCTCATCAATAATACATCCGGGACTGCAGGCATATGCAAACGCAAAATGGCTCCAAATAACCAGGTGGGAACTAATGATGACCATCAATTCAACAGTAAATGGGTTCAACGCAATTAAAGAGGAGCTGCGAGCTGTAAGGATGGTAGCACTCCAGAACAGATATGTATTGGACCTTCTCACAGCAATGGAAGGAGGAGTTTGTGCAAAGATAGGACAATCTTGCTGCACTTTCATACCTGCCAACGATGCTGACAATGGTACACTGACAGAAGCAGTTTCACAATTGGCCCAGATGCACTCCAAAATGATGGACGAAAGTAACGGTGTAAACAAGGATAAGAGCTGGTTTTCACTATTATGGTCATGGATGCCATCTTGGCTGTCAGATGGACTGAAAATAATAGTGGGATGTGCTATTTTGGCTGGAGCTGCCCTTATCATAATTAGATTTTGGAAGGCCCGGAAGGCACGCACGACTGACGAGTTGCTGGAAATGGTGGGAATGCACCCCTTAATGCCAGCAGATGACGGCCAGCATACAGGTGTGATAATACAAGAAAGGGAGAAGTTGCGCACCCAAATCATCACCAATCATCTAGACCCACCATCAGTGAAGATCGAGAACCCAAGGAACCCCAGGAGCTACATAGGAAGATGGGTATACTGTACTCCTGGAGGAACATGTGAATACATGTATTGGTCATTTGAAGATCATGTAAACCATTATGGACATCTCGGAGGGATAACTAAGATATGGAGGGTAAGAGGAGATAACGAGAAGGATATGTTTGTGGTCGACAAGTCGACCAGAGGGGGGACTGAAGTGGGAGAATGGAAGACCAGGCTCCCGTCCTTCACCTCTCGCGCTTGGCCTAGAGGGTCACGGCCCAGACACCCGCCGCGAGAAGAGTTTGTCCATTTACCAGACGACCAGGTACCCTGGTACAGGAACATACGGATGTGTCCACCTGCCTGCCCAGCAGCCCGCACTGGCCATGCCGACACCTGCGGCTCGGATCAGCTAGACTAAAAACCACACGTCGTTAGAGATGCCATGACGACCTAGACAACGGGAAGCACATCTGTACAAATATACACACTTAACATTTCCACACCAATCTACACGAAGAACATACTCAGTGCTCTGACGTAGGCGACAGGCATATTCACGGACGTGCATCTTTATTTTTTTTACATAGGCTTTCAGAGTGCAGAAACGCAAGACGCATCATGAACTCATCTATAACGCTTGCTCAAGCTTCTCTTGAAACCCGTTACCACCATGAGAGGTATAATGGGAACACGATACTGATCATGGAAATATATGCCACTATAATCTAAAGCACCCATGCACGAAATGGATCACTTATGCACCAGGCCCAAGTAGGCCTCAAGCAAGAGTTCCCGTGGACATTAACAAAGCAAAAGTCAGGTTGCTGATCCTGCAGAATGAGCCTGGTGGAGCAACCAGCCAAGGTCGCAATGTTGCAAACCCACATCCAAGAACAAATCATCAAAGGCACGATGTTGCAACCTCGCACTCCGCGTACCAACGTTAAAATCATATCTACAAATTAAACCAGACACACAGTGGAAAAGCAATATTAATTGTGCAGAATTCTGCCTCAAACACGGTCCCGCCTCACGTGACCAAGCCGAACCTGACGAGATGCCAAAACCCAGGAGAGAAAAGGCGTCTGGGTCCCTCACTACGAGACACAGGCCGAGACACTTGAAAGGCTCAATGGACACCTGCTACAGTGGGAGCGGTCAGCCTTCCACCTATGAATAAATCCTCACGTTGTCTGCACGTACCCATATTGAAACATTGTTGCAAACACAGGTACACCGAGAGCTGGGAACAACGGTGGTCCCAGGCTGGGGAGCTCACGGATGCACCAATCAGAACATGGGGCTCTTATCTCAGACGTCAGTAACATTAGCCAATCCTCAGGGGTCTTCATGTAACAATTCTTATGTATCTAATTGTAGGGACAACCCAGATATACCACCTGACTACACCTTGACCACTAATATCATTCTCTATATGTGTACTATACTAACCCTACCACTCGAGCAACCAATTAAGAGTGGCGATAGGTTTTTTGTTAACTTTCTGAAGTGACGCAAGTAGCGCGTCATAATGCAGTAAAAAGGGCCTGCGAGCCCCACGATTATGTGTGTGTCAGGACGAACGCGTACGCTCCTTGACCCATCCCTGCCGTTTTGCATAAATAAACAGCAGAGTCGCCTTGCTCCTTGTGTGCGTCTCATACTCTATCTCAATCTGGGATATACGGGAGGTGTTGGGGCCTCCCTGCCCGGAGGTCTGCGGATGGCCCGGCCGACCCCGGCAGAATTTCCCCCCGACAAAGTTATGGAAATGCTTCAAAGTGGGGATCTCTCCATGTCATTTAAAGAGAATATTGTCTATATATCTCTTCTACATTCTTATATTGGTCAGAAAAGGATTGGTGACTGCAAAAATGAAGTCATCCTCAAATTGAGCCATATAAAGAATGGCCAAACTGGATGCAAAGGTGGCTCCCATGGCAGTGCTACAGATTTGTAAGAAAAATGTGTTGTCAAATTGAAATTTTTTTCTACAGGGTAATGGTCATAAGTTCAAATTCACCCGGGATTCTAAGTGGTGGTTCACTTCTAGAGAGCCAATGGCAAATGCACTTGATTGCCTCCTGCTAGGGAATGCTGGTGCACAGTGATTGAATGTCTACGATGACAAGAAGCTCATTGTGACAATCCGAGTCTGTGGCCTCAAAGGTGTTGATGATTGCAGAGTTGTCCCTAAAATAGGATCTTGTGTTCTGACTAAGTGGTTTGAGAAAAACATCCACACATTTACATGAAGATTGCAGAATTGAGCCACACCCTGATAATATAGGTCTCCCTGGGGGGTCACTGCTATTCTTATCAATTTTGAGGCGAGCATAGAAATTGGGTATTTTGTACAGACTCCAATTAAGTAAGTCCTATTCATTACTTGAAATGCAATCTTTGTTGAGGTCGAACATGATGGCTTCAGAGATAATTTGTTTAATTTCCGATCTGAGGTTGTGATTCAAGTTCTTATAGTTTTTTTCATTGTTAAAGAGGTTGAAGACCATTTTCTCATACTGTTCTCTTTCCTTGAGAACGATTACACCACCTTTTTCAGCCGGTTTGATTACCGGATCTCTGTTCAAGCCAAGTCTTTTTTTTTATTTTTTATTAATTGTATATGACTGAACATTCAACCGTTAAAATATAAATTGTAAGGAAGGCATGGTATAAAACAGTAAGACAGACACAACTGATCACAGTTCAAGGGTGTTTATTGAACTTCAATTGTGTTTGAAAAACGCCTATCTAATCCTAAATCTAAAGACGGGAGCAAGCTACACCATCAAATAATAATAACACAGTCCTAGTCAGTCTGTCAAAATAAAAGGGCCTATATTAATAAACCTATTGCCAATCCTTACTTCTAAATACAAATAGTGCAGGAAACAATGTTATGCAAAAGAAAAGTGTTCAAGAAATGATAGGTCAGGATATTCAAGGCGTTGGCTTTCCTTGGCCACGTTTTCATCATGGGACAAGGCGGCACACTCGAACTTAGCACACTCTCTGGCTTAACTAGCACGAGGATGCAGTTCAAAACTTCAACATCAGGGTCTTCTGTACCAAAGTCTCTTTGCCATTCAAAGTCTCTTATTTCAGAGGGCCTGATACAACACGACATTAAAGTTCCTTTCTTTTTAGGATTTCACGTGCATAATTTCTTGGGTGATTTTTGGTTCACCCCAGGTACCCTTACACCATGCTCAGACCCACTTTAACACAAAGCTTTCAATTGATCTCCCTCTGCTGTGTTCAGACCAACTTCCTCTTTTCCAAGCTTTCGAAGACTTTCGATTGTGCACAGGATTTTTCTCAACCGGTGGCAGGATCACTTCAATTCACAATTACTCAGTCTCTTATAGACATGATCTCTTTCTCACTTTCAGTTTGCCAATTCTCAGGTGGATACCTTACAGAAACTTTTGACCGAGTACCCACACGGTACCGGATCACTCTGTCAAAGCTATTGTATATTGCTTTAAAAGTTCAATCACTCATCAGCAGTTCAACTTTACTTGCATCCTTTATCACACGTGTTTTAACAATATTCATTCCAGTGCTTGCCATACAATGTTGTTTCTTGCAACGTTGGCTTCAACACAGACCAGTTTTGTTGGTCTCCCCAATTCACCGGCTGTGTTAATTTTACTGACACTGCTTTGTTCTTGGAGCAAAGGTTAGTACCACAGCAGCTGGTGGATCTCCCCACCTTGATTATTGACCCGGGAGGGCCCCGGGTACCTCCAACACACAATGCAGGATTCTTCAGCCTAGTTTCTTGATCTTACGCTTTCTATTCTCGAGGCTTCAGGAAAGTAACAGTTCCTTGTTAAAAAGGTCAAGGGAAATTCCCTCCTTGCGATCCCCTTCTGTTTTGCTGTCTGTCTTCTCTCGTTAAACTGCCATCTTGGAACTGTTGTTTCCTCGTGTGCCTTGCCTCACTCAGAGTGTGCTCTCGTGCTCCGCCTTTTATTCATGTGGATAAGCTTAATGGAAGTCAGATGTGCTTGATGGTCAGTAATTGCCTGACCTCTCCTGACCATTGTATTGGGACACGTCAGGGTTACGGCTCGGGTGTTAGTCTGTTTCCCTTATAGCGGGCTGTCCGTGTGAAAGTGTTCATGTTGTAAAGGGGGTGGGGGGTTGGAGTTCCTAAATATCCTACTTGGTAGATTGGAGTAAAGGTGTTACAGGGAAGGGGATACTGCATCTCTCCATCCAGAGCCCCACTCCCACTCCCTGAAGACTCCTCACCTAGGTGATCCTCCCACACTTGTCCGCCCCCAGGAACTGGATCCAAAAGCGATAGCCATGTCCTGGCCACTTAGATGACAGATCCCCGGGGACTAGTGGGTGAGACACCTTCTGGTTTCTCACAAAATACAATAAATTCTTACAATACATCAAACAGATTCATCTAAAATACAATACTATGCATTCATCAAATACAATATAACTATAAAGGTTTCATCCAATTAAACATATGATTTTAAAGTTTATAGAACACATGTGTACATAAAAACAAATACAAAAAGATAATCCTCAGCGAGTGTAAAAAAGTATCTAATTTGTGCTGAACAAACTTTACAATGGCCAATGTTAGGGCTACGTGTTGACCACTAAATAATACTGGCCACACAGCTTCCTCTGTTAAACACCTATAATGATTGAAAGGTTTGCCCAAGTAAATAAACTCTTTTGTCAGCCAGTTGTGGGCCTAATCATTTTTGTTTCAGAAGCAACTATGGGGAATCCTTCAGATCCCTCACCAGAACCCTGCTTGGAGTCTTCTCCTAGGTAACCAGGAGAGGGCAGATGCTTCCTGAGCCCAATCCTGGGGTAGGTATACTGCGTGAGGATCACCTCAATGGAGGCAATGATCAGGGTAGAGAGTGGATTATGTGGGATGAGGCACAGTATTTTACCTCATAAGAGGGATACTCTTGCCACTAAGGCAGAGGAGGCTTTGGCTTACTGACAGTTTAATATATCCCAACCTCCTAGTAAGACTAACATGGTAAGCTCCAAGGCTGGGTTGTAACTTCTAAACCTAGTATATCGAAGGACTTACGTACACCTGCAAATAAACATCATCCTCAATGCAAAGGGTACACCAAAAGGAATGAAGGAAGTGTTGCCTTTTCTATACCATCTATTTCTTATAAGACTAAAATATTAAGTGAATTACAACCACGCTTAAAAAATATAAAAAGTGGAAAAACCTATTTTTCTCACAATGAACTAGGTGTCCCTGAATCCCTCAAGGACTGTGACGAAGAAGAGGTCTGAGGAGGCATGCAGAAGTAAAGGACAGGGAAGAAGGCCTAACAGCCTTTGTCAGGGTCAGGCAATTCATATTAAGGCCCTGCACCTAAAGTCAATTGCCCTACCTGAGAGGCATAAAAGGCTGCAGCAGGAAAGAGCAGTAGACAGAAGCTGTAAGGTTGGCACTAGTAGCAGAAGGAGAAGAGCACAAGGTTGGCGGTTCACTATGAAGTGTGACTAGTTAAGGGACGCCGGGACGAGAAAAGAGCGTATTTCACCTGCAGGTTCTGAGTTGGTCCTGTGTTCGCAAACCCTGCCTGGCTACGGCTGCACTGAGAGAGACTGAAAGTAGTTAATGGTTTCCACAGGTGCGCCTATTAGCTGTGACTGCAGATCTGAAGTCATGCAGCTACCTGAGCCCCATGTGCAGAAGCAAGCTGAGGGAAGTACTAGAGAAGGAGACTCTCTGTGGTTGAGGTCAAATCAATGACACCCGTGCTGCAGAGGGGTGTGGGTCCTAAGAATGCCTGAAGTAGTGGTAGTAGTAGAAGAAAAGTCGGGAAGCGGAAACCACCCGCAACCTCAGTGTTTTGGAGCCATTGAGTGAAGCTCTGTACTCCAATTCACTAAAACCTCCTTGCTGGTAAAGTTAATCGGCTCCTTTTGAACTTGCATAGCGATAAGAGCGAGTGAAGTTATTTTCTGTGGGAAGTCTGGACAACAATGAAAATGTATCACATGCACGTTTAAAACAAGTTAGTATTCGCGTGTAAGAAAAACCTAATTTTCCATTGTTGTAGAGAATCGCTTTACCAAAGTGGTGCGCATCTCCAATTAAGAGGGAAAACACTACTTATAATCACTTAAAAGGTAGCAGCTGACTTTCCCGAATTGTTATAACAATATATACATCAAAGAAAGGTTGCCTGTGAATGATGGTAATTCCCGATTCCCATTAAAGTAGCATTCTGAATGAATGAAAGGGAGCGCAAGACTTTACAGTTGAAATTCTCCATCAAAAAGTGGTCGCGTGTACCTAATTCTGTTTCTTAAGTGAAACCAGAATCTTGTAACATCCAGAATAAAAAAGTACTTTTTAATTGTAGAAGTTGCTGAAGTAGCAAGAAGAGAAAGCATTACTCAAGCTGTGAAACCAGCCCTAATAAGAACTAACCCCCTATATTTTGAAGTTATCAAAGTTATTACCAATCCAGTGTCCAATGATACAAGGGTGACAAGGTTATCCAAGGTTGAAAGAGTGGCAATACAGCTTTGGGGTAATTGGTAGAATCAAGAAAGTATACATAAACTGGGGAAGGGAGCTGGGTGCTTGTTAAAAGAACTGATAAACTATCTGTAGAGCTGAGACTTGAAGCTCAGAGAAAGAAGCAGTCTAGAAGCAAAGGCAGATTCTAGTGGTAGCTATTAGACAGACAGAAGAAGTAAAGAGGCTGCCCCTTTTTTGTGGCATAAGAAGGAAGAGTGCCTTGCCTAACCGTGGAGGTTGAAGAGTCTTGTCTTTATTATTATTATTTGTTAATTTGTGTATAGTTTATAAAAACTTTTACAAAAGGAAGAGATAACAAATACGAAACTTTGAACAGAATACAAACATAATAACGAATATAGACATTGGACATTAGGAATCAAGCAAAATAGGCAACTTCAATACTTTTCCAAAATAACTCAGAGGTCCATACATAAATGCAAAAAAAAAACGTATAATTTCAATCAGCTTATACTAATACTAAGATTATAATACTCCTTTAAAAATATACTTTCTTGACATTATTTCCAATAATCAGAGGTGTCGTTGACACAACAAGTATATATCTTGTTAATATCAACAATCATAAAAACATAGTTTAAAAATATATATTTGAATAAATTAATACAATATATCTAAAGTATAAAATATAGGCTTACAATAGACCACAAATGTTTTTTTTAAGAAAGCAGTTAATCTTATTTTTCATTTCAATCTGTTGCCATGTAACATTTGATACCACAGTAGATCCCTATTCAAAAAGTGTATTGTCTCAACAAAATGAGAAAAGTAAAGAATCCTTTGAGGCAGAAGAACCGGAAATACAAGCGGCAAATGTTGAAGTGATTCTTCTATACCATCTATTTTACAAAAACACCACCATTTCTCAATACAGTTGTCTTTGTTTCTGATTTTTAAGATCTCGTTGGTACTTAATACATTAATTCTAAATCTCATAGTTTGATTACGAACAGTTTTACTAGGCTATCTAGAAAGGTATTCTTCAATTACTGTATGAAACTTCCAAAATGAGCATACCTGTTTACATATTCTAGAGTTATTGATGGTTTCTGTGTTGGTACACACTTTTTACTATATTTTTTTGGGTTATTTAACAAAGTAGACCAGGATAAATCTAGAGTAGATAGCTGAGTTTCCACTTCAGTTTTTAAGTTTTTCATAAAAATTCCTATATTATCAGCACCTACTACGGCATATAATGAATTCTGTTTGGAGATTAAACATTTCCTCAGTGAAGAGGCCCTTTTCCAAGAGACCAGGATTTCAACGACGGTAAGCCCACTTCATACCTTATAACTTCCATGGGAACACTCTTAGGCAAGAAGAATAATACTCCTTTCCGAATAATACTTTCAACCACTTTTAAGTAATCCATAAATTCATATACACTAAACTCAAGTCCATATAATAGTCTCAGAATTACTTTCATTTTGTAAAATTCTCTCACTGGAACCATAGAAAATGTACTATATTTCCTCTCGATTATACACATTTGTCGAAGAGCAAACTGTGCTTTGCTCTTCAAGATGTTTTTAGCACTGATTAATGAAAAGGTTCCTGTAAAAAAAATAACCCAAAAAAGCATAAACAATTCTGTAGCTTGATCTTTTTGCCTTCGCAGAGCCAAGTAAAGTTAGCCTGCAGCTTGTTTCTCTTCCCCAAACGAACAATAACCGTCTTAGACGGATTAAGAGCTTTAGATCATCTATAAAAATGCCAAATTCTTTAATCAAACGTTGAAGACCTACTTTGGTGGTATCCATAAGTAAAAAATCATCTGTGTAAGAGATCCACTCTAATGCATAACCTCCCAATTTAGGCGAGATAAGTCCTTTTCCTTTAAGTTGCCTTTATAAATCCTCAAAATATCCATTGGCAGTATAACTAACAGAACTGTGGTTACCTATGATATTGTGCGAAAACATTATATTGATGGTGGTTGAAGCAGTAATAGAGGGGGTCATTCCGAGGGAGGTAAGTAACGGTCCTTACCGGCATGGCGCAAATAGCGTGTCTGTGCAGTCATTAGTCCGTTAAAAGAGGACTATTACAAGTTCACGGGCACGAGCTTTGCGCCATGCCGGTAAGGGCATTATCGCCATGCCGTTAAAGGCACGAAAAATGCCCTTAGCGGCATCATGCAAAGAGCAGATAGCACTACCGGCATGAACCAATGCGGCATTAGCGGTGACCGCTATTAGCGATCACCGCTAATAACGGTCACCGTAAAAAGCGGAACCGGAAGTAGCGTCATCGCACAGGAACTGGAATGAGCACGGCGGCCATCTTTAAAAACACAATCCATTGCCATTCTCACCACACAGGACCTGTGGGACTCTGCTGTTTGTCAGAAAACCTTCTCCAAACAGACCACTATGCCCAAAGGGCCTTAAGAAGGGAGCTGCCCGCCAGCGTAAGGAGAGATTCAACGAGGATGAGTTGGAGATGCTAGCCGGGACACTGCAGGAGCATGCTGGGTTTGTCTTTGCCAACAGCCTGAAGAGGGAGGCCATCTTAAAAAAAAAAGGAGATCTGGGCACTTGTTTCACAGAAAGTTAGTGCTGTTGGAAACACCCCACGCACCACCAGACTGATGTAAGTGCTGGGATGACTTGCGACTCAGGTTGAGAAACATACTCTCTGTCAACAGGAGCCAGGCAATGGCAACGGGAGGAGGTCCCAGCTCACCCATAAAGCTGACCCCATAGGAGGACATCTGCGCCAGCATGATCAGAATGGAGGGGATAGAAGGTGTCGGTTACATGGAGTGTGGCGCCACAACATTGGCCGATGGAGGTGAGTGTTCTTACAAAACACTGTAATGCAGAGTCTGAAGAAAGTCAACCAATATGTCAGTCCAGAGAGGCAAGCCATGGTCCAACACACACACACACTCCCAGCAAAGTAGGCGGACGCATCACAGACACATGCAGATGCCTGCAGCAAGGCAATGCCGTACATGACACATACCACACAAAGATGTAAATGCCATAAGTCACACAGCATGCAGGCCCCAACAAATATGCATGTCAGATAGCATAGCTCTTGGCCAACATGAGTGACCCTGATGTATGCCTGCATAACCCACCCATGTATCAAACAACATGCTCATCCAAACTCAAATGCCTATTACCCTCATTTGTGTGGATGATCAATGGTCCAAATGTATGTATGATGCCTATCATAACATCACTCATGCCGTCCCTCTCTTTGACCCCCACAGGCTCTGATCATGACAGCGATGGGCAGGACGCAACCCCCGCGAAGACCACACCCCGGAAGCGGTCCCGGTATGACGTCAACCACCCTTCGACCTCAAAGGGACAACCCAGGGGCCGCTGTGAACCACCAGGCAGGACACCCCAGATTGCCAATACACCAGTGCTGCCAAGGGCCGTAGCGGCCGAAGCACCAACGCCCATTGCCCAGCCTGAGGAATCAGCCAAGGCACCACACTCTGAGGAGTCTAGTTTGGCTGGGGAGGTGGCAGCCACAGCACCCCAGGCTATGGAGGACACACAGGAAGAGATATGGGTGCCCGTTGAGGCGATGCATCAGATCCACTCTGCACGCCCAGTCCACCGGCATCCCCCCAAATATCATCCCTTGAAACGGACCACGCCACAACCCCAGAGCAGTCTGGTCAGGAGCAAATGGAAGGGCACTTCAGTCCTATAGGGCCGAGTATTGAGGCTGAGCAGGCTGAACAGGACAGCCAGGAACCATCAACCTCCACAGGTGCACCCACCGGGCCGCAGCGTGCAGATCAGCTGACTGCACTTGTGCGGCAGTTCGTTGAGGACAACACACTGGCTAGGCAGGGGTGGCGGGAGAACATCGCCTCTCTAAGCAGGTCCAACTCTGAGAACACAGCCTCCATGGGCAAAATATTTGTTTGAAAACACTAGCTGCCTCTGCGAGGAGGTCTCCGCCCTCCGCCAGGTACTATGCCGCATAGCCGATGCCATGGAGGCAGAGCGTCCGGCTACCCAATTCGAGCAGGCGGCCGCACCGTCATCGTCTAGCTCGACCCAGAAGGGCCCACTCCGCAGGTCAGCATGCAACCCTGCGCCGTCAAGACATGCCGCCACCTGGTCCAGGGAGTGCGAATTGACAGTCTGGGGAGCCTCATGTAGGCATTGCGGACTTGATGGGACATGTGTGGGGGAGTTGTGGGGGGAGGGGAAGGGGAGTGAGGGTGTGTGGGGGAGTTGTGGGGGGGTGTGGGTGTGTGGGAGAGTTGTGGGGGGAAGGGAGGTGTGGAGGGTGTGGGAGAGTTGTGGGGGGAGAGGGAGGGGGTGAGGGTGGTGGAGGGTTTTTGCACTATCGTTATCATTGTTATATTTAATACACCCGTTGTGTCAAAAGCAAGACCTGAGTGGACATTCATCATTGCACATGTGTCATTTATTCATATACAGTGCATAGTGTGCATGTACCCACACACCCAGGGGCCTCTGTCACAATATCATGTCACCCTCTGCAGTAATGTCTATCAGTAATATTGTGCAATCACTGACTGACGCACAGCACATCCCTCCTGTGCATCAGCACCACAATGATGTGCAGCCACTTCATCATCCCCTTCATCATTACCAGGTGGTAACAGTTCAATGTCAGGGGCACGTTGCATCGGATAAACATGTTGGGCAGCATAACACATGCCGTGATGGTCTTGGCCACCTTCTCATGCCTGTAGAGGAGTGCCCCTCCTGACGGCCTAAGGCAGCAAAACCATGCCTTGAATAGGCCAAGGGTCTGGTCAATGACCACACGGGTAAGGGTGTGGGATCGATTGTAGTCCTCCTCAAGCTGTTCTGTGTTTTTCAGACAGGGGTGATGAGCCACGGCATCAAGAGATAGCCACTGTCATCTGCTTGGGAGGCATTAAAAGCTATATGTCAGTCGATTGATGATGGACAGCTGTACTAGTCACACATGTTGGCAGATTATCGTTGGTCACATGCATATGTCCCTAGTTGTATGGATGCCATTTTTAGGCCCTCAATGTGTCCTGTGCCATGGAATAATGGTGTGGGCTGCATCTTCAAGATGATACACAGTGTGCTCTGCCATATTGTAGCTCATGCATTGTGTATGCATACAGCTGTGTTTGTGTAAATATAGTGATGTGTTGTGTTCTGTAGGATTTTCTGATGGGGAGCGTTGGCAGTAGGCTCTGCAATGTTAGGCATTCTGCGCTGATTTTACCCATGGTGACATGCAGCATTCCTGTGGTTGATCCGGGATATCGGGCACACTAATGTGTGATGATCTTGCTTGCGTCGCCTTCCGTCTACACCTGTTTGTAGTGGTATAGTTTGCGATTGCGGTGAACCACCTCCATGGCATGGAGGCCACCTTTTGTTGCAAGAATCTCCTGGGGAGTCTGTGGTAGGGATATGTATTCCGTTGTGTGCTTGAGGAGGGCATCCAGCACTTGATTCAGGATGCAAGTGAATGAGGGTGGTGATATGCCATTCATCGACCACACTGTGTGCTGGTAGGTGGCTGTGGAGAGGAAGTGGAGCACCGACACTACCTTCAGTAGAGGGGGTATGGCAGTACGTATTTCAATGAGGCTGACAATCGTGTAACATGTCCACAATGGTGTTGATGGTGTCCCGGTCCAGACGGTACAGGGTGTGGTTGTGCTGCGGGGTTGGGTTGGAGGGACTGGCTCTGATGTTTGGGATTGGGGGCTGCATGCGTGTTTACATTGGCTGCACTGGTGGGGCATGCTGGGCCTGTCTCACACTCCTTCTCCTGCTGCGTCTCCTGTGTGGTGCCTGCTGTTGGTGTTGGTGTTGTTGCTGGTGTTGCAATGCATGCATGTCCTCCAGCTGAAGTGTTCATGCTACTATTGGATTGATCTTGGTGTGGAAAGGGGTGTGGTGTGTGGGTGTGCTCCTTTTGGTCAAGCCCAGACTCCATTGCCTCCATTGCCTCTACTTGTGCTGATGGTGGGCACCTGTGGCAGTTGGGAACACTGCACATGGCATTTTACGGTTGGTCAGAGATGCCGGTATTTACGGCATGCCGGAAACCACTTTTAACATCTTCATGATGCCGGTATTTGCATGTCCACTTCACTTGTGATCTCCTCCAGTTTACGGCATGCCGCTATTGCCGGTATGATTGCCCGCGTGCCCGCGCCCATGCCGCTTTTAGAGGCACCGTTATTTACGATGCCACTAATAGCGTTATGGCTGGTCGAAATAGCCCGGAGCGGTAAGCGAATCCGGTAATCCTTTACCAGCATCGTTCATCCCTTACCGCCAACCTCGGAATGACTCCCAGAATGTGAAGCAAGGGAGCATGCTTTCACAGTGCCATTAGTAGAAGAAAGTTGCCAAGAGGAAAGCAACCCCCTTAGGAGAAGCATCCTGAAAATTTATACCAAAGACACTGCAAAAGTATTAAAAAAGAAGATGAGCAGTTGTTGAAACAGAAGTGGTACTTTTTGTTTCGAACTTATCAAGTCTATGCTGGAAGGTGGTTTTCCAGGATTGCCATTGGTGCCGTTTGTGGAAATTGGAAAGGAAACTTTTCAGCATACTGAACTGTTGCCAGTGGTTTTTTGTTTGGATGGGAAATTGGAAAGGAAACTTTTCAGCATACTGAACTGTTGCCAGTGGTTTTTTGTTTGGATGAACTTTTGTTTCTTTTGGAACTTTCAAGAACTGGTTCAAGACTTTACTTTTCTTTGTGAAAACTTGACTTTGGACATTCCTCGGAAAGGGATCTAGCCAGGACAAGTGGAAGTTATCCAAGTCACTGGTTATTTGGTAATCCTTTATTTATGTTTATGTTTTACTTTAAATGTTTGATTGTTTGGTTTGAGGGCCAGTTTTGGGTATGCTAGGAACATTTCCTTTAGAACCTAGAATAGGTAGGGAATTCCCTGGTAGAGTGGAATTAGGTTTTCTTTGCATTTTCTTTTGTTAATAAAATGTCAAATACTGAGAAAACTACAAGCAGTTGTTTGTTCGCCTTGCATTACTGACCTCTCACACAACCTTGCAGAAACGACAACGCCTGTCCTCATTGGGCCACCTCTGTCGCATACCTCGGACCTCTTTAGTTTAAACACACTCCAAGAAATAAATTTCTAAGTAAAGAGCTGGGGAACATACACTAGTACCTTGGTAGGGTATTAAAAGCTTTAATGCATTGAGCAATCATATCAAGCAAATCATATAGCCAAAGTTTTTCCTTGGCTTTCTCAGGATTTCCTAGTAACCTCTCCATAGTAATATCAGCAATGGTAAACAGTTTGAAGCACTCCCTTTCCCACCAAGATAAAACTTGGTCAGCCCCTGCGCACAACATTCTTTTGAGAATTGGAAATGAAGAATTGGGTTGTCCCAGTATACATCTTCTCATAAAAGCCAGGGCCTTCCATTTTACCATAATAGAAAGAGAAAGCAGCCCCAGCTCGTAACGCGCAGCCTTGATGAAAACGCTCTGATGTAACGAAAGAGCTTGTTTCCAGAATATCCCCTTGATCACGTTCGAATCCAGGTTACTATGCTCCCATTTTTACTCTGTTCTATACACAAGTGTTGGGACCACTTTCTGTTTGTAAAATGATAATATAGCACAAATGGCATAGCGCCCATATCTATGATGGATAACCATACCCTGTGCCGCTGCAGCTCATGCTCTTTGTAGTAAATGATTCACATAGGGTATGTTGTCATTTATGCAGACCCCCAAATACCGGTACTCATCCACAGCTTTCAAAGGCGAATTGTAGACATACCATTTAAAAGCCAATTTCTTCCTATCATAAGCAGGCTTACATCTCAATATATTAGATGTATCTACATTGGCCCCAAAGCCACTGGAGTCTGCATCAGACTCGAATGCCAGCAACTGTTTTGCAGACCTACAGATGTCTTTTCCAGAAGGACCCGATCATCTGCATACAGTAGCCATTGACTGGGGCAACCACCAAATCACGGGCGAAAAGCATGAGGCCACCAAGTTCTTACCCAAATCAGCAATAAAAAGATTAACTAAAGCAGTGGCCAATATGCACCCCTGCCTCAATCCCCGAAAAGTGGGAATCGATTGAGTATGTTTCCCCATCAAGATTTTAAATAACTTGCTTCAGCGTTTGGCTGTATAGAGCTTTTATGATATCTATCAAATGCAAAGGGCAATTACATGAATGTAGCTTTTTCCAGAGCAGTTTCTGCCTATAGAGTCAATAGTCGACCAAAGTCGATAAAAGCAAGTTAAATTGATGATAGATGATCCCTGGAGAAAGACTCTGCCCTTAATAAGTACCAGGATGAAGGTGCGCAAAGAGGTGCTGAGGCCGGCAACAAACCCTGACAGAACTAGGGGCCGATTCTCATCTTGGCGCAGTGAGCGTGCTAAATAGCACAACTGACTTCGCCATTTCTTGACGCCCAGGCACCACTGCTATTCTCATGTGGGCCTGGGCATCTTCTCAAAGCACGACAGTGCTTTCGCTGTAATCTGCCTGTTTCTAATGGAAACAGGCAGATTGCAGAATCTCGGCAGCATTTTCGTTAAATAACGAGGGAATCGTTATTTAACGAAAATGCTGCCGATACACCAAAGTGAGCAGCTTCAACATTGCAGGATGTTGAAGCTGCTTAATTTGGTGTATAGGAAAGTGTTCATATACACCCGTGCAGTGTATATGAACACTTTCATTTAAAGCGAGCAGCTTCAATGTTGCATCCTGCAACGCTGAAGCTGCTGGCCTTGGTGTAAATGAAAGTGTTCTTATACACCCCTGCGGTGTAAATGAACACTTTCATGTACACCAAAGCCAGCAGCTTCAACGTTGCAGAATGTAACTTTGAAGCTGCTCGCTTTGGTGTAAATGAGTGTTCATTGAAGCAAGCAGCTTCAACGTTGCAACAACGTTGAAGCTGCTTGCTTTGGTGTACATGAAAGCACCAAACAAGGCTTCTTGTGGCACTCCTCAAGTTTAACGGCACCAAAAGGGTACCGTATATGTGCGCTAGTTTAGCGCACATATTAAACTGGAGGAGTGCCACAAGAATAGGCTTCCAAAAAGCCAGTTTACAAATGTGGCGGTTGCTAGGTTGGTTTCCAACCCATCCTAGCAACCGCTGCATGTATTCCGAAAGTGGCGCATTCCTTCGACTTCGGAAGAATGCGCCACCTTCAGAATATGTCTTAAGTACCGAAAAGGTCATTAACCTTTTTAACGTCCTTTTCGGTACTTAACACCTTGATGAGAATCAGGGCCTAGAGCTCTCTTTAACCTAGGAAAGCAGTTGCCTCAAAATTAAAGAGGCAAAAACCTTCCCCGGTGCATCAAGAAGGACGATCGGCCGGTAGTTCTATGAACTTGACTGATCGCCTTTCTTGAATATTTGGATAATAATTGATCTCTTCCAAGAGGAACGCACCCTTTTGGACTTGTTTAAATAGAGCAAATAAATACGCCTTCCAGGCTAGAGGATGAGCCTTGAACTTAACATTTGAAAGGTCATCAGGGCTTGGAGCTCAGGATTTACTAAAAATTTGTATCAAATGGATACTATCCTCCTTATCAAACAAACGTTCCCAATCTATATCTAGGGACACACCAGTTTCTTGCTGGATCAAACCTGCGCTCGCAAGAATCTCTGTAAAGTAGCCCACCCAAGCTTCCTCAGAGAATGGGTTAGTCTGCAATGCCATCTGGAGCGCATCATCAATCTTCAGAATGCACCAAATCTGTGCTGAGTTCCTGGAAGAAAGCGCTGCCAGCTTCTGCCCGGCGTCATTTAGCAGCAATATACTTCCTTAACTCAACCCCAATTTCTAAATTTTTGTTGTTGTCTGATTTCCGTATTTCTTATGGCTACATCCAAACGGTAGATATTCCTCATGTCAACGTTTAGCTTTCTTTTCTGTCTTTGAATGTTTGAGTCAAAAGACTGTTTATGTGCAAAAGAAGGCCTTGGCCAGCGCACATTCTTTTACACAAAAAGGTTCAGCCTTTTGACATATATATCAGGCGAACAAATACCAACACTTCTGTGATGTTCAAAAGCTTCCAAAAGGTACTAATTTAAGTCAACCAAAGATCTTACATTCCATGTGAGATGATTTCTGTCTGAGCTAATTAGCAGGGAGGGAGCATAGGAATCACTTTGCTGCATGAATACGTTCTTTTCCCAAGCAGATTGCAGCATCCTCTGGTCTCCCCTTGTCAAAAGAATCATCTGTAATTTTGCTATAAGATGGAAAATATTACCTGCAACAAAGCAGTAATCTATTGTTGCAGATTGAGTACCGCATCTCCATGTAGGGAGAGGAGCAAAGTCCCCCCTAGAACAGCCATTAACCACATGGAAGCCTCTTTCCTCCATCAAAATGAGTCATTTTTTACTCCTAGCTTGAGACTTTTTGGAATAATTGGATCGCACTCATAGCTAAGTCTTTTTAAAACTGCTGTGACAAATCGCCAGATCTGGTCACTGCTCCCCAGGGGAGAGCCTTTCCATGGGAGGCTAGGGAGTTGAGCTAGCTACGCACTAAACCCCCTAGGGGTGGCGGTAAGCAGGACCTCACAGGGAGAGACTCCTCCCAGACAGAAAGAGACTCCCGTTCCATACAGGAACTCCCTAAAGCCCCTTTCTTTAACACCACAACACTGTGTGTTATTGTCATGCAGAATCCAAGTTTCTTCTTGAAAAACAACCCTTTCACAATGACTATGAAGAAGAGTGGGGGAAGAGCAGTAATTATTACTACCAGTACTGTAATGACGAAGAGTGAATTGAGGATACAGAACATCCATCAGACAGAGAGGTGGGACTACAAGCCTCTGCTGGGGAGATCCCAAGCAACCTATGATAAAAACAGAGGAAGGACTCCTCATAGAGTCAGACAGGAAAGGAGCCAGAGAGCTTCAAACTAGCCAAATCGTGGCTGGGCTATGGAAACGAGGATGAACGTGTTGCTGCCCAGACACCTCAAAGGAGACAGAGGTTGCTGAGCAGAGGGGAAGGAAATCTGAAAAAAGAAGCAGGTGAGAGATGTGGCATGACCCTGGAGGGGTGAACCGAGGATCCGACCACTGTGCTGGTGTCTCTGTTGAAGCCTGGACACTGCGTAGCTGCGAGGAGAAGCAAGACGCTAGCGCAACAAGAAAGCAAGTCGTTTGGAAGTCGTGGGAAGTCCCGCTCTTGAGAAAAGGCCGAGTGACACCAAACCCTGTGAAAGAAGGTAACGGGCATGGCGGGAGACTCGGGAGGGATCACAGCAATAGAGAGTGCAGTCATCCTACTTGTTTCAGTGCTTGACCAGAAGTTAAGAAGAGTAAAGAATACTCTTGGACCTAGCATACTCGTTCCATTAGTCGAACACAAGTTAGGAAGTGTAACAAATAATCTGGGATTCAGCCTACTTGTCCCAGTAGTTAAACTGAAGTTAAGAAGAGTAACAAGTAACCTGGAACTTAGCCTCCGTGTCCCAGTAAGGGACTAGAGAGTATGAAAGATCACATAAAAGACAGTGAGTCCGAAGGAGGAGAATATGACACTCATTGTCTAAAACACCAAGAAGTGAAGAAACAGAATAACATTAAGAACAAAAAAGATACGAATATGGAGTCATTCTCCCTAGTGGAACAAGGAAGGGGAAGGATTTTCAGAGAAACTAGATTGAGACCTTTGCTCAGGATTCATGACGCTCATCAGGCTAAAAAGGAGAGGGCTAACCAGAAAGCAAGTAGGGGAAAGAGAGACTGGGAAAAGTCCCATACAGAAATTACATCAGTTACTTAAAGATATTGCTCAACAATATCTGAGACTTGCGTATTAAACCCAAGGAAGATAAATAGGAGCAGAAAGTCGTTGAAGAGTAGGTTCTTCAGGTGCTTCCTTAATTGTAGAATGGAGGGGGTAGACTACTCTCCATTGGTATAACTGGTTCCAGGGAATGGGTGAACAGCAGGAAATGGCCTATTTGTTGTCCCACACACCCTTGCAAAGAGAAAAGCCTTATATGTATCTTTCTCCCCCTGTAGTGAATGAGATGGTCACAAATCATTACTAAAGCCTATATGACTTGACAAGTTTCTGTATTAAAAATACAAAAAGTGATTGACAGGGAATGGCATGAGAGAGTAATTTTTAAAAAAATATACTAGCTGAAGGGGTCAAAAACGGAGCTGACTGAATCGGTGCATGTTGTTTCTGATATTTAACATGTCGGGCAAACCAGTTATGGAATCATTGCTTAGTTAGTGGAGGACATGGCACTAAGAGATGCCCTGGATTGGAAAGCAGCCATGAAAAAGGCATTTGCTGGCTCTAATTTTTCTGAAGTATGTCAGACACAGCGATGGACTTGATCACAGGAGAAGACCGAGCTGGTAGCATCAGAGTGGCAGCAAGTTGTAACATAATTTTTGAGAATGGAAAATAGAATACGATACTGCACATGCTGTTTTTAGGAAACAAGCCTTTATGGGATGGTGAAGAAAACATTTGAAGCCAGGGAGCCATATGTAGCCCATGCATGTGAAGTGGATGGCATCATCCAAAAGGCCTAACACAAGACCAGTGATGATCAAGAATTCCAGAAAACCAAATTATGTTTCTCATCCAGAGGGAAGAGCAGTTGTCCCCTTCTCAATACCAGCTCCTAATCATCTGCTTTCATTGTCAAATACAGGGAAATCACCTCTTTCCTGACAGCAGTTGAATCTGAAATGACAATTTATTCCAATAGGTGGAAGGCTCCAGTCATTTGTACATGTATAAAGGACCCTGATCTAGATGGGATGAGTGTCCAGGATGGTGGCGGAGTGTTAGCTATTGCAAACGAAACTCCATCTCTGTAGTGAGATGAAACATATCCCGAGGAAGTCAGTGCAAACACAAGTCTTTGTTCTGAGTCTCCACAACCTACTGATCAAAAGGGAAATTGTTCTCGTTTTTCGAAAGAGAGAGATGGTTCTATTCAATTAGCTGCTTCTTGGTATGGGAAGTATCAGGGCATTTGCAGATGCTTTAGATCTAAAGAGGCTCTAATACTGTACTGTACAAATGGTAATTTAGATCCTATGCAGGTGAGTTTCTGATGGCCATTGAAATCCAGGATGTGTATGATCACGTTCTGGTGGTGTCTGCTTCCCATAGATCACTCTGGTTTAACAATCAACACTACCTGTACAGTGTGCTGCCATTCTGGCTGAAGTGAGCTCTCAATATATGCACCCATTTGGGGGCAAGAGCGATTGGACTTCTCACCCGGAACGGATGAAGACAATTCCATACCTGGATGATTTCTTGATCCATGCAGTATCTCTAAAAGAAGCATTGATAGACACCACCTGGGAATGTACCCTGTTTTAGACCTGGGACTTCTTGTGAACATCTGAAAATTTGGTTTCCATAAGATGGTATTCATACGGGACTGATTCTTTATGATGATGAGATGCATATTTTAGAGAGCTCAAAAGCTGAGATACAAGCTCAGTATCTTCTCAAGCAGATGAGGCATCAACTGTAATTTATTTATTTATTTGTGATGTGGTTAACAGTTCAGGTGGATGTGCCGCCCAGTGTGTTCTTTATCCCTTGTTATGTGTTCTGTATGAGAGTTAAGAGTCAGCAAACTGGTGAGTATTGTGAGGGAGGGAGTATGGCCAGTAAAATGAAGGGCACCACAAGTAATTCAGACATCCACACGCTCTTTCGCACCAAAACACGTTATGGAGCAGATTAAAGACCCATATAATTTTGAACTTGGAGGACCCACCACTTTTTGCTCAATTAATGCAGACGTTTTCAATCAATTAAGCAATGAATGTCCTCAACCTACTGACATTCTATGTAAATTGCTCTTCAAAATAGTATGTGATAAATCTTACAAGAATTTCAACTTCAGGGTTCTGTTTCACACTTTGCTCATTTTTCCTGTGCATGTTAAATGTGATTTGGAAAGTTGAAATGCAAATATATGATAGTTGTAACCGATTTTTCTTTAAAATTTTCAAGAGCTTGCAAGTCTCTCTTTACAACGTTGGAAAAGAGCCAAGAAGCCATTGAAATCACCAATGAGGATCACATAATTCAGGTGTGTTTTAATTATCCTTCAAGATTATTTAAAGCAAATAAAACATGATTTGGTAGTGCCAGTAACTTTTTCTTTCTAAAATGGTTTTAAAGATTGTTTGCCAGTTTCGTTGCCAAGCGATGTAAAATTTGAGATTCTTGCCTAAATTATCATTATTAGCATTCTTTTTTTTTTAACTTTGTTTATTTTAAATCAAGGCAGGATGGCAAATATACAAATCATGACATATCACAAGCAATGCGTATTCAGGTTCTTCGATCCCCAGTCCTCTTTTCCCCCATCAGGCTTCCTCCCTCCCCCCTCCCTTCGGCCTCTCCCCCCCTCATGTTTGGAGGCGGAATTTTCTTTCTGGGTTGTCCAGTTCGCCCCTTAGCGTCTATGTGTCTTCTCCAGGGTCCTCTTGGTGTTTCAAGATCCATCGGGCCCTGGTCGGTTTGTAGTTCTGGGCGGGGAAGCGCTGGTCGTATTCCAGCACTGGGCTCCAAACATTCTGAAAGCGGTGGAGCGTTCCCGCCTGTGCTGCCGTGACCTTCTCCGCGATCAGGATGTCCCAGAGTTTAGACCACCATTGGGCTATGTGTGGTCCTTCTGGGGATTTCCATGCCCTGGCCAACACTGTTTTCCCCGCCAGAAGGCAGTGTGTCAATAGTTTAGACTTGGTCCCGGAGCGCGGGTAGATCGCAGGGATCGGGGCTCCCAGCAAGACTGGTTCAGGTTCCAGAGGAATCGCCGTTCCCGTAATTTGTGCAATGGTCTCTAGGCATGTCCTCCAGAACTGTCGTATCTTTGGGCAAGCCCACCACATATGGAAGAAAGAGCCTGGGTGACCACATCCTCTCCAGCAGGCATGATCCACATGTGGTGAAGTTGAAGGGGCGGGTAATACCACCGGAGGAGCACCTTGTACGCACATTCCCTATTGGTAACGCAGGTGGAGGAGGTATGTGTTCTGGTCCAGATGTCCACCCAGGTTTGGTCCTCGACCGGATGGCCCAGGTCCGCCTCCCATTGAGCCATGCAGCAGGACTTTGTGGACAGGAAGTCCCTTAAGAAGCGCCTATATAGGGTGGATACCCTGCCCCGAGTTGGAAGGTCCCCCAGTGTCAGCTCCAGGGCGGTGGGCGGGCGAGTTGCTGCCTGCAGAGACTGGGGGTGCGAGCACCAGTGGCGTAGCTGGATATAGGTGAATCTGTCCCTTTCCTGGAGTTGGAACTTCTCCTTGCATTGGGCGAAGGTGAGGGGTGTCCCTCCCATATATAGCTGGTCTATGGTCTCCAGCCCGCCCTTTATCCAGTTCCGGAAATTGCGGGGGTCTGCTCCGGGTGAGAAGGATGGGTTATGGAAGACCAGGGAGCATGGGCTCAGTCCTCTGGGCACTCCCTTCTGCTTTAGAGCCCAGTCCCAGGAGCTAAGGGTGTATTTAGTTGATAGGAGGAGGTCTCCCCAGTGTGTTCTAGGGGGGGCGGAATGTGTGGCAGAAATCGCAAAGGTAAAGGTGGTTGTGATTGTTCCAGCTCTACCCACCTGGGGCGGTTTGTTATGGTCTTCCATGCCTGAAACTGTGCTAGTTGTGCTGCCACACTATAGGCCCTCAAGTCCGGGACCCCCAGACCTCCTAGCTTGGAGCCCCCAGCATCGTTTTGAGAGGGATTCTCGCTCTCTTACCTTTCCAGATGAATTTCAGCATTTTCCTTTGCATGTCCTTGAGGGTTGGTGTGAGGATCGCTACTGGGAGGGAGGCGCAGGCGTATAGGAACCTCGGCAGTAGGTTCATCTTGCATGCTGTGATGCACCCCAGCAGTGAGATCTCTTGGGTCTCCCATCGTTTCAAGTCGCCTTCCAGTTCTTACAGTAGCCGGGGGAAGTTGGCTTTGTATGTGTCTCTTGGATTAGCCGGGATGTGGACCCCTAGGTAGGGGATGGCCTTCTTCACTTCTTCACCCATGTCATCGGGCACATCGTCGTCAGTGGCTCCCGTTCTGCTGGAGTGAGCCCGATGCCCATGGCCGAGGATTTGTCAAAGTTTATAGTGAAGCCTGAGACCTCACCATAGGTGGTAAGTTCTCGTATTGCCTGTTTCAATGATGATTGGGCTTCTGAGATCGTGAGTCCGCGTATAGGGCGATTTTATGTTGGTTGGGGCCGACCTGCAGCCCTTTAATTTGATCGTTTCCCCTAATCCTTTGGGCCAAAGGCTCCATGGTGAGAGCGAAGAGTAAGGGTGATAGCGGGCAGCCCTGCCGGGTTCTGCATGATAGGGGGATCAGAGCTGAGTTGTGTCCATTAATTCGTAGACTCGTACTTGGGCTCTTATAGTTGGCCAGCACCATTGTCTGAAAAGTTGACCCGAAGCCGAAGGCCTCTAGGGTAAGTTTCATAAAGGGCCAATCTACTCGATCAAATGCCTTGGCTGCGTCCAGAGCCACTAAGACCAGTTTTTGGGAGTTCCGGGAGGCGAGGTCCACCAGGTTCAGGGTTCTCCGTATGTTGTCTCCCGCTGATCGATGGAGGATGAAGCCTGCTTGGTCGGGATGAATGATCTTCGGGAGAACGCGATTCAGGCGGTTTGCCAGGATTTTTGAATATATATTTGCATCAATGTTTAAGAGTGCTATCGGTCTGTAAGAGGCTAGACTCCTTGGGTCCTTTCCTGGTTTGGGCAGGAGGATGGTGGTTGATTCCTGCATCGATGGGGTGACCGCGCCTGTGTCTCTGAAGGAGTTGAACAGGGTCACCAGATGGGGGGTCAGTTGTGGCCTGAAAAGTTTATAGAATCTGGTCGAAAAGCCGTCCGGGCCTGGGGCTCGTGTTTTAAGCGACTTGATGGCCTCCTCGACCTCCTCCCCCGTGATGGGATCCTCCAATTCGTCTCTCATTGTGTTGGCGAGACGGGGAACCGCTGCCTTCTGTAGATATTCCACCTGTTGCGGTCGGTTCCGAGGGGTTGCCTTCATGATTTGGGTCAGGTAGTCTGTCGCGAGCTGTTGTTTTTCGGATTCCGAGTATCGGGTGACACCCTCAGGATCACGCAGGCCTGCAATCGTGTTAACGTGTCTCGGTTTGGCTAGTTTGGCCACCAGGAACCTGTTTGCCTTTTGCCCTTCGCGTATTATGATTGTTTGGCTTTTGCCATCATTAGGGCGGTTTGTTCCGCATAGTGGGCTTCAAGCTTTTTCCTCGCTGTTCGCATGATCCGTTGCGCCTTAGGGGACCAGCCTTTTTCTTTGTGGATTGCCTCAGCCTCTCTTAGCTCGTCCTCTAAAGCTATTCGGGTCTGGCGTCTGTTCCGGTGGTAGGCCGCTCGCTGAGCAATGAGGGAGCCCCTGATTACTGCCTTCATGGCGTCCCAGTTATTTGCCAGTGAGGTGTCCGAGGCTGGGTTTGCGTCAAAGAAGTTTTTAATTCCTGTCGCGATCTTGTCTCTCGTAGCCATGTCATTGAGAATCGGGTCATATAGAGACCATTTGCGTGGGTTATTGAGATTGGGGTCCTGAACCCGGAGTTCCAAGAACACTGGAGTGTGGTCGGACATGGCTCTCGTGCCGATGGAGACCTCTTTGACTGAGGGGAAGGTGTGCGGGGAGATCAGGAATAAGTCAATCCTTGAGAAAGTGCGGTGTACGAACGAGTAGAAGGAGTAGTCTCTTTCATCGGGGTGAAACACCCGCCACAAGTCTATTATCTCCAGAGACCTGAACAGCCGGAGGAGGCTGAGTGCTTGGGCAAAATCGCTTGGAGTCGGGGGGTGTGACCGGTCTTTAGTGGGGTCGGGAACCCCATTGAAGTCCCCTCCGACAATTGTTTGGCCCTCCACAAAACTAGCGAGGGTCGTGCCCAAGGAGTCGTAGAAGAGTGATTGTCCCGTGTTAGGGGCATATACCGAGATGAGGGTGTATAGGTCTCCCAACAGGAGGCATTTGACTGCTGTGTATCGGCCTTCCGGGCATGTTTTTGTTACCAGGATTTGTGGGTTCAAGTCTTTTCTAAAGAGAATCGCCGTGCCCCCCTTTTTGCTTGGGCCGGAGGCAAAAAATTGAAGCGGGAATGATCGAGAAAGAAGCCGGGTCACGTCCGCCGGCAGCAAGTGGGTCTCTTGGAGCATATCTATCGCAGCGTTTTCGTCCTGGAGCTTTAATAAAATTGCCTTTCATTTGTTAGGTGTCATGATGCCTACCTCCAAGGAGCCAGGTCCGACCCATCAACCCCAGAGGCAGGCATCATTTCCCCCAGGGGAGTGCCAGCGGGCCCAAGCTCGGGCCCTTTGGACTCAGTCCTGGCGCCTTAGGCGCCAGGCTCATGTTGGACCTCTGTCCTGGCGCCTTAGGCGCCAGGCTCATAAAGTAAGACATGTGTTCAAGTGTTTTAATGTGCACTTACCTGATGCAGACCATGCTGCCACATCCAGGCCCTCTTGAGGCCTGAATAGGAACTACTTTACCTGTGGGACTACTTTCCACCCGGGTGTGGTCGGGGAAGGATACATACCTGATCGGAGTAAGGATACACACTTGGAACTTCTTCCAAAGCTATTTAAACCACACCCGATCAGCAACTCACGCTTCGCGTTGTTCTGCTCCTCGCAGCTGGACGCTCACAGTGTCAGCTCCTGCATCTGGACTTCAGCCACGCCTGTCAGCATCCTGGGTCACCTGCAAAGGGAGACAAGAGACCTACCATCTAATCTGCACCACAGAGACATCACCGACGATCCTAAAAGGGAAGACATCATTTTTAAAAGCATTTCGTTACAATCGCTGCAGCGCTGCATTTCACTCACCTTTCCTGGGTTCCTCCATCTTCAGCAGCGATCATCCGGATACACAGCCACTTCCCAGAACCTAGAGAAAAAGACAAAAATAAGAGGTTAGAGAAGGAAGGGAATAGGAAAAGCTCAGTTTCCTTCTAAGACTTACCTGTTGGGTCATTCCCATTTTCATTTCGGGTCTTGCTGCTTCCAAGCAGGACCCCGGCCCCTATGGGGAAAAAAGACAAAGACATTAGATGAGCGAATGCAAAAACATTACCTGAGCGCTCATCTAGGACTTACCAGATCTTTACTGGAACTGCACGTTTCACTTCGGGTCGGCGCCATATCTCCGGCATTCCGAACCCCGGCCCCTATGGGGAAAAGACATCAATATCAGCGCTTTTTTGCAAGAAGTCTCCAAAGGAATCTTCATTCATCACCTGAAAAAAGACAATGAACATTATTATTTAAAGCTTGAACTTTTGAACTTGCAACAGAACTTTTACAGCGCCTTACCAGTATAATCAAGCTTACCTGAACTCCCATCCAACCTCAATCCAGTGAAGTAACTGGGTTCAACGCGCCCATGCGTCAGAAGCAGGATGGAGAGCTCGTCCTTTCAGACCCTAAGGTGAGACTTTACCGGGAATCGTGGAAGGGTATCGTGGAGGGTTGGAAGAGAGTGGGAGGCTTGAGCATAACTCAGTCAGTAGGTAATACTCCCTTTTCACGCACAGGGGAATATTCCTGCGAGCCGGAGAAGCCAGAGTAGAGGGTCCTTCCTGTCCATCTTCAGAGTCCTGCGCTTCACCATTGAAGAAGCATCAGCACTCGAAGCCAGACCTGCGCCTCTGTGGGAATCAGTTGAGCGTTACAGAACGCGAAGCCTACCCACAATTTCCCACCCGGGCGCTATGGAGACTTCCGAGACTGACCAGCTGGCCCAGCTTTTGGGGGAATTATGGGCAGAGGTGCACTCAGCCCGCCAGGAGACTAACGCTCTCAAAAGAGAACTGATCTTATCTAAGGAAAGAACTGATGACCTAGTCAAAAGGTTATTACAGGCCCAGGCAGGGCACACTCCTTTACCTAATTCCGGAGACATTTCCACATCAATGGGTTTGAGTAACCCGGTACAAATTAATCTACCTGGACACATGCTTTTGGCCCCGCCTGAACGTTTTGCGGGGCATCCCAAGAAATATGCCGTCTTTATGAACCAATGTCGTTTACACTTTCTATGCAGACCCGGAGCCTTCCCTAACGACCAGACCAAGGTAGCCTTTATACTATCTTACCTCAGTGGCAGTGCTGCCGATTGGTCTATTCCATTGGTAAATCAGGAGGATCCCATTCTCCAGAATTTTCAGGGCTTCCAGGCCAGCATGGAAAGATTGTTCGCTCGACACTCTCAAGGACAGGCCCTTGATAACAAACTGCTATCCTTACGACAAGGTAATCAGGATCTTCTGTCCTACATAGCCACCTTTAACAGACTGGTTGTGGAAACTGGATGGCCAGAAAGCAAAAGGATCACATTGTTTCATCGAGGCCTGCGCGGAGAGCTTAAGGATGTTCTAGCTCAGATAGTAAACCCACCCCAGGTCTGCGCAGACTACATTGACTTGGTGGTTCAACTTGATCACAGACTTCGAAATAGAAAAGCAGATCGGTTCAAGTATGAAAACCGAGCACCGATCAAAACCCACGCTACCTCCAAGAGTATCAACGTATCTGAACCTATGCAAATCGGTGGTGTTAAAGGACCTTTAACGCAGAAAGAACGAGAGAGAAGGCGGCAAATGCAACTTTGTCTGTATTGCGGGACTTCCGGTCACTTTCTTCGAAATTGTCCAGTTAAACCACTTAAGAAGGTGGTTGGAGCTACTGATAATGAATTAGAGACACCTGATTCGGGAAACGACCTAGCCCGGCAAGCGTAGGGGTCCGCTTGCCGAGCTTGAAAACTAACTCTTTGACCTCGCATTTCGTCATGCCAATGGTGCTCGTGGACCCAAAACAGCCTCAGCAGTTGCATGCTATAAAAGCATACATCGACAGTGGAGCTATTGGAAATTACATAGACCGTGAATTGGCTTCCAGGATTAAGCTTCCTCTGCGCCCGAAAGTAACCCAAGATGTCATTACTACAGTAGATGGAACCGAAATAGCCTCAGGGCCTGTAACGCATTCCACTGTTGAAGTGACACTGGTGGGTCAGGATGGACATCGGGAAGCAATCGTGTTTGATGTGATCAAGGCCCCACAATTTCAAGTAATTCTTGGAATTCCTTGGTTAGAAACACATAATCCCAGAATTGACTGGTGAGCAAAGAAGATACGTTTTCCTGATTGTGAACCAACTTGTTATTCAAGAAATCCAGCTATGGGTCTAGCCACAGCAACTTCCACCCCTGTACAGCTACCGTCAGAATACCAAGAATTCCAAGACGTTTTTCAGAAAGAACAGGCTAACACGTTACCTCCCCATCGGTCTTATGATTGCCAGATCGATCTGGTACCCAATGCTCAACTACCTTGTAGTAGGATTTATGCTCTTACGGAACCTGAGAACCTGCATTTGCGTCAGTATTTAGATCAGTACCTAGCCAATGGTTTTATTCGCCCTTCCAAGTCTCCTGTCTCTTCAGCTCTGTTCTTCGTGCCAAAAAAAGAAGGCGACCTTAGAACGTGTATAGACTATCGCGCCCTAAATCAAATAACGATTAAGAATCGTTATCCTCTGCCCTTGATCCCTGAGTTTATCGACCAGGTGAAAGACGCTTGTGTGTACACCAAGTTAGATCTCCGAGGAGCTTATCACCTGGTGCGCATAAAAGAAGGCGACAAATGGAAGACTGCATTCCGCACCAAATTTGGGCTCTTCGAATATCAGGTGATGCCCTTCGGTTTGTGCAATGCACCTGCCGCCTTTCAGTACTTTATGAATGATGTTCTTCGGGAACTTATCGATGTCTGCGTCATTGTTTACATTGACGACATCCTGGTGTACTCTTCTTCAGAATCTGATCACAGAAAACATGTTAGGGCAGTTCTTGAGAAACTGCGCCAGCACAGACTATTTGCAAAACTCGAAAAATGCGTTTTTCATACCACAGAAGTTGAGTTTCTCGGATTCATCCTGACACCTCAAGGAGTCCGAATGGACTCGCGAAAGGTGGACGCCATCCTCAAATGGCCATCTCCAAGCTCGGTGAAGGGAGTTCAGAGCATGCTCGGCTTTGCCAATTTCTATCGAAGATTCATCCCGGAATTTTCCCGAACAGTCCAACCCATCACCGCTCTCCTAAAGAAAAACAAACGCTTCGAATGGACTCTTGAGGCCGAACAAGCCTTCCAGGACCTGAAAACCAAATTCACCTCTGCACCTGTATTGAAGCACCCGCACCCAGATCTCCCGTACATAGTGGAAACCGATGCTTCCAGTTCGGCCATGGGAGCTGTCCGGTCGCAAAGAGACCCAAAAACTAACCAACTACACCCAGTGGCCTTTTGGTCCAGAAAATTTTCTCCTCCTGAAATCAACTACGCAATTACCGATAAAGAGTTACTGGCCATCAAATCTGCTTTCAAGGCTTGGCGTCACTACCTTCTCGGGGCAAGGCACACCATCACCGTAATTACGGACCACAGAAACTTACAGTATTTAAAGACGGCCAAAGCTCAATCTGCACGACAACTCCTATGGGCTCTATTCTTTGCAGAATTTGATTTTGTAATTACCTATCGCCCTGGCTGCAAGAATGGAAAAGCAGACGCCTTATCCCGGATTGGCATGGAAGAACCTAATTCGAGCTTAGAACCTGTGCCCATCATACCTGAGCAAAGAATCTTAGGCTTAACTTCATTGCAATCTATTGAGGATATCCAAACACAAGTAAAACAACTTCTAGACTCTTCAACCTTACTGGAATGGAGTCAAAAGGGTCCTCATTACACCGTTAAGGATGACTTACCCTACTTCCAGGAGCGGTTGATTCTGCCAAGTAAAGAATTGCAAGAATTTGTTATTGCCCATCATCATGAATCTTTAATGGAAGGACACCCTGGTATCGCTAAAACGGAGGAAAAAATCAAACGCCACTTCTGGTGGCCTTCTTGGAGAAAAGACATAAAGTCTTTTGTACTGTCTTGTGGAATTTGCGCCCAAAACAAGGCTCAAAAGAAAAGGCCAGCCGGCCTACTTCAACCCTTGGATATTCCACCGGCACCATGGCACACCCTGTCAATGGACTTTATAACAGATCTGCCGCCTTGTGCTGGTTACAACACAATCCTTGTAATTGTGGACCTATTCTCCAAAATGGCCCACTTTATCCCTTTAAAGGGTTTGCCTTCAGCTTCCACCTTGGCCAAGGAATTCCTGGAGAATATAGTTTGCATACATGGTTTCCCTTCCATTTTAGTCTCGGATCGTGGAAGTCAATTTATCTCACATTTTTGGAAGAAGTGTTGCCAACTAGCACAAATAGATGTGTGGTTATCCACCAGCCACCACCCCCAGACCGACGGACAAACCGAGAGAACCAATCAGACTCTCGAGCAATATCTTCGGTGCATGTTACACCAATCCGAGTTAAATTGGAAAGACATCCTTTGGATCGCAGAATATGCATATAACAATTCAGTGCATTCTGGAACCGGACAAACCCCCTTTTATATTTTGTATGGTCACCATCCTCGGACCTCTGATCTAGATCCACCTCTGACCCTGGAAATGCCCACAGTAAATCATCTGCATTCCAAAATAACCTGAGCCTTCAAAGAAGCTGCAACTCATTTACAGCAAGCCAAGAAAAAGTATAAAGAAAACGCTGATTTGCACCGAAGTAAAACTCCTCCTTACCAAGTAGGAGACCAGGTATGGCTAGCAACTAAACATTTACCCCTCAAGGGCCCGCGAACCTTCAATCCCAGATTCATAGGACCTTATCCCATCAAAGCTATAATCAACCCAGTGGCCTTTAAACTGGATCTACCGTCCAACATGCGTATTCATCCAGTTTTTCATGCATCACTTTTGAAGCCAGTACAACCAGGAACCCGATTGCACAAGCCTCCAGATCCAGTTCAAATTGAAGGGGAATTAGAATTCGAAGTTAAAGACATTTTAGACTCCAAGGTGGTAAAGTCGAAACTCTTCTATCTTGTTGACTGGAAGGGATATGGACCTCAGGAGAGATCGTGGGAGCCTAGTAACCATGTCCACGCACCTCGATTAGTACAAAGGTTTCACCGGAGATTTCCGAACAAGCCCAAACCCCCGGAGGGAAGAACCTTGGGAGGGGCCTTGAGGGGGGGTACTGTCATGATGCCTACCTCCAAGGAGCCAGGTCCGACCCAGCAACCCCAGAGACAGGCATCATTTCCCCCAGGGTAGTGCCAGCGGGCCCAAGCTGGGGCCCTTTGGACTCAGTCCTGGCGCCTTAGGTGCCAGGCTCATGTTGGACCTCTGTCCTGGCGCCTTAGGCGCCAGGCTCATAAAGCTAGACATGTGTTCAAGTGTTTTAATGTGCACTTACCTGATGCAGACCATGCTGCCACATCCAGGCCCTCTTGAGGCCTGAATAGGAACTACTTTACCTATGGGACTACTTTCCACCCGGGTGTGGTCAGGGAAGGATACATACCTGATCGGAGGAAGGATACACACTTGGAACTTCTTCCAAAGCTATTTAAACCACACCCGATCAGCAATTCACGCTTCGCGTTGTTCTGCTCCTCGCAGCTGGACGCTCACCGTGTCAGCTCCTGCATCTGGACTTCAGCCACGCCTGTCAGCATCCTGGGTCACCTGCAAAGGGAGACAAGAGACCTACCAGCTAATCTGCAGCACGGAGACATCACCGACGATCCTGAAAGGGAAGACATCATTTTTAAAAGCATTTCGTTACGATCGCTGCAGCGCTGCATTTCACTCACCTTTCCTGGGTTCCTCCATCTTCAGCAGCGATCATCCGGATACACAGCCACTTCCCAGAGCCTAGAGAAAAAGACAAGAATAAGAGGTGAGAGAAGGAAGGGAATAGGAAAAGCTCAGTTTCCTTCTAAGACTTACCTGTTGGGTCATTCCCATTTTCATTTCGGGTCTTGCTGCTTCCAAGCAGGACCCCGGCCCCTATGGGGAAAAAAAGACAAAGACATTAGATGAGCGAATGCAAAAACATTACCTGAGCGCTCATCTAGGACTTACCAGATCTTTACTGGAACTGCACGTTTCACTTCGGGTCGGCGCCATATCTCCGGCATTCCGAACCCCGGCCCCTATGTGGAAAAGACATCAACATCAGCGCTTTGTTGCAAGAAGTCTCCAAAGGAATCTTCATTCATCACCTGAAAAAAGACAATGAACATTATTATTTAAAGCTTGAACTTTTGAACTTGCAACAGAACTTTTACAGCGCCTTACCAGTATAATCAAGCTTACCTGAACTCCCATCCAACCTCAATCCAGTGAAGTAACTGGGTTCAACGCGCCCCTGCGTCAGAAGCAGGATGGAGAGCTCGTCCTTTCAGACCCTAAGGTGAGACTTCACGGGGAATCGTGGAAGGGTATTGTGGAGGGTTGGAAGAGAGTGGGAGGCTTGAGCATAACTCAGTCAGTAGGTAATACTCCCTTTTCACGCACAGGGGAATATTCCTGTGAGCCGGAGAAGCCAGAGTAGAGGGCCCTTCCTGTCCATCTTCAGAGTCCTGCGCTTCACCATTGAAGAAGCATCAGCACTCGAAGCCAGACCTGCACCTCCGTGGGAATCGGGTGAGCGTTACATTAGGGAAGTTCAGTCCGTTAACATTTAGGGAGAGGATTCGCAGAACCTGGTGGTCCAGAGGTGTCCCATTCTCTATCTCTTGAGTTGGGGGGGGAGTCCGGGTCGATGGTTCAGCTGCCATGTTTGTTATGAGATCTTGTAGTACCATCCTGCACTTGAGGTTTTAACGCGGGGCCCCAACTGGGGGCCGCAACTTTAACTGGTGGGTAGACCGACATTGTAGGTACGGGCCTACCCTTGGCCAACGGGGCCGGTTGTCCCATCGTGTATCAAGTACTGTGGGTTTCCAAGGAACGAAAGTTAGAAAGTGTCCTTGTAGTGGGTATGAACCGTGGGTATGGTCCGCCGTCTCCGCCCTCGAAGCTCGTCAGATTAAGCGTTATGTGGCGGATCCGAATTCAGGCCGGGTCAGAGGAGACCAGGGAGAGATGTAGTTGGAACCTGGAGGTGCGGGGGGCGCCATTGTTCATCTCTTTTTGTTGATCCGCTGGGTTGATGACCATGGCGTACGTTTAGGTTTCGGGGAGGAAAGCGGCCCGGAGTCCTCAGCTCCCTCCGGGGTTGGTGTGGAGAGTTCCTGGGGCGAAGATGGATGCATGATCCTCTCCGCATCCTCCAAGTGACTGATCCGGCGTAGGGTGCCTTTGTATGTGAATTGTAGAGCCGCTGGAAACAGCCATCTGTAGCGGACTTGCTGCTCCTGAAGGAACAGTGCCAGGGGTCGGAGTGCTCTTCTTTTCTGGAGGGTGAGTGGTGAGAGGTCCTGATATATTTGGAGTGGCGTGCTCTGAAATGTAATTTCCTCCCCTTGGCGGCTGATTGCCGAAATCGCTTCCTTGGTTGTAAAGAAGTGGACCCTCGTAATGACATCTGGGGGGGGTCAGAGACAGCCCCACGACGCGGGCGAAGTCTGTGGGTGCGATCTAGCAAGAGCTGAGATTTATCCAGGTCTGGGAGGAGGGCCTCAAAGAAGCGTCCCACGTAGTCCGCTAGCTTGTTGTCGGGGACGGAGGTTGGAACCCCCCGAATGCGGAGATTATTGCGGCGCGCCCTATTTTCAAGGTCCTCATGTTTAAACTCCAGGATCTCGCATTTCTGATGCAGGGAGTCAATGGCTCTTTGCATTTCCCCTAGAGTGGTGGCGGGGTCCCGCGAGTGGTCTTTGATTTCTCCGAGCCTCTGTTCGGCCTCCGTAACCCTTTGGTCCGTCTGTTCGATTTTGGTGGTGAGTTCTGATAGGCATGAGCGGAACTCCAACTTGATGTCCGCCATGAAGGCTATCAGGTCCCCTTTGGTAGCGAGGGCTCCCCTCTCCTCTTTTTGTTTCTGTGGAGTGAGTTTGGGAGGCTCTTGCTTCTTGCTTTTGTCTAGCGTAGTGAGCATGGTGGAGATATCTGCGCCCTTGCCAACCTTCGTTTGCCTAGACATGATGATCGTGTTTGGCGGTCTTGGCTGGAAGGGTTACGGCGAGGCCAAAGCTGTGTGCCAGCCGCCTAGGAGAGTTCAAGCATGGGAGTGCGAGTGAGACGTCGGAGTAGCTGTGACACCGCAGTAGACTGGGTCGCTAGCTGGATGGGTGGGCCGGGGCGCCCCAGGAAGCACTGAGTGGTGTGTGAAGGGAGGGCCCGCGAGGTCGGGCTTCTCTGGGTGGGTCTCGGGGCTTATCTTGTGGCCTCCGTGTTTCCCCTGTGGACCTGGCCAAGTGCAGACCCCGATGAAGTTCTCACATGTTCACCGGGCAACCCTGGCACGATCTGGCTGGATCCGTGTTGGCGGGTCCGTCTGCTGCTCCTCTTCGGTCCCCCTGAAGCCCGTCGCCATCAGGTTCGCAGTATGTTGTTGAGTTCCGGCGCTGCCGCCATCTTGGTTTCTTTGAATGGCGACGGGGGAGCGGTTCGGTCGCTAAGTTCTAGGAGAACGCTCCAGCGTTCGGAGGTCATTGTAAGCCAGGTTGTGCCTCATCGGTTCCGATCGCCGTAGATGGCATTGGCGACTTGGATACTCGGTCAGAACCGCTTGAATTTGGCGGCGGCGGCGGACATCCCACGGGCGGCCTCAAGGGAGCGACCACATCGATGGCGCTCCAAGCCACGCCCCCCCCATTATTAGCATTCTTAGGGATTGTGTAATGGCAGCATTTTCGCGTGTTCCTGGTCCATGTGACAGTCACCAAGCAGATCACAACATTGCAATGAACCTCATTATCCGTGTCAGAACTCTTGTAATAGCCAATAGTAAACACTATAATTCAGTGGCCCTCATTTTGGAGGCCTTCGTATGAATGCTAGAGCCCTACTTGTTGGCTGTTTTTGGGGTTCTTGATGAATCTCCACAGTGCTCTCCTCTATTCCCCATGGTAAATACTGGCAAATTACTTTTCCTTTCAGCAGCATTCCATGTTTTGTGAACTTCCACAATGGTCCCAACTGGAATACTTAATTCAGCAGCAAAGATGGGCAGTCAGCTTTCCCTTTCATTAGCCATTTAGGTTCTTAAGATTTATTGGTGAATCTCTGCAACACATATAGGGCCCTATAGTGATAGCACATTCTCTGTTTTTTGGAGGCTGTAGACCCAGAATCTCCCTTTTATAACATGGGTATCAGGTACTGACTGTATGTAAAGATAAGGTACCGGTCTGGAAATCTCACCCTAGATTGCTTACAGGTAGTGTACACCTGTAGACCTACTTTCCTTGTACGCAGATTCCCCTAGCTGCCTTGGGATTGGGTTATGTGACGATTCACCAGGTCTTGTCACTTCACCTCAGAGGACAGCCTTTTCATATGAGGCTAGGCAAGTGAAGGAGCTACCCAATAGTCCCCGTAGGGGTGGTAATATGCAGGAGGACCTCATAGGGAGGAACTCCCCTCATGGGGATAAGGACGTTCACCTGGTGAAAATCCTCCCTACGTCCCTGTCACAGAAGAACCCTCCTACCCTAATGGTCGCCCTTTTTCACACCTTTCATAGGGGAACCCTGAGTTATTGCAAAGCCGTGATTGTGATTCATGTAGAACATCCTGCGATTAAGAAGAACATATGCAAAGCCAGCCAAGTACTACAATGAGGGGGCTCACTGGAGGCATGAAGAGTGCCATAGAGACTTAAGTAGATGGTGTTGACGTTACGTGAGGGTGAGTCAGCAATATAAAGTATAAAGCAAGAACAGGCTATAGAGCTCTCATTGCCGAAGCCAGCAGCACGAAAGTCCTGCCTGGGAGATTTAAACCGGGAGGACCAGAGATGCAGAGAAGCTGTTCCTCCAGGTGGAGGCCGCAAAGAACAAGATGCTGCTACAACGTCCTGGGAGCTGACTCGCCAGATGGAATAAGCAATCGAGGTGGTGATGCTACCGCAGAAAGGTGGACCGTGAGGTCTGGAAACAGTGTCAAGAGCACCTGCTGGAGCCTGAGGAAGGAACCCATGACCCCGGGAAGAACCGGAGCTGTGTCCCAACAGAAAACAAGGTAGCAGCAACTGCGAAAAGACCAGTAGGAGTCCAGGAAGCCAACCCAAGAAGCCAGAGTGCATCGGGAGTCATCTCCCTCGTCGCAGTGGTCAACCCAATACCACTGAGCAAGCAGACTGTGTCGGAAGGACATTTGGGGCTGGATTACATGTGAAATGTTCTCTCCGGAATGCATATCACGGGCCCTGAAGAATGCCTTTCAACTATTTAAACATGTTGAAAGTATAAATAGGGGGTTTATTGAAGCCCATCAGCCATGCCACCAAATGTTGCATAGGTCATCTGGACCCAGAGTCGATTTTGGAAGTGGCAACAATGTTCCATGCCGTGTGATGAGGAGCGCAGGAATATGCTCCAGCATCCGTAGCAGCACTGTGAAGCCAATCCATCTCATTATAGCATGGAGATGTGTAGCAGAATAGCTGCTTTACTAGGGTTTTGGGAGCAATAAAAGAAAGGAAACTGCTACATTTACAAGTAGGAGAAGCTGCGCATTATTGACAGCGTGGAGGATGATTGGAAGGCATCGGGAAAGGGTGCTGGTCCTGCGTAAGTAGAAAGATTCATCACCCATTTTGAGACTTCAAGGACAAATCCACATCTTCAATGAACGCTCCTTCATATCACTCACAAGTTTATCATTTAGCCTGTAAGGCCTACAAGAAAGTAAGGGATTATCCTTATACTACTAAATGAGAAAACCACCTTCGGCCAATGGCCTAGCCTCCAACAAGTATAAGTCTGGTCTTAATCCGCCACATCCTCCAACCCTTTGTCATCCTGGTTGGAGGAAGAATTGCCTAATGCAGGTTTCCACGGGCAAAGACTTTGATAGGCAACTGAGTAAACTGCATTCTCTATCATGGCCGTACAGTAGATTTATCATCATAGCCCCAGCCACTCCAGTGTACTATTTGCTAAATCATATGCTGCCAGATTTTTAAAAAATTAAGTGTATGATTGCTTAGCCAAAATTGTCCTAAAAACTGTACCAAATGCCAGAAAATAGCAAGGCATCTACTCATGGAATTTCCTTGCGCAGAAAAACCATTGCAAATGGAGGCCTGTGAAAACAGATGTCCTGGTTTGTAACCATTATGAGACTAGGAGACTTCCTAGCATTAATCCGTCTTGAAGACGCTTGCTTTTATATTCTCATAGACTTGAAACAGAAAATTCCTGAGATTCTTGGTTGGAAGCTACTTATTATCAATTTAAATTGTTTCACTCGAGACTCAAACCGGCATCGCATATTGTTCCTATATACCCTGCACCACTGGCTGCTCCTCTAATTAGGAAGCGGCATCCCTTACATCCTTACTTGCACCGTTGGCTAGCACAAACCCCACCAGAGTATTGAACCAGGGAGTCACACCAAAGAGATTACCTTTTGTCATTACTGGGTTTTCGCCTGGGTTTAATTATGTCACAGCTTTCACACCATAGTGTTTTTATTTATTTATTGGACATTTGTATGGCTCATATACGCATGTGTTTCCAGGCGCCACAAGACAAAATGGCGGGATGGGGGGGCATGCAAATCAAAAAAGTAGAACAATGTTTATATTGGCATTGTGACAATCCTACTGTGAAAGTGCATGAGAAGGTGGTAAGTGCAAGGGGGATAAGGTAGAGGGGAAGTGCAAGAGTGGGGAGCCTCCTAGGGTGGGGGTGGGCAAGTGCTGGGTGGATCAAGACGGCAAGTGCAGGGGAAGAGGGGTGAGTGCGGTGGATGGGGAGGACCAACTTGGGTAGTCCGCGGAAGGGAGCCTGAGGGCAAGTGCTAGCAAAGGATGCTGCTGGGACTGGTAGGGGGTGGTCTGGCCCCGAATGACTCTGAAGGGACCAGGCCCCAGTCGCAGCGGCAGATGGAGAGTTAGCAAGGGAGGAGGAGAGGGAAGGAGGAGGAGAAAAGGAAAGTCTTGAGAAGTTTCTGGAACCTAAGAAGATCTGGCTCAAGTCTGGGGGCGAGGGGAGGCTGTTCCAAAGGGAGAAGCCAGCTGATGAAAGGGATCTTTCTCCCACGCTCTGCTTGGAGAAGCGTTTTACCTGCAGAGAGTTGGAGCCAGAAGACTGAAGGAATCTGTCTGGGAGATATTTAGAGACGGAAAGCTGGATGTAACAAAGTCACACAGATCATCACCAAGAAGAGATAGATTATTAAAGGGAAGACGGTGACACATTTGTCTGACATTAAGTAGGTTGAGTCTTGCAGCAGTGGAAGATTTGGTGATGAAAAGCGAGAAATTTTGAGACGTGTTAAAGATGACCCCAAGATTAGGAGCCGAAGTAGAGTAAGGAAGGTAGTCGCGAGAGAAGAAGAGGGGGAGAGGAAGAGATAACATGTTTGGCACAGAAATTGAGAATTTCAGTCTTGGAGGAGTCAAGCATGAATGGATTGAGACGCCATTGGCGGAGAGACAGATTGAGATTTTTGATAGCAGCTCATGAGTTAAGGAGGGAAAGGAGAAGATCGGAGTGTCTTAAGCGAAGAGTTGATAAGAGAAGCCATAAAGGGAGATTACAGTGGAGTAGACAAGGAAACTGAGTGCATCTGCCGGCCATGCGATGCAGATGCTGGACCGAATTGGGGATGATTCCCTGGCTAACTACACCTGGTCAGTGGTTCACCACCTGGGGCCGCAATGTGGTACTGTCCCATTCAGGTTACATAATCCTGTAGCAATACCCAGGTGCCTCACCAAACCTCTTTTGTGTGGGAAATGTCAAACAGATTTACTAATAAAATGGGAAAGCCCCAAGTGGTTCATGGAAGGATGAGTTACCCTGAAGATCCAATTATGGGGAACACAAGCATTTCAAACATTTAGACAAGAGACACTTGCCTGTGTAAACAGGTGCTCTAAGGCATCCTTTTCTTTGCCAGTCAATTATTAGAGGCAGGAGGTTTGGTAAGAGACCATGGATGAACCCAACCCACTCTGGACATGTGTTGGACTTGGAATCAAAATCGCAATAGGCCCACTTAAAGGCTCAGGCTGTGAACAGGTGTATAAGAAGGTGGGGCCAGAAGAATTGCAGGATGCCCAAAACCCAGTAAAACAATATTAAAATTCTTCTAAACACAGTCCAAGCACTTGAACCTGCTTAGGAATAGGTGTATTAATCCCTTATACACTTTCTGGCGATGAGGATATGGCTGTGGTAGTTTGGAGACCGAGCAAGAGTGAGCATGAGGTGTCTTGGAAGTGCAAGCGGCATTAAATAATCGATTGGTGACTGCTAAGAAGACCACTGTAGCAAGGTTATGGTAAATAAAAAGACATTTGGCCCTGTGAGTTTGGTCCACCGAGGCATGTAGAGACATGCTTGAACAATCATGAACAGCTGTGGGGTACTGTTTGAAAATAAGGGGCCAATCTCCACACAGCTTGTTTAGCTCCACATCTGGGTGTGGCTAGGTGTTTACGGGTCCTTTGGGCAGGTCTGCGCAATGACGTACAGTGAGGAAAACAGTGCCATATTACAGTGGAGAGGCGAGTAGACAGAGAGGAAGAGAGTGAGAAGGAGTGGAGTAGAGGAGCATGGGCAGAGAAAAGAGGTGTAGAAGGAGAGTGAAAAGTCTGAAGGGGAGAACATGAGAGGAGGAGAGGAGGAGGAGAAAAAACCTGAAAGCGGGATAAGCTAAAAGGAGAAATGGAAGAAAGGTCTGGAACTAGGGGAGAAGCATGAGAGGAGTTAAAAGGCTTTGTGGGTAAGTCATATAAAGGGGGAAGAGGACTAAGACGATAGGAGAGTAAGAGTGAAGGAAGAGGAGTGACAGAAGGGGAGGAATGTGGAAGGCAACAACCACCTAAGAATGAAGAGGTTGGGAAAAGAGGAGTAAAGTGGAAGAGGGAAGGGAACCAGAAGGGACCAACAGATCCAAGAAGGGTGACAGATGGGGGGGGGGGGGGAGAAGACTTGAGAGGTCTGGAAGCTAAGAGGAGAGATGAAGAGGACCTGATCATTGCAGGGAATCTTGGAGGGAGCAGGAGGAGGAGAGCCTGCTGGGAGGCAGAGGTTCGCTGGAGATAACCTGATCACCCACGGTTGACAGAGATTGTGGCAGGGTCTGCCACCTGCACCCCAAGGCCTGCACCTAAGTCTACTTAGCCCACCAAGATCTTGCATTGCCTGACCCAGGGGCCGAATCGAGGTGGAAGGCTCAGAGTCCCTCAACCTCCAACTGGTGGAAGGGAACGCATTTATCAAGCGGCGATAGAACAGCCACTCGGCCAAGAAAAGAAAGATGCCAGAGGTTGTAAGTGATTTTCATTTGACCACCGGGAGCTAGAGCATAGGGGAAGAGAGGAATTCTTTGATGGACTATGATCCTTAAGAAGCTGTAATTGCTCGTCATTGATTTGTTTTGTGTAGTTATCCATCTTTTTTCAATCAGTCCACTCCAAACAGTTGGTTCCATTTAGTTGTAAGATGAACCCTTTTTGGCTAAACTTTCTAAGTTTCAAGTTGTTTGTTAATCTCCAGGCTCTGACAGCCATCCGAGCACAAAGCAACATTTAAATATTTTTCTTGGAAGACAACCTTCCTAATGATTATAACCTTGTCAAGGGTGTGGGAAAAATCAACACGTTTGCTGTCAAAGGAGCACTGCCGTCCTGCAAAGCATAAAACCCCCAAATTCTTACCTAAAGTGCCTTCAGAATTTTCTCTCATTGAATCAGTAGTTTAACCCACATATTTTGACAGTGCCACCTATACAGCTGAACGGGTGCTTCACAGTTAAGATGTGAATAGTGGTTCTAAGTTCTTTTTGGACAGACAACATGCCCAAATTTACCCAGCTGAGCTTTTCCTCTTAAAATGGGACATGCCATTTTAAAGCAAGACCAGGCAAAATGGACCTAGGCTTGTGTTGCCTTAAGCTTGATGCATGTTAGCAGACCACTAAGGGAGATGGCCAGATTTAATTAGACACGAGCAACGTCAGCTACATCCTGCTCCATGACCTATCCGCAGAGTAAACATATGGAGGATGATCTATACACATTCACCAAACCTTCTTGTTTGGACCTAGAGATAAGAAGGAAGGGAGTGAGAATCTGGCAAATTGATTTGCAGTGACTCTTTTGATAAAGTGAGTCTTATTGTCCCTCATTTCTTTTATGGGTGACATTTACCGTTTGTTATATATTCCTTATAAATCTACGAAAAAGGATCTCTTTAAGATAGGTATTTCACGCAGTAACATCAAACTGTGCCTTTTTATGTGGCTATGTTCTAAAAGTTAAAGACACAATTGCAGCTGTAAATCAGCTTCTGGTTTAATAATATGGCTTCTGCCACTGTTTTTTTAAGCAATATGTGTGTCTTCTCGTCTGATTTCTGCATTGAGTTCCTGTTAAAAACAAGCATTTGGAAATTCAACAGCTGTGGCTTTTTCATTGGAATTAGATAGGCATTTGCCCAGGTAAACCGTTTGCCAGCTGTTATTAACTTATGGCCAGGTAGTGGCATTATGGCAATGCCTGATCAATGAGCATCCCATGTATACACAAAAGCCAAAGCCTGTTGGCTTTGCCAATATGCCAATATGTGTTCTCGGAGTGTTATTGAGAGAATATGATTTTTTTAAATTTTTTATTCGTGGTCATTGCTGTCATTGCAAATCACTTTATTCTCATAAGTGAGCTGCGCATTTCAGGCATGAAAAATGTATGGTTCAGAACCCTTGCACACATTGTGGGGACTGTGCTAAGGACGCTAAAATAGAACAGTCTCCCATCAGCCACGTGGTGGGAGCTCACAGAGACCCGGCCCTTTAACTCGTTTTCGCAATCCCGCGATAGTTGGTGATATTAAAATTGCATCATCTGCATAAAGGAGGAGGGGGCATTTGTCAGTTCCTTTCTCCAGCATTGGATCTTTCATGGATTCACATGCTTAGAATATTCCCCGTCGTCAGGCTGGGAATCCCCGGTACATTATATAGACCCTTTCCCGTAGGAAAACTTTTTCGACGCTTATGCGTCCTATCCACCTCGTTTTGTATCATGCGTGCCCGCGCCGTCAGGACGCCATGATATAAATACAGGACCCGCCCCCGCGCTCCCTCAGATTTCAACCGTATTTCAAAGTAGTGGGATCCTCGTGGTTACTACTAGTGGAAATTAGGTTGTTTTTTCTTTCGCTTCAGCGACGTTATATTCTGGAGAATTATGTCCGGAAAAGCGTTATTTCGCCCTTGTGCGACATGTGGACTCAAAAAAGTCTATGAAGGTGATGCCCACATGGATTGTATCTACTGTCTCCACCCGCACCACACGGCGGATACATGTGAGATATGCCAGGGTTTCTCCCAAAAAACCCTTAAAGACAGAAAAAGAAGGTTGGTCGACTGGCTTAACGATGGAGCGGGTGCCTATCCGGCATCAGAGGTTGGCTCAACGGCCTCCAGGAGCAAGTCGGAACCTCCCTCGAAGAAGGTACGGCCGGTCGACAGCCTCCCTGATGACAAGCAAAAGGGGAAGCATGCTGGGTCTTCCTCATCACACAAAAAGTCCTCCTCCTCCTCCTCATTATCTAAGGCGGCGAGGCATGCGACGTCAAAATCCTCCTCAGGGGACCGTCATAGGTCTTCCATGAGTCGGGATTCTTCAGCCGGGAAATCGGCATCGAAATCGGCTTCCAAGTCTAAAGTCTCGGAGCTGGCTACTTGCTCGTCGACACCAGTGTCGTTGACGATGCCCATTACTGTTCAGGCTGCAGCGGTGGGGATTCCTTCGTCGACGGCGACTCAGTCTATGGATTGGCAACCAGAGGTCTACGACCCGGTCCCCCCTGAAGTCTTACTGCAGCCGGACACGGCCTTGTCGGCGCCGTCGGCGGAAGGCGAATGTGACATGGTTTTACAGCCGTCGGATTTGGGCTTACGGCCTTCCACTTCGACGACGACGACGGCGAGTGGGGGTATGGTCCCTCTATCCTCGACGTTACTGACCCCCCAGACGGTCTTGTCTCTGGATGTACTGAATACGCTGCAGAAGCTCCTACAGCGTCTGGATACGCAGATCCCTCAACCTGGGACCTCATCGTCGCTATTTCTTGTGCCTTCCGTCGACGAACAAGCTCAAACAGCCCGCTCGACGACTAAAAGCCCATCGGCCTCCCAGGTGGTGAAGGACCGTCCTCGAGCGCAGGAGGAGGGTGAGCTATCGGAGTCTGATTCTATCCAGGGTGACTCAGGGTCAGATATTTCCCTGTCGCCGTCGAGAGACCCAACATGGAATTCGGATGTGGAGGTAGAGTCTACGAGAAGCCAGGCACAACCGTCTCCTCCGGATGATGTGGGAGCCTTCCACGCCATGATGGGAAAGGCGTGTTCAGAGTTCGGCTTGATTCCTGAGGAACAAAAGAAAGACTGTTTTCTCTTTGATCATATGGGTCAAAGGGGGAAATCGGTTTTTGCCATCCCAATTCTGGACCACGTGTGGCAAGAAGGCCTCAAGACGATGCGCCATCCGTTTTCGGAGCCAGCTATCAAGGGGCGTATTGAGAAAAAGTTTAAAGCTCCGGAGTCCACTCCAAAATGTCTAACGGCACAACCTCTGTCAGACTCCGTGGTGTCGGCGGCAGCGGCTAGGAAGGCTAGAGTACAGCAAAAATGTTCGACCCCACCAGAAAGCGAGGCCAGAAGGCAGGACGCCTTTGGAAAAAAGGTGCTCTCAGTTGGCGCGACGACGGTAAGGGCAGCCAATTCTTTGGCTATCGTATCAAGATACGATAGAGAAATGTGGCACAAGCTAGCCCCTATTCTGGAACATCTGCCAGAAGAACACCGAAAAGCAGCCATGTTGCTTGTACGAGATGGCGAGGAGGCTTCGAACCATGCAATTAATATTGCAGTTGATCTAGCAGAGTCTGGTTTCAAACAGATCAATCATGGCGTAGTGCTTCGTCGACAAGCGTGGCTCAAATGTACTACTTTCCGTCCCGAAGTCCAATACAAAGTCCTTGACATGCCATGTGAAGGAGAACATCTGTTCGGAGAAAAGGTAGATGAAGCCTTGAAGGGGATGAAGGAAGACACGGATACTGCTAGGTCTCTGGGAGCCCTCCAGACAGGTAGAAATTTTCGCTCCTTTCGCCCATTCAGGGGTGCTTCTGGAAACTCCCGCTTTGGAGCCTCTAGGGACCGTGGATTTAACAGGTCCTCATGCTCTTCACAAGGTTTCAGACGTGCATCCCAGTCGGCACGAAGAGGTAGAGATTATCAAGCCTCCAGAAGACGTGGCTCGGGTTCCTCGTCGACGAAGGACAAGCAAACCGGCAACCAATGACGGCCTTCGGAACGTCCTGGGGGGCCGAGTCTCTCATCATATCGACCAATGGAAATGCATCACCACAGATCGATGGGTCCTGGACACGATTCGCATGGGTCATGCGCTACAATTCAAAGACAAACCTCCACGTCTTCCGCCGGTGTTTTTGGCCCAGCCCCACCTTCGGGTCCTACGACAAGAGGTGGAGCTTATGCTAAAAAATGGAGCGGTAGAAAAGGTTCCTGTGGCACAGGAAGGAAACGGAGTTTATTCCCGGTTCTTCGTTGTCAAGAAGCCAAATGGAAAATGGAGGCCCATTCTCGACCTGAGGGTACTCAACAAATGGCTAAAGAGCTTAACATTCAAAATGCTAAAGCTCCAGGAGGTTATCAGGTCAGTGCAACCCATGGATTATCTGTCGTCGCTGGACCTTCAAGACGCTTATTTTCACATCCCAATACGTCCACGACACAGGAGATATTTAAGCTTCGTCGTCGGACGAAAGCATTTCCAGTTCAAGGTCCTCCCGTTCGGTCTCAAGTCCTCCCCCAGGACGTTCACCAAGTGTCTGGCCCCTATAGCGGCCCATTTAAGAAAGGAAGGTCACCACGTCTATCCCTATCTAGACGACTGGCTGGTCAGAGGTTCATCCACGGAACAAACACGGAACAGTCGGGGGGCCACGTTGTCCCTCTTACAGAAACTGGGCTTCTCGATAAACTTCAGCAAATCCTCCTTAGAGCCTTCGAGGACTTTGGTTTTTCTAGGAGCAGAATTTCATACGCAAACAAACCTTGTGAGACCATCCAGCGAGAGGGTACAGAAATTACAAAGCAAAGCGTTGGAATGGCAATGCGGTACCAGGGTATCGGTGCGCAGATACATGTCCCTGCTAGGAACTATGTCATCCTGCATTCCGTTGATAAACAACTGCCGTCTGTTTATGAGGCCTTGCCAGGAATTTCTAGCGGACCGTTGGGCGCAGAGTCAAGGTCGCTGGTCCGACAGACTGGTCGTCGACGAGCAACTAGTACAAGCACTCGGCTGGTGGAAAGCGTCTTCTCATCTAACGAAAGGAATGCCTCTGGTGGAACCGGAGTTCCAGAAGACGGTGGTGACGGATGCATCGTTGAGCGGATGGGGAGCTCATCTGGATACGTTGCATGTACAAGGCCGGTGGTCGTTACAAGAATCCTCCCTGCATATCAACCTGCTGGAACTAAGAGCAGTGCGATGGGCTCTAAAATCATTCCTTCCTCAGTTGAGGAACTCGGTGGTGCGTGTCATGACGGACAACACAACTACAATGTTTTACTTGAGGAAGCAAGGAGGGACACGGTCCAGGTCCCTGTCGACGGAGGCACAAAAAATTTGGCATTGGGCACTGCAACACAACATACAAATCTTGGCGTTCCACCTGCCAGGCGTGAGAAATGTAGAGGCCGATGCCCTCAGCAGAGAACTGAACGATGTTCACGAATGGGTGCTGAACGACCAGCAAATACAACACGTATTCAAGAAGTGGGGACATCCCTCCATCGATCTGTTCGCGACGAGGGACAACAGGAAATGCCTGCAGTATGCAAGCAGATGGCCTCAGCAGGGCTCTCTGGGGGATGCGTTCTCCTTTCCATGGACGAACAAATTCCTGTACGCATTCCCTCCATTTCCCCTTATTCGGAGGACGTTGCAATGGATCCTCAAGTACCCATGTCGGGTGATTCTGGTGGCTCCGTACTGGGCCAGACAGGTGTGGTTTTCAGACCTACTGCACCTAGCGGCGGCGGAACCGATGAGGTTCCAGAGGACCCCCAACCTTCTGTCTCGACAGGAGGGTGTTGTTTGGCATCACGACCCGGACAGCCTCAAATTGACGGCCTGGCTCCTGAATTTGGTCAGCTAACAATTCCGGAGGAATGTCGGCGTATTCTGCAAGCGGCGAGAGCACCTTGCACAAACACCTCATACTCGTACAAATGGAGGAGGTTCTGTCAGTGGTGCTCGGATCAACCAGGCTTGGTTCCGCAGTCGATCAAGCCGGAACAGCTCCTTCCATACTTACTGTTCTTAGCTCAAAAGGGCCTATCGGTATCGTCGATAAAAGTACACCTGGCCGCCATTTCCAGGTTTACACGTCAACGACATTCCACACCTTTATTCAGCGACCGCCTGATTAAACACTTCCTTAAGGGCCTATTTCGGAGTTTTCCTCCAGAGAAGAAATTTCCTCCGGCGTGGAGCCTCAATCTGGTGTTAGCGTCTCTTATGAAACCTCCCTTTGAACCAATGTCATCATCATCTCTAAAGTTTTTGTCGTGGAAGTTGGCCTTCCTGGTCGCCATCACTTCAGCCCGGCGTATTTCAGAAATCCAAGCTCTAATGGTAGACCCACCGTACTTACGTTTTTTCAAGAACAAGGTGGTCCTAGCCACTAACCCACAGTTCATACCGAAAGCTCCGTCAGTGTTCCATAAACACTCTTCTATTGTCTTACCTACGTTTTTTCCAGAACCATGCTCGGGAGCGGAGCGTACGTTACACACACTGGATGTAAAAAGGGCTCTCAAGTTCTATCTTCATCGCACGCAACCTTTCAGAGAAACGAGGCAATTGTTCGTGGCCTATGGGTTGGGTGCTAAAGGCAAGGCCATTTCAAAGCAAGGACTGTCAAGATGGGTGTCATCTACCATTTCGTACTGCCATTCCAAGGCAGGGAAGCCTCTTCTACGACGGCCAAGAGCTCATTCAACTAGAGCGGCGGCATCGTCGACGGCGCTGTGGTCTGGAGTCCCGCTGGGGGACATCTGCATGGCGGCTACCTGGGCGGCTACACACACCTTTACCCGCCATTACTGCCTGTCGCAACAACATGCCGAAGATACCCGGATGGGACAGGCGGTGCTTCGACACCTATTCCAATAAGGTAAACCCCGGCTGAGGGGTTATATCCTGTTACAATTGTGCTTCAATATTGTCTGGTTGTCTAGGCTAATGATTAATGGTGTGTACACGACCATAGGGAACGGTCATTGTGAGAAGTATGCGGGTTTGCATGCACGCCTCCTCTTCTAGGGATGGTACTGCTATGTAATCTATTCTAAGCATGTGAATCCATGAAAGATCCAATGCTGGAGAAGGGAATAGTTTCTTACCTGTAACTCCATTTCTCCAGCATTGGTATCTTTCATGGATTCACATGCGCCCTCCTGCCTCCCCTGGACATGCAAACCGGTTCCCCCACTACTTTGGGGGCCGAAATCTGAGGGAGCGCGGGGGCGGGTCCTGTATTTATATCATGGCGTCCTGACGGCGCGGGCACGCATGATACAAAACGAGGTGGATAGGACGCATAAGCGTCGAAAAAGTTTTCCTACGGGAAAGGGTCTTATATAATGTACCGGGGATTCCCAGCCTGACGACGGGGAATATTCTAAGCATGTGACTCCATGAAAGATACCAATGCTGGAGAAATGGAGTTACAGGCAATGGGGAGAGGGCACAGAGTGATACAGAGGATTCCCAGCCTGACAACGGCAAAACATTCCAAGCACGTGCATTTATGAAAGATACCAATGCTGGAGAACCCTAGCTACAGGTTAGTAACATTTGTATTATTCAGTAATGAACAGTCTTCAGAACGTCATAGCACATCAATAATGGTTTAATTTACAGAGTGAATCAATCAATTGTGCAGAAAGAACTGGAAAAAATCTATTTCAATTTAGATTCGGGGCAGTATGAAACTGAAGATTAAAAGGGGGATCAGACTCCCCTTCGAGCATTATGGTTGTTTTAAAACGTCCAGTAACAAATGAAATAATACTTCCCTGCGAGCATCAGGACAGGTCTTCTGCATGTGCCTTTCCTTAGTTTTGAATTGGTTTCAGATGAAACATGACTGACATGTGAGAAGTACTAAACCTTCCACAGTCCCAAAAGGCACCTCTTTAACACCGTTCTCAGACGCGCTTCTCTTAAGCCACTTAACCGTGGGCCATCCCCTTTGGCCATCCTTTTGTTGTGGTTCACTGGCACCTGTATGAGGAGCTTGCGCACGCTTTAAAAAGGATTCCTTTTGGCTTTGTGTTCATACCTTGGCTTTGCTTTGTTGTATTAGCTTTGGGTGCCTCTTACCAGACGGTTGGCATGTTCCTAGTTGCTTACTGAATCTAGGAGCATTTGGCACCGTAGGTGGCCACTGGCTCAGATGTTGCCTTTCCTGGCCCTCTCAGATTAAATTAACTGTGGCCACTCGCAAACCACTTTGAATTGTTTTGTGCATTAGTAAGCACTAGGTACAAGTGGCCAGTTGAGTTCTGCTTATGGAAAGTATTGATCTTTTACATGCATATAGATGATTTCATGCTGTTTCATTGTAGCTTAGGTTGAGAACACCATAGTAGAAGCCTGGGCTTTAGTATAATATTACTGCCAATGGGGCACATCACACGTTTGTAATCTAAAATGTTGTTCTTAATTATTCGGTAATGCAAGAGAGTAATGCTACACCTTAACATTGTGTAAATTGTATTTTCACAGTATGTAAATCCTGCATTTGAAACAATAATGGGCTATCGGAAAGGTGAACTCATCGGAAAGGAATTAACAGAAGTGCCTAAAAATGAAAATAAATCAGATTACTTAGATACTATGAATTCTTGCGTTAAAACCGGCAAGGTAAGCAAAAGCCAATCATATTACTTAATATCGTGATAAACCAGCAAAATGAAGATTGTTAACTAAACAATAGTGATTAGAGGAGAAGACACACCAAGATAGCTAAGTCTTGTTTTATGTCTGCAGTCATTTACAGTTCTGCATGCTGGGAATATCCTGTGTTGAAACACTTCGGGCAAGAGTCTCAAAAATGAGTGCAAAAGACAAAAAGCACTAAAACGGTTACATGTGATTATAACTAACCAATAAATAACTAGCAACACTTTGGTCTAAACATTTACAACAGAAAAATACCGATTAATTTATTTATTTTTTAATTTGGGGGGGTTACCTCACAAGCCCCCAATTTCAGTACTGATCCTACCCTAACACCATGCCCACCTGTTTTAAACCCTTAACCCACCCACCACATATATATTTTTTAAAAGTGTGGTTTTTTTGTCAGAAATGTTTAGATTAAATTGCTGTTGGTTATTTTCCATTCGTTATAATCACTGCATGCCACTGAAACTGCACGTTTATTTGCAGTCATTGCACAATTGCATGTTGGTATTGTTGAAATGTATTTCTTTATTTCCGTTTTTTTTCTTTTTTTCTTTTTGTTATTGTACGAAGTGCTTAAAGTTTTATAATTAACTAAATGCATAATAAAAAAAAAAACTTTGCGGTCATTGCAGAAATGCGCAGATCACCTTATTCTCACGGGTGACCTGAGCATTTCAGGAGGGGATGGAAAATCGCGCAAAAATGCGCTTTGCAGCCCCCTTACATACATTATTGTTGGGAGCGTGTTCCTGGTACCAATGCATGACAGGCTCTCGGCAACCATGTGGTTGCTGGGAGCACATTTCACAGAGACAGGCCCTTAACCAAGTTTCACTTCTGTCTGTGGAAGACACAAAAAGAAAGGAAAAAAAGATTTTTTTAAAAGAAAAGAAAAAAATAGTGAAGGACCTCATGCTGTGTGAGCTGCTCAGGGGACCTGCTCAGGACACCTGCTAGCAGAGCGCCATTGGGTGCAGTTGGGGAAGCCTGATCCTCACATTGGAGGGTTGAGCCGGCGCTCCACTTAGCACCAACCAAAACAATGACCTGCTTGATCCTGCCTCTTTGTCAATGCAGCACTCAGCCATTGCCAGGAAGGGTGCAGCACTCTAAATCAATGTTGCAAGCCCGGTTCGTTGTGGCACCCCATTGTCAGGAGGGGAACTGCCCGGACTTCATTGCTGCGGCTCAGCTCACTTGTTGGATGCTACCCCTGGGGACTGGGCTTGTCGCTAGGTCACCACCGCCAGCCGAGCTGTTTTGGTTTTAAGGTGCGCTACCCAGTAGAAGGAGGTGAGCGATGTGTGATAAGTGTTGGGCCTGACCCCTGTTAAAGTGGGTCCAAACCAAATCCCAGGTTGATGTTGCATACATGGCCTGGGTACAATGACTCGCCTGCACGCCCTCCCCTGCTGCTGCAATGAACACCAGGCTCCTTCTGACCAAGTCTGCGCAAGTCTTCGCGTGACGCGCCGGCGCTGAGCCCAGTTGATTGTTGCTATAGGAGAGGGTGAGGTAAGTGCCTGGGGATGGACATTATAGAGGAAGTTCGTGATGTTTCACCCAGTGACTATAAGCCCCATAAACAGGCGTTCAGTGATGCCTGGGCTCGTAGACACCAATGTTTACCTTTGGATAAAAAACACCTACCTATTAAAACGTTGTTGTTGAATACTACATCCTTAGACAAACATGCACTTGAAGTGCAAGATTATATCATTGACCATTGTATTGACATCATGTGCACCACGGAAACTTGGCTGCAAGATTCAAGCGGACCTAAAATTAACCTAGCAACCCCACCCGGTTTTTCTTTCTTTTGTCAGAACAGAGATGGAAATAGGGGTGATGGGGTTGCTATTATAGCTCGCTCATATTTTAACGTCTTTCAAACTTCGGTAATTTTGTCGGGGCTGCAAAATGTTGTTCCTTAAATGTACACCTTCCCCTAACAATTGTATAAATATTGTATTGATCTACAGACCTTCTCATGAAACCCCCTATTTTTATGATGATTTGGCAGACATTTTATCTGCTTTTCATAAACTTAACACAGCTACCTTTGTGTTGGGTGATTTTAACAATTTGCTGGCAAATCCACATGATCCCCAAGCCATGCAACTTGCACAATTGTTTACCACAAACAAATTTGTCATTGGAAATGGCAAGGAACCAATGCATGACTTGGCCATGCATGACTTGGGCAAAACATTTTTTTTTATTTTGTATTAGCATTTGTTTCACAAAGTTTCGAAACCCTACACTCTAAAGTTCATTTTTTTTCTGAAATTGAGGTTCCAATTTACTTTGAATAATTGTAAAAGCTTCTTTTAGGAAGGATAGTAGAGCCAGTGTTATGGAGACTCAGTCTCCCTGCAGTAAAATACTCCACCACTCTTCAGCCAGAAGCGTTGAAGTTGAGAATGGAATCTTCCCAGCCACCTAGTTCTTTCGCAGTTCTGGGCATATTACAGTCAAATGATACATTATTTCACATTTTTCCTTGCAAAGTCTACAGTTATAGTTTCACAAGGTATTATGTTTTCTTGCTTCTATTATTTCTCTGGTTGGCATCAAGATAAAACGAAATCGCATGAACTGGCTTCTTAGAATACTGCTAGGAAGTCTTGTCAGATACCTTGGCACTTAACCTCTTGCTCTTGATTCCAGACAATGTTTTCCATACAATTTCATGTTTCTACAACTCTCCACTGTCTTGATGCAGTCCCAATCTAAACATTTACGTTTGACCCTTACTGGATTGGACTAAGGTATCTTCTGATATATTTAGCACTTCTAATAGCGCAATATAAGCTGTTCTCTATGCTACTAAAAGATCTTCAGTATTGTTTCGCATGGCGTTATTCAGTATTTTGAAGCCCCCTATAGTTTTCGTTTGTTTGTTTGTTTATTGATTTGTATTGCGCACCAGACCCAGGGGTATTCGGGCGCGAAGGCAGCAAGAGGATTGTTCAACTTAGGTTACATGTTGCAAATAGATAAGGGGTACAGCTATGGTTACAGTGCTGTAGACGAGTAGAGACAAAGGGTCATAAGAGTATGTACAGCAAGTGTACAATATGCAGATGTGACAGATATAAAAAAAAAAACAGATAAATATGCAAAAAATACATGAGATCATAAGTGACGGTAGCGAGATGTTAGACATCATGATCTTTGAGCCATTGGATCAGGTTAGATCTGAATTTCTGGTAGGGGAGGTCTTCTCTTAGATCGGTTGGGAGGGAGTTCCACACTTGTGCTGCTTTAACAGCGAAGCTACTCCCGCCAGATTTAGTGAGTTTAAATCTGGGTACTAGTAAGAGGTTCGAGTTGGCTTTTCGTAGGGGACGAGCAGCTGTTTGTCTGGTGAATTTGTCTATTAGGTATTGCGGGGCTGCATGGTTAAGGCATTTTTGATTGAGGGGAAGCTGTTTTAAGTAGGATTTTATCTTTAGTGGAGAGCCAGTTAGTGGATCTCCTAAGGTCTGATATGTGGACATTTTTAGGGAAGTTTAGTGCGGCTCTCAGGGCATTATTTTGCAATATTTGAATTTTAGAGGTGATGAATTTGTTGCTGCCTATGTAAAGGGCGTTGCAATAATCTAGTTTCGATAGGATTAATGCTCTTGCTAGGATGACGCAGTTATTGGGTGAAAGGAAGGGCTTAGCTGCTCTGATTAGTTTACATGTATAAGAGGTAGCTGAGCCCATGGCATTCACTTGTTTGTCAAATGAGAGCGAGGAATCTATGTAAAAACCGAGGGTTTTAACTACTTTAGCTACAGTGATGGTGTTGTTATCAATTATGAAGGAGTCATATTTGGTGCCCAATTCTTTGATATTGGAGGAGGTACCTAGAATGAGGAGTTTCGGTTTTGTCATCATTTAGGCATAGACCGTGAGCGGCCATCCATGCCTGGATGATGAGACAGACTCTGTTCACAAAGGCCAAATCCTTGTCATAATCTCCCGTCAGCGGGATGAGGATCTGTGTATCGTCTGCATAGTTGGTGTGGGTGATACCAAGACCGTCTAGATCATCGAAAAGGGGCTTTGTGAAAATATTATAGAGAGTGGGCGATACGCACGATCCTTGGGGTACGCCGCAAGTAATGGGTGCGGGGTCTGCAGCTCCTAGGGGAGAGAATACTCGCATTGTCCTGTTGTCTAGGAATGACTGGATCCATGCAACTGCTTCCTGAGAGAAGCGGGCTGCCGAGACCAGGTGAATGCAAAGTATTGTATGGTCTACCAGGTCGAAGGCGGCAGAAAGGTCAAGGAGTAGTAGGAGTGAGGTTGTGCCGTTATCTCTAAGTGTGTCTATTTGTGCCTTGAGGTCTAGGAGTGCAGTCTCAGTACCGTGTTGTGGTCTGAAGCCGGACTGCCGGACTCCTAGGAGGTTGTTTAGTTCCAGGTGGTGTTGAATTTGTTGGTAGGCAACTTTATCTAGTATTTTCAATAGGAATGGCACAGTGGTTATAGGGCGATAGTTAGTTGGGATAGAGGGGTCCAAGGTTTGCTTTTTGAGGAGGGGGAGGACCCAGGAATTTTTCAGGTTGCTAGGTATGGTGCCTGATGTGAAAGAGGCATTTATAAGTTTAGTAATGAAAGGAGAGAGATCACAGACGGCGTCTTTTATGATTTAGGCTGGGCAAGGGTCGCCCTGGCAATTGAAGGGTTTGAGGGTGAGGATGACTTTCTCAACTTCTTTAGTGGATACGTTGCAAAAGTGGAAGGGGGTGTTGTCTAGCGGTTTCGGAGTTGGTAATGGGTTTGTAGCAGAGTCTAGATTAACAGCGTTTGGGGCAGTTATGGACACTTTTTTGTTATGAATCTTTGCCTGAAGCATAGTTATCTTGTTGGCAAGGGCATTTTGGATACCTGTGCACCAGTTATTGTCCTTGATGCAAGAATCGGGGACTTGGGTGGGGGATTCGACTTCCTTCAGGATGGCGAATAGTTCTTTTGTGTTGGATTTAGCTTGATTGATACGGGTATTGTAAGAGGTTTGTTTCGCTAAGATGATTTCTTTTTTGTAGAGGGTAGCTAGATTCTTTAGGTTGTTTTTGTTGGCGTCTGATGGGTCAGATCTCCAGGTTTTTTTCGCTGAGGCGTTTCTTTAGTCTGATTTCTTTGTGCTGGGGTGTGAACCAGTTATTTAGGTGTTGGCAGGGTTTACTCTTCCTGACTTTTAGTGGTGCAATAGTGTCCAGAGAGGCGAGCATCACTTTGTTGTATATTTCTACCATAGAGGCTGGGTCGGTCTGATCTGAGATGGAATTTAAGGTGGGGAGAATAAGGGGGATGAGATTTTCGGGGGTGATATTTTTCTTATTTCTAGTAGGTGCAGTGGGGGCTAGGGTATTGTTGTTAGTAGGAATGGTAGCTTCTACAGTGAAAGAAACCATGTAGTGATCAGACCATAGCTGGGGCATTATAGACGTGATGTTGATTGTGCAGTTATGTTCGGCAATCCAATCGAGGGTCCTTCCTTTGATGTGTGTTGGAGCTGTGGTCTTTTGTGGAGAATCCTAGTTCCTCAAGAGTGTTATTAATTTCTAGGGCATTGGGGTTATGTGGGTCGTTAAATCCGATGTTGAAGTCGCCTAGGAGGAGGCTTTGAGTAGAGTTCTTTAGGTTGTCAGATAGTAGATTCGTAAGGTCATCGTCGAAGGAGCCTACAGAGCCTGGTGGGCGATAAATCAGGTGGATGATAACAGTTTGATTGTTGGCAATGGTGAGTTTAGCTGTGAGGGATTCGCAGGAGTTCGTTTTATGGGGTGAGGAGAGTCTGAGGGTTAAGCTATTTTTGACAATTATAGCTAGGCCGCCACCTCTAGATGTGGTGCGATCCGTACGAATAAGGGTATAGTTGTCGGGGGTGGCCTACATTACAGCTGGTCCTGCTGCGGGATGGAGCCAAGACTCTGTGATGACCAAGAAGTCTAGGTTCTCATTTAGGATAGTATCTGCTATTTCGGTGGCATGGGCTACCAAGGATCTGGCATTTAATAGGGCACCTTTTATTCCGGGTGTGGTGGGAAAGTTGGAAGGCATTGGGGCCTTGTGTTGGCATTTAGGGGATGGGACATCTCTGAAAATTCGGCTGTTAAGTTGTAGTCGATGTTGGCCAGTGTTGACTGTATGGCATGGGATTGTAGCGGTGCACAAGGTGTGCTTGTTGTAGTTAGTGGCTGGATGGAGGTTGGCTAAAGGGTCATAAATTCTTGGGAGTCTGGCGCGGAGTCTTAGGTTCCGCTGTTGGAGGTTGCATGGCGCAAAGGTCATGTTGGCTAGCTCTGGGGGTACATTAGCATGAAGTGGCTGGATATGTGGCTGAGCTGTGTTCATGCTATGAGAGGTAATTGAGTGGAGGATAGTTTTGAGTAGAACTGTGTATAGTAGCGGCAGATACATTGTGATAGCTGGTGTAGGTCGGGTGACCTAAACGCACATTGCTAAGGTAGGCACACTAGATGTAGGTTGGTATCTGCATTGAGATACGTGTACAAGCACAGTTTTACCTAAATTCAGAGCTCCAGGTTGGGCTAAGGTGCCGATACAGGCAGGGTTCACCTGGGTTCAGAGTTCAGGAATAGGGTTGAAGTGCATATGCTAGCAGGGTTCACCTGGATGCGGGATTCAGAGAGTAGGGCTAAGATGCGAGTACAAGGCAGTATTCACCTAGAGTCAATATTCAAACAATAAGGCTAAATGCATGTGCAGGGCACTGTTCACCTAGATTCAATATTCAAACAATAAGGCTAAATGCATGTGCATTAGCCTTATTAGGCTAAATATCGTTATTAGGCATTTGCGGTAAAAGAACAGTGTTTTGCATACAGTAATAGAATACAGGGAGGATAGGCCCAACTACTCTCTTATTATCTGAATATGCAGACAATTTGGCAATGATAGGACTCTTCTCCAAAATATGCCTTCCGATTTGGGCCACGCAGATGCAGAAAGTGTGAATGAAGCCTCTGCCCCATCAGTTAGTATCGGTGTCACTTTCTTGCGATAGAATTCTATCACAGGCGTTAATGAAAATTTGCAGTGCTTCACTTGTATGAGACGGTCTGGGGATGCCAGGTTTCTGGTCTTCTGAGAATCTCTTCTCTTTGGGCATCCATTGCGCTGTTGTTTATGCACATACCCAAGTATGTGATGGTTGTTACTTCACTGATTTCTTTTGTCCCTTTAAATACCATGATGTTTTGGAATTGCTTTTCTTTCCCGTATTGCCGCCCAAAGTCAGAATCCTGGATTTGTTTACATTCATTTTTAGGCCGTTTGCTTCCACATAAGTAGCCAACGTGATTAACTGTCTTTATAGCCCCACCTGAGTTTGATCCAAAAGGATCAAGTCTTTGGCGTAGAGCAGCCAGCTCACTGGTTCCCCTGCTATTCGAGGTGGGAAACATCTGATGTCTTCAAAGGACCTCTCGATATCTGAGATAAATAGGTTAAACATTGCCGGAGCTAGGATGCACCGTTGTTTTAACCCTTTTGATGTTTTGATGGGCTCTGTCAGATTGCCACTTTTATCAAGTGTAACCTGCAAGCTGGTGTTCGAGTGCAATATACTCAGTGCTTCTCATATTCTGTGGACAGCCCCAGGCTTTTAGTTTCGCCCACATCTTGGGTCTCTCAATAGTATCAAATGCCTGGGCTAAATCAATTGAAGCGAGATATGTTTTTGCCATGGGTTTTCATTTCACTCTTGATTTTATGAGGTTAATCAAAAAAGGGTTTAGGGATGTCCCAATCCCTTTGACAAAAACCGGCCTGCCATTTATCGTACTGGGCGGAATTATGGCTCCAATTTCTAAGTGACTTCAAAATCAGTGATCCAAATATCTTGCCAAATACATCCAAGAGTGTGATAGGCCTGTATTTCCCAGGGTTAGACCTATCGCCCTTCTTGAATATGGGCACGATAATGGAGGCTCTCCATGACTCCGGAATCGTCCTAGTTCTCTTGATGCCCATGAACCAGTCATTCTGATCATGCAGAGGACACTTACAAGTCATGTATTAATAGGGCTACAGAGTATATGGGATGGGGAAGGCCTGCCACAGCTTACCAGCAGGATGACCTTACCAATATTTTTGAAATAGGTCCTCAAAAGGATCCTGTAGAGTAGGTCCCAAATATAGTCTGCACTCCCGCCGCCCATTTTGAAGTACCAGGAACGTTCACACCGAGATATGTGACGTATCATGAGCAAATAAACCAGCAGAGAGCCGCATTAGGGCTCTGCCCAGTGCCTATCAGGAGAGCAATACCTATTGAAGTGCCAATAACCAGACAACCATGGACAGTAAGGTATCCATTGAGAAAACCCTACCAGCAAATGTCACGAAATGAAGATTGCTTAAACACTGTCCCAGAAGAAACTCAACAGGCCTTAATTGAAGACGAATGGTGATGACACGAGGGCCCAGACAGACTCACAGATGAAAGAAACGACAATCAAAGGATGACACATAGAGACAAAAACGTCATGAATAAGGACATTATGAATTTAGAAGGAGACACGATGTTGAAATATATTACGAAATTTAAACTCTAAAGCAATATGAAGATATTCAACCAGTTGATGCCTGTACATATGCTTGTAACCGCAAGAAGCTAAGAGAACAGTGGGGCTTGCTATGCTTAGTAGAAGAATAGAGCGGCAAGCGCCACCTATATATCTACCTCAACAAAGCACACTATATAAGTGCGAGTCCACTTTATACAAAAAGCAGAATTAACTCGGGTTACTAGGGGTCAAACAGGACAGGATTCATATTCCAGCTAAATCAAGAAAAGACGGCTGAATCCTCGAAACTCAACAAGAGCAGACCAAGAAAGGGAGGCGGACAGTAGCTCCGGAGAATCGAAACTTAAGAACAGAGCAGCCTGACCCAGTGAAGGTCGAGATAAGGAGGCCCAGGCAGGTGACAAAGCAAATAAGAATTAAATGCACAAATAGAAGGGAAACTAAGCAGATTCACAGTGTTCTAGCACGTGACCAGCCGAGCGAGAAGAGGCACCTACACCTGGCTGTCTCCCAAACAGAAGATACCATAACTTTTCCGACAAGAATCTACAGTTTCGAGGCCGACCACAGCCAACTAATTGACACATAGCCACTAAAGTAATGATTGGTGGAAGGGAGGCCTGGTGAATCTTGCAGCATCCTGCACCTGGTTGACCATTCTGCATGCTGCTAATTAAAGTGGAGATTTATGCATGGGGTGAAGCCAACCCAATCAGGATGGACCAAATAATCTAGGGTCCTATAGATGGTAGAACGAATAGGACGTCATACTTTTAGTGACGTCCACTGTAGTCATTTTTGAAGGAAGGGCTTAGACGCCCACCTGATAGTGTTTATCCAATCCCCACACTCCGTTACCATATACAGATATAGCACCTATATTAAAGTTACCTTTTCCAACCAATAGAATTGCATGACAAACTTTTGAGTGTTCCACGTCAATGATGACGAATTTTGGGTCTAACTGTTACTGTTTGCGTGAAGTCTTTGGGAGTTGAAGCGAGACAGGGTATCACTTCACTGTTCATTTCCATGTTTCCCCGTTTTTTTGTACTTGTCATTAAACTGACTCCCCTTTGCCAAACCATTGAGTTGTCCTTATTGATTGGTGTTGGAGTAAGACATCCTACACCCCATCCACCTCGAGGTGCAGCTATCTCGTCTTAAAGTACTACAGAGCAAGCTCTGACTCTATGGGCCGGTCATGGGTCTCTTGCTCTCTAGTACACTTGGTAGCAGAGGATGGTTGGCGACCATCGATTATTGATTAAAATAAGGCCCCTATTGACCATCGACATAAAGTAACTCTAGGTCTTCGGCAATATCGCGAGTCCTTTGCCATTCGGCTGAGTAGACCGTGAAGCTCCCCGTAGACAATGGTAGTATAAAGCAAAACTGCAGTCGGGGCCTGAAGGGACCCGTTTTCCAAACACATCTCTTCCCATTCCTATGGGTAGGCTATCCGGCGAAAATCTGAAGAAGGCGATAACGAAGGCAGTGATCCCGAGGATCCACAGAAGAACCATGAGAACGGTGAGTGAAGCAAAAAATTGAGTGCTATGGAAAACAATGTACACCTTAAGAACAAGTAAAGGGAAAAGGTAACGGGGGGAGGAGAAAAAATAAAATAGTCAGGAGTAGAGAAGACTGTATATATGTAAGGTGATAATGACTCAAGATAAATTGAATAAATAAAGGTTACCTCGGTGGACACCCGAGAAGAGAGAGGTTACCAGGGCAGACACGGGAGAAGTGCGAGGATTCGCCTTATTCCTGCGCTTTAATATAGTGGCCAGATGAAACGTGTACCCAGAGTCCCACATAATGGGGAACAATTAGAATACCACAACGTTTAAAGACGTTGTGAAAGGGGTTTGTTTAGACTCCATGAAGGGGTAATGATTAGAGGCAGAGATATCGTTGTCCAGCTGGTGTTCGTCTAGTCTGTTAAGTGTCTGTCTTACATGTTTTTTTGTGACGTCATATGTGAACATTTTTGTTAAGGGAACTGATTAAAAAGTTGTGCGATTCGATAGCTGAGACAGAATCGCACATGAATTGATGTTTTCTGGAGCAAATTGGTAATATAAAAACTTTTGTGGAAAATCTGGATTGGAGCTTGCAGTGTTTGGTGCTCGCTCATATTATTGGAAGTGTTGAAGTTGCATGAAAGCATTAACAAGTGTTGTATAAGAGAAAAGAGAACAGATTTAAACATGGAAGACATAACTCCATTAGCACACTTGTGCAAGCAGTTGCCAAAACATGCACCCAAGCTAAAGAAGTATAGCACTGAGTGGGTTAAAGGTACTGCCCACAAGATGTTTATGCCATGGCCACAAAATGGGTCTTTATCTAAAGCCGTTTTACAACATATGAGGACATATTTGCATGCCACATATACAGGCAAGAAGTTAGAAAAACGCCTCGCTGTTCTGGAACATTGGAAGATTTATGAACAGACAAAGGAGGAAGAGCTGCCAGTACATTGGATACTACATTTTTCCACAGACGGGGGTGAGACGTCTACCGCGCCACCTGCCCCACCTGAAACGTCAAGTGAAGGAAGTAAGAACGAGGGAATATACCCGTTAAGAGAGCTTAAAGCAGCCACGGGGTACAGCAACCCTGCATATGAGTCACCTACATATAGTAGTGACGAAAATCAAGGGAAGGATAAGGACAAGAATCTTACCTCCGCAGTCCCAAGGGACAAGGAGAGACACGATGACCAAAGGAAGGATCAGGCCCATACAAGTGCATCTCTCGACAAGGAGAGAGAGGGAAAGAAATGGAAAGGGAACGAAGACAGAACTGATGAGATAGCATTCACAAAGGACGAATGGATGGGAGGACAAATCTTATTGAAATTTGATGGGAAAGGCAGTGATGACGTGAGACCAAAGGAGAGGTTAGATGAGGCACAGAGAAAGGAGAAAGAGAAAGAGGAGGAGTTAAGAGACAAAAGGATAAGAAGGAAAGATAGACTAAGGCGAGAACAGCTATATCGCGAGGAGCAAGAAAAACAGCTCGATCGCAACTCAAGAGCAGCCTATGATCAAGACAGACAGAAACAGCAAAGGTTAGAAGAAGAGCAAAGGATATGTGAAAAAAGGATAAGGAGACGAAGAGATGAGGAAATTCGAAGGGCAGATGAATGTAGAAATGAAAAGAGAAGGGAAGAAGATAGGGTCAGAGAAGAGGCAAGGAAGCGCAAAGAATTTGATGACGATATCGAACGTAAGCGAAGACAGAGGGAAGCGATCTCGAATATTTGGAGAGGGAAGTTAAAAAACCTGATCCAGTTGTAGACTGGGAAGACATTGAATAATTCTTTTCTGCGTATGATTCAGTACCAGACACGTCTAGGGCAAATATTGAAGATGACTTCGAGACCAGAAGCATTGGGGAAACGATTGATAGAGTATATGATGAAATGGGGATAGAACAATACCCCAAGGAGAGGGGGAGGACGAGTGCTTGGAAAGCATTCAACTGTATGACACTGAGGATGTCACCCAAAGTAGTGGGAATAGGAAACTGTCCCTGGACAGATTAGAAATCAGTAAAAACAATGAAGACACAAGAAGTTGCATGAATTGGGAACAAACAATGCCCGACTCCGAAGGGGAGGAGCATGAGGCAACCGAGGAATGGAGACGGCGCGAAAGACGACTCCCAAGGGAAAGAGGGATACGATGGTCAGACACTAGTGAGTCCACACCGAGGGCATCAGAGTCAGCCACACAGTCTGACAGACATGGAGGAGTACCTCATGGTCAGAGGGGGGTGTTGTCACCGCCCTATGTAGACAGACTGAAGACATTGACGGGTAGATGGCAATGCGGGAATAGTACCCCTGCGATAGACAGGAGAACTATGAGAGAAGACAAAGAGGGCTCCGCATTCCAATTTCTGCTACTAGAAAAGGGGGGAGCAAGACCACAATATATTCCATGGCCACACATGGACCGAGACAACTTGAAAAACAAGCTTAAAATGCTGACATCGGGAGCCAGAAAATGGATACACGAGTTAGAAAAAATGACAGGAGGAAACACGCTAGCTATAGGGGACATTAAAGGTCTCCTGAACGCTATACTTGGTAAGAGAGCAGACGATGTGTGGACACGGGCAGGCTAACCTGGTGTAACCACAATTAACACTGCGCATGACGGAGCGCCATTTAACAATTGCAGAGCAGCAGTATGGAAAGCGTTACGAGTGCTTTACCCAGACACTTCCGATATGGGAGCTATAATGACTCGAAAAATGAAGGAGTCGGAAGATCTGTTAATTTATATACAGAATTTCCAAGACGCGTGGGTGCTCGAAACGCATGAATCTTGGACGAAATCAATACCTGTGTTTTACCATATATTGTGCCAAGGGTTGCCAGAACCAGTGCAGAAACAACTCTGGGTAGGAGTTGAGGCTAAGCCTTGGGCTGAAATACAGTTGACTATTGCACATTACTGTAGACTGTTGGAAGAAAAGAATCGCAAAAAGGAGGCAACTCGAAAGGGTGAGGAAGCGAAGCTTGTGCAAAAGAAATTATCAAAGTATGCTCTTGAAGGAGCCATGCTAACTAAAGCAGCTGAACAGAGCATGCAGCAGGTGGCTAGTTCACAATAGAATAATCAGGGTAACGTAGGGTTTTACCCACGGGGAAGAGGATTTAGGAGAAGGGGATGGCAGAGCAATCAGGGAGGTTTCCAAAATAATCGAGGCTTTTAAAATGTGCAAAATGGTAACCCGGATATGTCAAATGGGCAAATAATGTGACCACCGCCAGTTTGTTGGCTGTGCGGAATGACAGGGCATGACACAGGAATCCACCTGCAGTTTTACAACAGGGCAATGCACAGAATCACACAGTGCAGTAACGAGCGCAAGGAGAACAACTTGGGGCGCAACCACAAAACATGGGGAATTTTCCACAAGGACAATCCCAACAGGCACCACCGCAACTACTACAGACTCACAACCCTGGAAGGGGAAGCAACACTAGGAATAAGGAAAATCCACAAGTGCACAGTGGGCCAAACTTATATATAAACTAGGACAGCTCACTGGGAACCCTGTTGTGCTCTATCCTATCAGTGACACCAGACCCTCATAGGGAACCTAGGGTGGATGTCATTATAGGGCGTAAAGAATATTCCTTCCAAGTAGACACGGGTGCAACACGCTCGTGCATACGTGAAGGCAAGTTTTCCTTGTCTGGCAAAGCCATAGATACTAAGAGTTTACAGGAGTTCACAGTCGAGTTCCCTTTACAGACCCACTCCCAGTCTCCATAGGAGAGTGCAAAATGAATATACCCTTACTATATTCGCGTCAGACCCCAGTAAACATTTTGGGTCGAGACTTAATGACAAAGTTGAACCTGACAATTTCATTCACGGAGGAGGGCATAGTATGCTCCACTCCAGGAATGTACTATTCAAATGTATGCAAAATGATTAGAGCATACTCAGGACACATAGCCATGAGGGCCATACCATTAGAGCCAGAAATGTTTGCGTACAGCATGCGTGTGCTTATGGCAGGATTGCCAGGCCTTGCAGACAGGATCATGAGAACCCCTGATGAGTTTTTATTCAGACCAAGAATACCTATGCATGAGGAGGAGGGGCAAGTATTTCCCTTGATAATACACGCAGCAGCAGTGCGCGGGAAAGTAGTGTTGGTTGATGGATAAGATGAAGAAGGCAGACAATGGTGCGTGATTATCGCCATCGAAGAAGGGTATCGAGTGACTGACGTCACCGATGATGATCTGTTTGAAGAACAATCAGACAGGGGAGAAATAATGGTGAAAGTAAGTCTCATCTTTTGGGTAAAAATGATTAAAAGACAAGTGCCTCAGAGAATGATGTTGGCGCTGAACGTCCGGAGTATTTTTATGATGATGTATCTAAAGTGCCTGTCTTAGTGTTGTCTATAGGACCCTATGACGTAGGGCTCTTGAAAGGGGTGGGAGAAGTGAAAATGAAACTAAAACCCGGAGCAATTTTACTGAGTGTCCGACAATATCCCATGTCCAGAGAGGCAGATGAAGGGATTTTTAAGACAATTTCTGCTATGATAGACCAGGGCATCTTAGTGACGTCAGAATCACGATATAATACGGCAGTTTATCCTATCAAGAAATCAAAGGGGGGGGGTCTTGGTGTTTAATTCAGGATTTACGAGCAATAAACGATATTGTTGAAGCGAGTTCCCTTTATTCCCTAACCGGCTACAATTCTATGTAATATACCCGTCGAGGCAAAATATTTCACAGTGATTGACTTTTAAAATGCCTTTCCTCAATCCGGTTGCAGTGTGACTCACAAGATCTGACGTCATTCACGTTCAGACAAATGTGTCTGAAAAGCACGAGGCTGACACAGGGATACTGTGAGTCTCCGTCTATTGCAGATGACTTTAGCAATATTGCATTAGAAAGTATTGTCTTACAATATGTGGATGACACCCTAATCTGCAGCACCACAGAAGAACAATGCAGGCACGATTCTATTCACCTACTGACTATATACTGGCTGAGAAGGGGTATAAAGTTGACAAGGAAAAGTTACAATATTGTCAACAGGAAGTGCTGTACATAGGCCAGCTAATCTCACATGAAGGCAAGAAGGTGACCCCAGAAAGGGCTGAAGCCATACTGAACATGGCTAAGCCACACATGATAAAGCAAATGCAGAGCTTTCTAGGCCTGTGCAACTATGTTAGGGCATGGGTTTTCGATTACAGCTCTTATACTAAGCCTTTACTTCAAGCCCTAAAGAAGGCCCAAGTGACAAAGGAAAAGATTGAATAGTCTGAGACAATGGAGAAAGGGTTTACTGAACTCAAGAGAGCAATTTGTACAGCTCCAGTTCTCGGGATTCCCAATTATGCAGAGGAATTTTACCTGTTTTCACACACAGATGGCAGAGTTATGACGGCAGTGCTCGCTCAAAGAACCTTCGATGGGATACAAGCCTTTAGCATATTACAGTGGGAACCTTGACCCAGAATTGAAAGGCCACTTCCCATGCGAACAAAGTTTAACTGCTGCAGCGTTCGCCATAGGAAAAGCGACAACCATTGTAATGGGATGTTCCATGACGTTATACGTCGAGCACTCATTATTTGCCATTTTAGAGAAACCAAAGGGCACATTGACATCTCAGAGAGCTTCTGCCTATGAGGTGATCATATCAAACCCATCGATTAAAATAGTCCGGTGTAAGATAGTGAACCCAGCTATGTTTATAGCAGAGCCAGTCACTGAAGGAGAGCCGATACATGACTGCACGAATTATGAAGAATTCTATGATGAAATCCCAGGGTGAAAGAAAATGCCTTGGCAGGAGGAGAGATTGTATATTGACAGGGGTCGCTGTGATGAAACACATAGCAAATGAAGAATTTTGAGTACTTGTTAGTGCGCGGATACCATCTCACTATTCAGCACAGGCTGCAGAATTATTGGCGTTGATACTCGCCATTGAGAATCACGCAGACCAGGAAATAACGGTGTATAGTGACTCTGCCTATGTGATGTCAACAGTGCATGTAGACTTAGCGCGCTGGAAAATGAGGGGCTGCCTCCGAGCGGACGGCACGCCAGTACAGCAAGCAGCCTTATTGGACAGGCTGATTAAGGCACTACAGCTCCCAGTGGGCATAGCAGTCGTGAAATGTGCCGCCCATGTGAAAGGGACAGATTTTGTCTCACGCGGAAATCACGCAGCAGACATGGAAGCCAAGCGTATGACATCCAGAAGTGAGACGGTTATGGAAGTAGAAATGGCGTACACCCATGAAAGGATGATGGTAGCACGAACCACACCGGAAACCTATAACGATCTTGGGCAACCACAACTAATGGAGCTCCAAGGGGAGACACCACAGGAAGAGAAAAACTTTTTGAAACGTCAAGGGTGTTCTTTAAACCCCTCTGACAGCTTGTGGTGACAAGACAGCACTGGTAGACCAGTAATGCCTGTAGCCCTACTAAAAATAGCGCTGGAACAGTTACATTACCCAGCCCACATGACAAAAGAGAATCTAACAGCAACGCTCGCGGAAGACTGGTTCATACCGAATTTAGCTGAGCATGTTGCATTCTTTATGGTAAACTGTATAATCTGCCAGCAATTCACTGCTGGGCACACATTGAAAGTAATGAGAGGAGACATCCCCAGGCAAAATGGGCCTTTTCAGCACTTGCTTGTTGATTGATTGATTGATTGATGTCGACATCATTCAAGTATGCAACGGGTACAGGTATTTAATTGTCATGGTGTGTCCATTCTCTAGATGGAAAGAAGCAGGTCCATGTACACACCCAAACTCTACCTGTGCAGCCAAATCTTTAGTGAGGGAAGTGTTCCCCAGGTGGGTGGTGTGTGAAGTCATGAGGTCAGATAATGGAGCTCATTTTATAAATGCAGTCTTTGAGCAGATTAGCTTGCTGCTTGGTATAAAGCACAAGTTCTCGTCGGCGTATCATCCAGAAGGTAATGGGATCTGTGAGAGGCTCAACGGCTTGTTAAAGGAAAGGATAGCCAAGTTGAAGCTTACTTTAAAAAGGGGATGGTCGCACTGCCTTCCTCTAGCACTGTATGCTCTTCGGAACCAACCTGGCTCCCACCATCATCTTACGCTACACGAGATAGCCACAGGAAGAAGAATGAGAACTCCCCTCACACCCCGAGATAGAGCTAGATGTGATGCCCAGTCGACAGGAGAAGTTTTAGGGTCTGAAATGCAAAACTATCTGAACTGCATGACATCTTGCCTTACTGTAATTTCAGACCTGCTGCAGCGACGACGAAAAGGGTGCAGGGCAGCACAGAACACAGAAGCAGACACTACACCAGACTCAGCTCAAGGTCTATGTGTTCCACTTGTCGTCCCTGGAGACGCCGTCTTGGTTAGGAATAAAACAAGGAAAAAGTGGGGCAAGCCAAGGTTCAACCGACCATTCACAGTTTAAGACGTCACTCCATCTGCAGTCAAGCTGCAAGGAAGAGCTTGGATCTTCCTGGGTGATATCAAGCCATACATCGGAGGAACCCCCCTGCCTGCACCCCACCGTGAAGAGACTACAGACAACGGGAAGAACCACAGCACATGCAGACGAGATCCATGACTAGGAAGAAGGACGCATGACCAGCAAAGTAAAGACAAAGAACTTTTGCAAGTTGTGGCTTAACTTGGACAAGTCCTTTAAGCAAAAAGGGGATAAGGACATAAAAACTGACACTCTGTGCATCCTAGTTGCAGGAAGAAAATTGCGCGTATAAGCCACAACAATTTTTGTTGACTTGAACTTTGAACTGAAGCACTCTCAAGCCGTGAGGAGTAAAGGACTATGACACACTTCGATAGAGGATATTTACATTGGAAATGGATACAGCATTCCGATTCATCCAAAACCGAGACTTTGTTTGGAAGCACTTACAGTGTCTCACAGTAGAGACATCACAAAGGACGTGGTCATATATTTTAACTTGGTGTTAAGATCATACCCGTCACTGGTAGGGAGATTCACCAGTGTCACAGACTTTCTCCAAGATCCTGAAAATGAAAAAATAATAAGACAACTGCTCACTGTCATTGCCGAACAATTTATTGTACTCCCTGAGTACAATGAGAAGGAAACTAATGCTTCCAACACAGGCGGAAATAGATGAACTCATCAATACACTTTTCTTTTGCATAATCGAAGACTGTCCATCTATTTTCGACACACTCACATTCCTTCGAGATCCAGCAAACACTGAACATTTGAGCCATCTTTTAAATAAAGTAACCATTTTAGTCGCACTCCACGCGACCGGATAGTGCAGACATTGTTTACACCGAGGAAAGAACGTATAATCCTGAATCTCAACAAAAACCTGACAAATGTCCCTATCACCAGAAGACAACAGATTAGCACACAATTTCGTTTTTTGCCTAGTTTTTGCCTAGTTACTGACTTTCCAGAGTTAGTGGAGTGACCTATCGAGGTTGACGTCCTCACCTTCACTTCTACCGTACAGAATGGGGAAATCCAAGATATTTGTGACTGTAGAAATAGATGTCCCGACATACATAGCTCACACATAGCAATGTGCAATACCAGAGGCCAGTTCATGGGAAGTGATGCCTCATTGATATGGGCAACTGAAACAGATTATCCCGAAGAAGATGATTATGTCCAGGACATTAAGACAAGAAATAGAGCCCATACTAGGAATCACGTGATCATGTACGAGAAACCTGACGTTAAAGGAGCAGGAATAAGATGGGAAGTAAACACGGGACTGAACGTCCAAGGAAAACTCCAGAAGAGGCTCATATTTGGAAAAACAGAGGCCAAATGCAGATTTGGGGACCAGTGCTTTCACCAAACAGATGGGAAGAAGGAGTAGTGATCTGCCGAGCATGGATGGTCCTTGCAGCCTGCGAGGAAGCAATAGAAAACTCACAGAGACTGTGCAAACCACTATGACCAAAGATTACAAGATTACTGACATGGACATTGGTCCAAGACAGAGGAGGACCCTTGCAAATAGTGCCACTAGAAAGCCCGAAATTGTGCTTCAGGAACAATGGCACAATGAAGATGGGAGAGAATCAGAACTGCGGATGAATTTTTGAAGCTCCAGCAATGACTCACGGGACTGCAGTAATCATGGATCATTATTGGGCATGTGGATCCAAAGCATACATCAGACTGCCGAAAAACTGGGGAGGCATATGCACAATAGTGAATGTCCACGTTCCGGCACTAGTGATCCCGAAAAGTGACCCGAGTATTGATATTTTCCCGAAAGCAGATGCCCACCTAAGGAAGAAGAGATCTGTGGAACTGATAACTCGAGTGAAGAGAGAAAATTATTTCTCTGCCAAATTAGAAGAAGCATTTCACGCAATCCCATATGAACACAGGCTGTTCAGCCTCACCTCATCAGTGTTCGAGACAATCCTCATGCCAAGATTCCAAGTTGGAGAAAATACTAAATGGTTTCAGATAACCAGATGGGAGTTACTGCAAACCATTAACTCAACAATCAAAGGATTCAACACTATAAAGGAAGAGTTGAGGGCAATTTGACGAATGACTCTCCAGAACAGATATGTCCTTGACATGGTCACAGCCATGGATGGGGTGTTTGTGCAAAAATTGGAGAATCCTGTTGCACATTTATACCTTCTCACGACGAAGAAAATGGAACTTTAACAGAGGCCATAGGTATGCTGACAAACCTACAGAACCAGATGATCGATGAAACTGACGAAGTTGATGATGACAGCTGGTTTGGATTGCTGTTTTCATGGATTCCGCAATGGATGGCGGATGCATTCAAGATCCTAGGAGCCCTGCTAGTAATGATATTACTAGGATTTGTGTTATCAAGATAATAATCTCACAATGCCAGAAAGCTGCGAATAAAGCCATAGGGATGAAGATTGTTAGGGAGAATTCTCTCTTTAGGCTGAATTTTCTAACCTAGTGAGTCCCCCAGCAGCTTTGCTGGATTTCTGGAGTTTGTTTTTTTCTCTTCTGCCAAGAGTGAGACTCTTTTTCTCCCACTCTTAGACATGTTTATGGTGTTCCTTTGACTGTTAATGTGTTTTATGGAGTATGGGGTCCTTTACTCCATAGGGTCTCATGTGTTTTTACAATGTGTGTTACACAGCACCCTCCGTGCAGTAACACAGGGGTGTCATAGTGACACCCCACCATAGACTCCATACCCTGAGACTGACTACTGTCTCCCAGGGCATGTAAAGTCACCATTGGCTTTACTAGTCCCAAATTATTGACAGAAACCAGTACAAACCATCATATTGTGGACGTACTGGTCGGGGCAATTCGATTGCCCCGGGGTCTGTTAGTCGAGGGGGCACGTCTCCCTCCCCCCGATCGAGTTTTGGCTGGTGGCAGTGGAAACTACTTTTTATATTCGACCGCGAATATTTCCCTATGGGATTTTCCCATAGTTCGAGGCTACCAACTTTAATTATTTAATTCTCATAGCCTCGAACATACCGCCGGTTTATTTAATTAATATTAATTTGCCGGTTGGTATTTTTTGCCAGGACTCTATTCTAAAATGGCGTTTGTGTTCTCTTCTGTGACTCCAACCCAAGTCGAGCCCTTTGTTCCACTTTTTGGCGGGCTTCTCCACAGAAGCCTCCAAAAGTGGTGCCACTCTATCTGGGTACCACAGGGGGTTTGGGAGGGGGTTTAGGCACCCTGGACTGAGTTACCATGGTAACTCAAGTCACACTCCTGTGTGATTGGCCCAAGTGGTGAGCCGGCCGGCTCACCACTTAGCATGTTTGATTGACAGCTAGGCTGAGTGAATGGGGGTATGCTGCATAAAAGCAGGGCTTTGGGGACTGGAACTTCAGAAGTCGCCACAGGACCTGAGAATCCGATGAGGGAGAAGCTGAGCCGACCTGCCACGATGACACCACCGGTGGAGCCCTGCGGAACCGACTCACCACTTCCCGACGACAGAAAAGATCTCCCGGCTGGAGAGGCTTCTTCCCCTGACTGGTCGGCAGAACCAGTTTACCTTCTTTCTTCGCACCCCAGACAGGTTTGTGGTCGAACTGCCCGTGCCAAGCACCTCGGCGGCCGGATAGCCACTCACCACTGAACCGCGAATCAACAGTACGCTCCTTGTACCTGAGAAACTCCGTGGCTGGTTTCTTCCCTGGCAGTGCAACAGACTTCTGTCTTCCTCCACGACGAGATCCTCTCTTCCCCCGGACAAAGCACCGACTTGCATCCGCTGCCAGGAACAACTGCCCCCGCTGGAGTGTTCTCACCACTTTAAGGTACCGTGTCCGCCAGGCCTCCCTTTCTAAAGATTGCTACAAGGTAATAATAACCCCTTCACCTTCTGGAATGGGCTGGCCGCCTTGACCCTCTAACTGGTCCCTTTCTTTGGTCCAACTCCTTTTTGAACCGTTACAAGACTTTTGTGCACTGCAACCGTGTGACCTTGGACACATTTCGTTTTGATCCTCTTAAAGCGGATCCGGCCTACTGACTCTGAATTCATGGTGTTACTTTGCCTTCCTCTCTTGTTATGTTCTTGTAAAAGTGTTAGGATCTGTTTCAATTTATTCTCTGCTTTTCTCTCCCTTTCAAAAGCGAACTATTAGAGTGCCATCTACGCTAAGCGCTCACCGCTGTCTGAAAATAAGTGGGGCTTTACTTAAGACTTGTCTAATATTCTTTTAAGGGAGTGTATATCTTTCAGTGACCGTGTTTTTGAATTGCTTACTTTTAGTGCCTGTGTGTTTTTCTAGATGTGGTTTTAAATAAATAATTATATCTCTTTTACACCAAGCCCTGGTCAGTGTTTACTTGTTCTATTGTGTTCTCTTGACCTATTGTGAATACTCTGTATACTGCCTAACTCTTCTTGAGGGAAGTCTGACTGTTCAGCCACAGCTACCAAGTGAATCTGTGTGGTACAGACTGCTACCAAGTGGGTTTACTGCCAAACACCTGTAGTTTTAAATCTTTTGCAGTGGTCCCAGAGGGAACTGCACAGGTTTCTGCCTAACAAAGATCATGATTGATGTCAAACCAGGATGGAAGCCCAGAGATCTAACTGATGATGAAATAAGAGACTTTGTGAAAGCCAGCGAATATGCGCCAGAAGGTACGAAGTTTCTGTATCCCAGGAAACGCAGAAATTATGAAGGGAAATGGATCCATTGCAGTCCAAATGGACAATGTCAGCTAATGACATGGAACAAAGATGAACATGTAAAGACAGCAGAAAGCCTGAAAGGAGTGATACAAATATGGACTCCAAAGAGACAATCCTTCAAACCATCATGTACAAATCCAGAAGATGAAGAAGAAATGGATACAGAAGAACTAAGTAAGATGAATCCAAAAGAGGAAGCGGAAGTGGTCGATGAACCGACCAGAGGGGGGAGTGTAGAAGAGGTCCCAAATATAGTCTTCACTCTAGCCGCCCTTTTTGAAGTACCAGGAACTTTCACACTGAGATATGTGACGTATGATGAGCATATACACCAGCAGAGAGCAGCATTAGGGCTCTGCCCAGTGCCTATCAGGAGAGCAATACCTATTGAAGTGCCAATAACCAGACAACCATGGACAGTAAGGTATCCATTGAGAAAACCCTACCAGCAAATGACACGAAATGAAGATTGCTTAAACACTGTCCCAGAAGAAACTCCACAGGTCTTAATTGAATGTTAAATGTTAAATGTTAAAGGTATTTTTACCGCGCACCGTCACCAACGGAATTGGTCCCCAGGCGCTCTGGCGGATCTGCAAACGATAAGGTGGGATGGGTTAGTAAGGTGAAGAGGGAGTAGGATAGTGAGAGGAGTGGTGTTCTGTTGACAGCTTCAACTCGGTATACACCGGGTGCTGAGCTGTGGTGCAGGTATTGGATCAGTGTCAGTCCGTGTGTGCTGTTGCTCCGGCTTATATGTTGTTGCAGTGTTGTGAAGTACGTGCGGCTTGAGGTGCAAGAGATGGTTGTGTGAGTTTTTGGGTGAGATAAGTATGCAGAGTTTGAGGTTATATTGGTTAGTGGGTTACCAGACTTTTAGCATGCTAACATTCACAGTTTTGTCTAAGTGTGGCATTTGTAAGCCTTCACAGTCCTATCTAGATGCGGCGCAGGCTATGTTACGCTCACCTGGTCCCCACAGGGGTGTTGATCGGACCCGGACAGCTGCGGTCTCCTTCAACGTGATGCGTAGTGCAGAGATGACTGTCTGGACTGGCCCGCCTAGTCTTGTCTGCTGGACCCGAAGAAGTATTTTCCTGTAAGTGGAGACAGGGATTAACCACCTGTGGGTTTTAGTGATGGCCTCCCAACTGTTCTCGCTCTCCCCCACTAATCACCTCCGATATCCCCTTAGTAACCTCACCTTATGTTCGTAAAAGATGAGCTCTCCATCCTGCGTGTCTTGCAGGGGCGCGTAGATACTTCACTGGTTTGAAGGCGTTGGGAGAGTTCCGGTAAAGTATTTACTCTGAAGTCCCTGGCGGGATTGGTAAGTATCAAGTTCAAAGAGTTCAATGTGCCCGATGTTCACTCTTGCCCCCTTCCTTCCTTAAATTGCAACTGAGTTTGTGAGAAGAAGGTCTCATAGCTGCTGCTGGCGTTGAGGTAAGAGTCTGTGTTACCCAACGCTGTCCGGTAACTATTGCATGCGTTAACGTGTTGTTTTTCTCCCTCTTTACAGATGCGGCATATGAAAATGTGCAGAGTTATGGAATAATACCGCCGGTGGTAAATCGGGTAAGTCTATGGTGGTAAGAGGTTGTATTTGTTGATTCCCTTGGCTCACCTTGTTTTTTCTTGTGTCCCCTAGGTGCCGGATTACGGCGAAGAAATGATAGAGACAGTGCCGGATTGAAAGATGCTGTGAGAACTGGTGAGTATGGCGCCGTGCTGGAGCTGGCGAAGCGACGCGTGAAGGACTGATGTACTTTCCAGGTCCGGAGATGAAATGGTTCCGGAATTAGGTGAGGAATTTGAAATAAGTTCGCTTTCTAACCTTGTCCTTTTCTTCTTCTTTATTCTAGGAGCTCCGGATTCGAGGTGGGCGTGGCAGAAGACTGGATGCTGGCTGCAGGCATGCGGGCGTGGCAGAAGACTGGATGCTGGCTGCAGGCACGGTGAGCGTCACGCTGCTGGATGCAGAATAACGCAAAGCATGTGCTGCTGTTCGGGTGTGGTTTAATGTGGTTTAAATAGCCTCCAAAGTAGCTCCAGGTAAGAAGTTCCCTAGAGCCACGCCCGAGTAAAACATAGTCCATGTAACAAAATAGTCCCATCCAGGCCTCATGTAGGCTTGGACTCTTTTGCAGCATGGTCTGCATCAGGTAAGTAAAGTCTATGAGCCTGGCGCCTATGGCACCAGGACTGATTTTTATGATGAGCCTGGTGCCTAAGGCGCCAGGACTGAACCCAGACAGCCCCTAGCCGGGGCTGCTGAGGTTTAAACAAATGTCTGGATGCCTGCTCCCGGAGCTGAGGGCCTTGGTCCTGATGCCCGGGGGTAGGCATCATGACAGGCTGATGTTCACAGTTCTAAGTGTGGCACATGTTAACATTCAAGTTTCATCCAGGCGCGGGCATGCTATCCTTCAATCAAAGTCCTATCTAGATGCGACGCAGGCTAACGTTCACAATTCCATCTACGTGTGGGCATGCCAATATTTACACTTCCATCTAGATGCAACGCAGGCTAATGTTAACAATTCTGTCTAAGAGTGGACATGCTAATATTTACAATTCCATCTAGATGCGGCACAGGCTAATGTTCACAGTTCTAAGTGTAGACATGCTAATATTCACCTTTCTATCTAAGTGTGGGCATGTTAACATTCATAATCTTATCTAGATGCGACGCAGGCTAATGTTTACAATTCTTTCTAAGTGTGGACATGCTAATATTTACAATTCCATCTAGATGCGACGCAGGCTAATGTTCACAATTCTATCTAAGTGTGGACATGCTAATATTTACAATTCTATCTAAGTGTGGACATGCTAATATTTACAATTCCATCTACATGCGACGCAGGCTAATCACAATTCTATCTAAGTGTGGACATGCTAATATTTACAATTCCATCTAGATGCGACGCAGGCTAATGTTCACAATTCTATCTAAGTGTAGACATGCTAATATTTACAATTCTATCTAAGTGTGGGCATGTTAACATTCCTAATCTTATCTAGATGCGACGCCGGCTAATGTTCACAATTCTATCTAAGTGTGGACATGCTAATATTTACAATTCCATCTAGATGCGATGCAGGCTAATGTTCACAATTCTATCTAAGTGTGGACATGCTAATATTTACAATTCTTTCTAAGTGTGGACATGCTAATATTTACAATTCCATCTAGATGCGACGCATGCTAATGTTCACAATTCTATCTAAGTGTGGACATGCTAATATTTACAATTCCATCTAGATGCGACGCAGGCTAATGTTCACAATTCTATCTAAGTATGGACATACTAATATTTACAATTCCATCTAGATGCGACGCAGGCTAATGTTCACAATTCTATCTAAGTATGGACATACTAATATTTACAATTCTATCTGAGTGTGGACATGCTAATATTATGGCACTCTATGATATTGGGAGGTAAGATAGAGTGGCAGTGGTTTACCGGAGTAGAGTAATTGCTCTGCTCCCCACCCATGCCACACTCACAGTTTTTGTTGGTGTCTGTTAGCTGCTGACTTCCTTGGCGTCCCGTGCGGACACCTGCAGACACACCCTGGAGCCGCCTATGTCGGAGCTGCCCTCGGCCTTGGGGGCCCTCCGTCGCAGGGGCCGCCGGGCAGAGGGCTGCCCTGAAATGTCCTTGATGTGGAGGAGGTGGAACCAATAGAGTCTGGGAGGCGGGCTCAAATTGATGCAGGAAGCGAGCAGGCGGCCATGTGCAGAGGGACAACGCCGAGTGCGCTCTGGGTGCTTTTAAGCACAATCTAGGCATTTTTGGGTGGGAAATAATGCTGGTAGGGGTCAGGAGACTTTTACCTCGGGAGGGGTGGCCCAGCAAATGGTGCAGGTCTTCCTGCTGCACGCCTTCGTTACGGCGTGTGTTTGTTTTTTTTTTTGTTTTTTTTTTTTTTTTTAAATCGGACCAATCAGGGCTGGGAAGGCGGGCTCAAAGGGATGCAGGAAGCGAGCGGGCGGCCATGGGCAGAGGGACAGCGCCAAGTGCGCTCTGGGTGCTTTTAAGCACAATCTAGGCATTTTTGAGTGGGAAATAATGCTGGTAGGGGTCAGGAGACTCTTACCTCGGGAGGGGTGGCTCACCAGACGAATGGTGACAGCACGAGGGCCCGGACAGACTCACAGATGAAAGAAACGACAATCAAAGGATGACACACACAGACGAAACGTCATGAATAATGACATTATGAATTTAGAAGGAGAGATGATGTTGAAATATAAAGAAATTTAAACTGTAAAGCAATATGAAGATATTCAACCAGTTAATGCCTGTACATATGCTTGTAACCGCGAGAAGCTAAGAAAACAGTGCGGCTTGCTATGCTTAGTAGAAGAATAGAGCGGCAAGCGCCACCTATATATCTACCTCAACAAAGCACACTTTATAAGTGTGAGTCCACTTTTATACAAAAAGCAGAATTAACTCAGGTTACTAGGGGTCAAACAGGACAGGATTCATATTCCAGCTAAAACAAGAAAAGATGGCTGAATCGAAACTCAACAAGAGCAGGCCGTGCCTGGGAAGTCGAGGTCAGACCAAGAAAGGGAGGCGGACAGTAGCTCTGGAGAATTGAAACTTAAGAACAGAGCAGCCTGACCTGTGAAGGTCGAGATAAGGAGACCCAGGCAGGTGGCAAGGCAAATAAGAATTAAATGCACAAATAGAAGGAAAACTAAGCAGATTCACAGTGTTCTAGCATGTGACCAGCCGAGCGAGAAGAGGCACCTACGTCTGGTTGTCTCCCAAACAGAAGATACCATGGGCCTCATTACGACCCTGGCGGTACGGAGTGAACGGCGCCGTAAAAGGTGCCGGCGCTGTTCACTCCGTACCACCGCATTACGAGTTCCCCTCGCGGGACACAGTAAGCACGCCTGGGAAAACCAGGCGTGCTTACCGGGTCCCGTGAGGGGAAGAGGGAGCAAACAACGGCCCATCTCGTAATGGCCCGTTGTTTGCTCCCTCTCCCATTCCCATTCAGCCCTATGGGGGCTGAAATGGGAATGGTGAAGGACCGTGTCCGGGTCCTCGGAGGGAGGAATTACCGGGCCTTCCGAATTCGGAATGGCCCGGTAAGTCCTCATTCCGAGGACCCCGACACGATTTCGGCGGCAGCTATGCCGCCAATAGAGGCATGGTTACCGCCGAACTCGTAATGAGGGCCCATAACTTTTCTGACAAGAAGCTACAGTTTCGAGGCCGACCACAGCCAACTAATTGACACATAGCCACTAAGATACTGATTGATGGAAGTGAGGCCGGGTGAATCTTGGGGCATCTTGCACCTGGTTGACCATTCTGCATACTGCTAATTAAAGTGGAGATTTATGCATGGGGTGAAGCCAACCCAATCACGATGGACCAAATAATCTAGGGTCCTATAGATAGTAGAACCAATGGGACGTCGTACTTTTAGTGACGTCCACCATAGTCATTTTTGAAGAAAGGGCTTATACGCCCACCTGATAGTGTTTATCCAATTCCCACACTCCGTTACCATATACAGATATAGCACCTATATTAAAGTTACCTTTTCCAACCAATAAAATTGCATGACAAACTTTTGAGTGTTACACATCAATGATGACGAATTTTGGGTATAACTGTTACTGTTTGCATGAAGTCGTTGGGAGTTGAAGCGTGACGGCTATCGCATCACTGTTGATTTCCAGGTTTCCCCGTTTTTTGTACTTGTCATTAAACTGACTCCCCTTTGCCAAACCATTGAGTTGTCCTTATTGATTGGTGTTGGAGTAAGACATCCTACACCCCATCCACTTCAAGGTGCAGCTATCTTGTCTTAAAGTACTACAGAGCAAGCTCTGACTCTATGGGCCGGTCAGGGGTCTCTCGCTCTTTAGTACAATAATATTTTGCCATTCCTTACTGCTCCAAGGAGTAGATTAATGCCTTTTGGGGAAACCCTAGATACCAACCCTGCAGTGAGTTAAAACCTCAGTAGTACAAAGCTTCAAGTGTGAATACAGGTTTTGTATCCAAACATCCAACTCCCGAAAGTTTGGTGGTGCAAGCTGCTACCTCATCTAGGGCTGCCACCTACCCGACTATACCACCTTACAGCGATGATTAAAGGTTTGATACATTCGCTAAGAGGGTTTTCTCTGCCAGTAATATGGTATTAAAATCCTTTATCCCTACTTGTGCCCTGGCCACGTTTTCCTTCACGCAATGGGATGTCATAGCTATGGCTGCCGGACGTTGTCCAGTTAAAAGTTTCGAAAACAAAAGGGTCGAATGCAAAAGGTGAGTGCTTTCGACCGAAAACCAAAGGATCGAAAAAAAATGTTTAAATATATATATATTTTTTGCTCTAGTGTAGCTTTAAAAGGGTGTTTTTACACCAAAAACAGGCGTTTGAAAGAAAAATGTCGATCCTTTTTTTCGGTCGAATTGACCGGACCCTTTTGTCATTCGACCCTTTTTTTTCGATCCTTTGACCTACAACCGTACTACATCCCAGAAGGGGAGGAAAGAGATGGATTTTTAAACATCATTAAGGATGGGGAGCAGGCCATGTGCGAGTCTCTGCTGTCTGGGTTTGAGTCTGCCGACAGTGTCAGCAGGAATTATGGCAGCCAGTACTGTTTTGCGCAGGTTCGTATGGCTCCGGAAATCTGGCTTTGTGCCGAATGTTCAATCTAGAATATTGAAAATGCATTTCAATGGTTCCCATCTATTCAGAAGTAAAGCCGATGAAAGCTTGGAAAAACTCCAATTTCCCAAAGTGGATGAAAAATCGCTTAGCGCAGTACAAAGACAACCACAGCAGGCCCATCCGACTCCTCAAGTTGTTTGGAGGGGTGTCCCTTTCCATATTTATCTTTAGGAAGTGCAAGAGGCCAGGCTAATGAAAGGGGCCAGAGAAGATTTCTTCGAGGTGGACGAGATTGTGGTGTAAAGACTGTCCAAGCGGCCTCCTCCTTGCCAACAGCCACTATCACAGCTACACCAAAACCTCTCTGAGACCTTGGTCCACCGCACTGTTGTGGGGGGCAGGCTCAATCAGCATTTAGAAGAATGGCATGGCATTACTTCCGATGCTTAGTGTTACACTTCAGACTTCTCCGCGGGCATCCTTGCAAAAAACAACTTCTTTACAGGCTCCACTATGGTCCAGGTACAAGCTACCATGGCATCTGTACAAACGTCGACGCACTCCAGGTCACCTAACACGTCTTGTACGTGGAAGACGTACAGCAAGCCACGCCCCTCTTACAACTATAAAACCACCGTCTTCCAAGGGGCTCGTTGCTGCTAATTAGCGTTACCAGCTACATGCGGTTTTTGTACCGTTTCCTCTTTGTGTTTCCTTACACAAATCCTTATCTGAACTCCTGGTTTTGACCCTTTGCCTGACTTTTGGATTGCCTCGTCTCATCCTTTATTCCTGTCGTGCTCATCTGGTTGTTGGACTCGGAACGCTACTGGATACGGCTCTCTTCTTTGACAGTTCTTTCCAGCTGCCGCTCTGCTCTTCAATTGCCGTCTTCTATCCGGATCATCTCAACAGCTACTCAGCTATACTCGTGTACTCAGGTACATACCTATTGCCTTCCTTGGATATTGTCTTCTGTTGGATTCTGGGACATTGAGTGACTTTTCTTGTGATTGCTCTTAAGTGCACATGAACGCCCTCCTGAACTGCACCAACCCGGCACTAGTGCGTCCCTCGTGCCGTTCGGGGTTACTTACCTGTACTAACTTCCCTGTTTGTTATTTTCCCCTGTCGTTGTCTTCAGAATCCTGGACTCCTCTTACTCTACTATCTTATTTTAGGTCAGTGGTTATCAATCCTATAGCTATAGTGGGAACCGATACTGAATTAGTTCAATTCCACTCATTTGTGTTATTCTTTATTTAGATCATTCCCGGGGAAATTCAACTCCACTCCAATATCTATATAGGTAGTTGTGCCATCATTTCATCTGTTCTAATTACTTGCATAATATCAACACTGTCTAATATCTTGGTATTCTTTTGCAGCATTGGTATTGGTGGTGTGTGTTCTCCCCGCTCTTTTATTCAATTGACATCTCTGTCTGTTCTAACTAAAACAGCAGAGAGGTACATTGTGGAAAAGAGCCCCTCTTTGAGGAAGCCTGAGTCTTGTACTCAGGGGAGCTGGGATGGAAGGCTGAGTTTGGAATCTTATACCACCAACATCTCCAAGGTCATTATCTCTGTATCTTCGGCCTTCTTGGAGTGGTGAGTAACAGAATTAGCAGCCTTAAAATGTCCACAGAGGCCAGTGATGCTTTGAATCAAATCGTGCAAATCGTCACGGATCTACGTACCGACTTGACCAATGCACAAGAAGCACTGCGCCAACGCATGGATGCCAGTCTTTGGTTACCACACCAGCGTCACAGATGGCTGGTGCTGGAGCTACAGCATCAGGTTCAGGGTTCCCATCTTCACAGCAGGAATCAAACCCGATCATGCTTACCACCCAGTTCCCTCTAGCTCCTCCTGAACGCTTCCTAGGCGACCCTAAACAATACCGAACCTTCATTAATCAATGCAAATTGCATTTTCTGTGTCGCCCCGCCTCATTTCCCACATCTACAACCAAAGCGGCTTTTGTTTTGTCTCATTTGGGAGGCACCGCAGCCGCATGGGCTAACCCGTTGTTGGAATCTAATAGTCATGTTCTTTACAATTGTGATGCCCTTCTTGCTATGATGAGTAAAGTATTTGATACACGTTATACTACTCAAGCTACTGATTTGGAACTTTTAAAACATCGACAAGGAAACAATTCTTTATTGGTTTATTTGGCACGATTCAATCAGTTGGCAGCAGAAACTGACTGGCCTGAAGAAAAGAAGACAGCTGTCTTCTATCAAGGCCTCTCAGATGAATTAAAGGACATCCTCTCCACTGTTCCTGTAGTTCCCGCGGCATTCGGGGAACTGCTAGACTTAGTCCTTCAGATTGATGCTCGCAAGTCCGAAAGACGCTGTGAAAAGAAAACAGCATTATTCAGCACGGTTTCAGCAGAGGCCTTGTCTTCGTCATCTCCTGCGCCTGAACCCATGCAGATTGGGACCGTTAGGGGGCCACTTACCCCTGTTCAACGAGAATATCGTCGATCACACAATCTCTGCATGTAATGTGGGGCCTCTGATCACTTATTACCTGAGTGTACCAAAAAACCTAAAAGAAAGGTGGGAAACGCCAAATCCCGACAGTAGACAGAGTCCCTATGTCGGGAAACTCACCCTTGGACTCTACATTACAGAATCCGAGTCATTTAGTCCGCCTACCAGTTACATTTTCCTTAGATCATGGTGTTTTATTTCAGACAACAGCTGTGATCGATTCAGGTGCAACAGGTAATTATTCTGATCAATGTTTTGCCGCCATGTCAAGAATACCACTAGTTCGCAAAAATATACCTGAAACAGTGAATGCAGTGGATGGTTCACTTCTTGTCTCAGGAATGGTTACTCACCAAACAGTTCCACTACATATGAGTACTGATGAAGGCCATACTGAAGACATATCATTTGATATCATTAAAGCGCCAGTTTACAAAGTCATTCTGGGCATTCCATGGTTGAAACTTGATAATCGTGCCATCGACTGGTCGACATCCCAGATTCAGTTTCCTTCCAATATGTGCAACACTCGATGTACTACATTACTCGGTATTACACATGATAGTCCAGTCAGGGCGCTAGTTTCCCCTACGATGCATATCGGAGCTGTCTCTAAAAACATTACCTCTGTGATACCTTCTCAATATGCAGATTACACAGATGTTTTTGACAAAGGGATGGCGGAGACTCTACCCCCACATAGAGCTTATGATTGCCCAATAGACCTAATTCCGGGAGTAAAAATACCATCCGGCAGAGTATACTCCCTCACTCTCAAAGAAGACGAAGTCCTTAAAGATTACATAGACAAGGCTTTGACCATGGGATTTATTCGTCCTTCCAAATCACCAATTTCATCACCACTTTTCTTTGTTCCTAAGAAGGAAGGGGATCTACGTCCTTGTATTGATTATCGTGCTTTGAATGCAGCAACCATAAAAAACCAGTATCCTCTTCCTCTGATTTCTGTCCTTCTTGATCAATTGGGTTCTTCCAAAATATTCACTAAACCTGATCTCAGAGGAGCTTACAATCTCGTTCGCATGAGAGAGGGGGACGAATGGAAGAACGCATTTAAAACACGTTACGGTCTATTTGAGTATCTTGTCATGCCTTTTGGCTTATGTAATGCCCCGGCCACCTTTCAAGCTTTCATGAATGATCTGTTTTACGACATTCTTGATCAATTTGTTGTTCCCTACGTGGATGAAATTTTGATATACTCTCAAAACCAGGAAGACCACGAAAAACATGTCAAGACAGTACTCCAACGTCTGAGAGAACATAGATTGTTTGTTAAAGCCGAAAAGTGCATATTTCATGCCTCAGAGGTGGAATTTCTGGGATATGACCTTACTAACAATGGTGTGCGCATGAGTCAATCCAAAATTAGTGCGATCCTGGAATGGCCTGTGCCCAATTCACTCAAATCGTTACAATCATTCCTGGGATTTGCAAATTTCTATAGACGCTTCATCAATGGCTTTTCTGAAATATCTGCACCACTTACCTCTCTGACAAGTGCCAAAGTACCATTTGTATGGTCTTCAGAAGCTCAGAGAGCCTTTGATCAATTAAAATCAGCATTCACTTCCGCTCCTGTCCTCAAACATCCTGATCCTGAGCTTCCTTTTTTTGTTGAAGCTGATGCTTCAGGTTATGCCATTGGGGCGGTATTGTCTCAAACCTGTCCGCATTCGGGAGAGATCCATCCTGTTGCCTATTTCTCTCGTAAATTGACAGCTTACGAAAAGAATTACTCCATCACAGAACGCAAACTTTTAGCCATCAGAGACGCATTCTTGGAATGGAGGCATCATCTTTTGGGGGCCAAACACCTTGTAACTGTATACTCTGATCACTGCAGTCTGTTAGCCTTCAAATCTATGAAATGTCTTATGGCTAGACAGGCGCGGTGGCATTTATTCTTTTCACAATATCAATTTGTTATCATACCGTCCTGCTAAAGCCCAAGTTCCGGCTGATACTCTCTCACGCTTACATGCGGATGGTCAGTCTCAACAGCTCGAAGCTCTTCCTCTTCTACCAAACAAGGTTGTTTGTGGTTGTTCGGTTCAGCCCTCTTTGCGTTCAATCATCCTTGATTGGGTTTCAAAACATCCAAAAGAGATCATTGACCTCAATCTATAAATCATTCAAGGTATGTCATTCATTCAAGGGCGCGTCTATATACCCTCAGGTCAAGCTAGAGAATTATCTCTTCAGTGGTCTCACAATTCCTTGTTTGCTGCACACCCAGGAAGTCAAAAAACTCTTGAAACCTTACGGCGTTGGGCTTGGTGGCCTTCCATGGTTCGTGATGTAAAGGATTACATTTTGACTTGTTCCATATGCACTCAGTGTAAAACTTCTAGAGCCAAACCAGTTGGATTGTTGCAACCTCTTCCTGTGCCGTACAAACCTTGGCAGATGCTGTCAATAGATTTCATTGTGGAACTTCCTGACGTTCAGGGCTATGACACTATTTGGGTAATCGTTGATTACTTTACTAAATATGCATTGTTCATACCTTGTTCGGGTTTGCCTGTAGCTCCAGAATTGGATAAACTGTTCTTGACGAATGTGTTTAGTTTCTTTGGCTTACCCTCGGTTATTGTTCCCGATCGTGGCACGCAATTTACGTACGATTCTGGAAGGCTCTTACAGCTTCTTTGGGTATTGAGGACAGGTATTCCTCGGCTTACCATCCTCAAACGGATGGGCAGACTGAGAGAACTAATGCTACCATCGAACAGTATCTACGCTGTTGATGCCTTCAGTACCAACAGTCTTGGTTTACTTCTTTACCTTATGCAGAATTTGCATATAACAACTCTATGCATACATCAACTGGAGTTTCTCCCTTTTTTGCCCTGTATGGTGGTCATCCTAGGGCACTTCCACTTGATCCGGTATTACCGGCCATTAATCCTGCAGCAAAAGATTGCATCAGAGATCTCGATAAGATTCATCGGGACGTACGCTGTCATTTACTCCGAGCTCAAGATCGTGCCAAGAAGTATGCCGATGTACATCGATCACCTGCTCCAGTCTATCGCAGTGGCATGAAGGTGTGGTTATCGTGCCGCAATTTGCGAATTGCAGGCAAACGCTCGCTTCTGCCCAAATTTGTGGGACCCTATGTCATTACTGATGTCATCAATCCTGTGGCAGTTAAGCTTTCTCTGCCGCGACCTTGGCGCATACATCCAGTCTTTCACGTCTCCTTGATCAAGCCTTTCATCCCTGGGACCCGTCTGCCTACTCGTCCTTCGCCGATCTTGGTGGATGGTGAGGAGGAATATGAGGTCTCGCGTATCCTGGACTGCAGGGTGTCTAGGGGTACGTTGTCCTATCTCATGGATTGGAAGGGGTACGGGCCTGGGGATCGTACTTGGGAGCCACTCTCCAATTTGCATTGTCCGGTTCTTCTGAGGAGCTTCCATTCCGCCAGGGGGTTGCCGGTGTCTTTGTGGGAGGATGCTGTTACACTTCAGACTTCCCCGCAGGCATCCTTGCAAAATACAACTTCTTTACAGGCTCCTCTATGGTCCAGGTACAAGCTACCATGGCGTCTGTACAAACGTCGACGCACTCGAGGTCACCTGACACGTCTTGTACGTGGAAGACGTACAGCAAGCCACGCCCCTCTTACGACTATAAAACCACCGTCTTCCAAGGGGCTCGTTGCTGCTAATTAGCGTTACCAGCTACACGCGGGTCATGTACCGTTTCCTCTTCGTGTTTCCTTACACAAAGCCTTATCTGAACTCCTGGTTTTGACCCTTTGCCTGACTTTTGGATTGCCTTGTCTCATCGTTTATTCCTGTCGTGCTCATCTGGTTGTTGGACTCGGAACGCTACTGGATACGGCTCTCTTCTTTGACAGTTCTTTCCAGCTGCCGCTCTGCTCTTCAATTGCCGTCTTCTATCCGGATCATCACAACAGCTACTCAGCTATACTCGTGTACTCAAGTACATACCTATTGCCTTCCTTGGATATTGTCTTCTGTTGGATTCTGGGACATTGAGTGACTTTTCTTGTGATTGCTCTTAAGTGCACATGAACGCCCTCCTGAACTGCACCAACCCGGCACTAGTGCGTCCCTCGTGCCGTTGGGAGTTACTTACCTGTACTAACTTCCCTGTTTGTTATTTTCTCCTGTCGTTGTCTTCAGAATCCTGGACTCCTCTTTCTCTACTATCTTATTTCAGGTCAGTGGTTATCAATCCTATAGCTATAGTGGGAACCGATACTGAATTAGTTCAATTCCACTCATTTGTGTTATTCTTTATTTAGATCATTCCCGGGGAAATTCAACTCCACTCCAATATCTATGTAGGTAGTTGTGCCATCATTTCATCTGTTCTAATTGCTTGCATAATATCAACACTGTCTAATATCTTGGTATTCTTTTGCAGCATTGGTATTGGCGGTGTGTGTTCTCCCCGCTCTTTTATTCAATTGACATCTCTGTTCTAACTAAAACAGCAGAGAGGTACATTGTGGAAAAGAGCCCCTCTTTGAGGAAGCCTGAGTCTTGTACTCAGGGGAGCTCGGATGGAAGGCTGAGTTTGGAATCTTATACCACCAACATCTCCAAGGTCATTATCTCTGTATCTTCGGCCTTCTCGGAGTGGTGAGTAACAGAATTAGCAGCCTTAAAATGTCCACAGAGGCCAGTGATGCTTTGAATCAAATCGTGCAAATGGTCACGGATCTACGTACCGACTTGACCAATGCACAAGAAGCACTGCGCCAACGCATGGACGCCATTCAGTCTTTGGTTATCACACCAGCGTTACAGATGGCTGGTGCTGGAGCTACAGCATTAGGTTCAGGGTTCCCATCTTCACAGCAGGAATCAAACCCGATCATGCTTACCACCCAGTTCCCTCTAGCTCCTCCTGAACGCTTCCTAGGCGACCCTAAACAATACCGAACCTTCATTAATCAATGCAAATTGCATTTTCTGTGTCGCCCCGCCTCATTTCCCACATCTACATCCAAAGCGGCTTTTGTTTTGTCTCATTTGGGAGGCACCGCAGCCGCATGGGCTAAACCATTGTTGGAATCTAATAGTCATGTTCTTTACAATTGTGATGCCCTTCTTGCTATGATGAGTAAAGTATTTGATACACGTTATACTACTCAAGCTACTGATTTGGAACTTTTAAAACATCGACAAGGAAACAATTCTTTATTGGTTTATTTGGCACGATTCAATCAGTTGGCAGCAGAAACTGACTGGCCTGAAGAAAAGAAGACAGCGGTCTTCTATCAAGGCCTCTCAGATGAATTAAAGGACATCCTCTCCACTGTTCCTGTAGTTCCCGTGGCATTCGAGGAACTGCTAAACTTAGTCCTTCAGATTGATGCTCGCAAGTCCGAAAGACGCGGTGAAAAGAAAACAGCATTATTCAGCACGGTTTCAGCAGAGGCCTCGTCTTCGTCATCTCCTGCGCCTGAACCCATGCAGATTGGGACCGTTAGGGGGCCACTTACCCCTGTTCAACGAGAATATCGTCGATCACACAATCTCTGCATGTATTCTGGGGCCTCTGATCACTTATTACCTGAGTGTACCAAAAAACCTAAAAGAAAGGCGGGAAACGCCAAATCCCGACAGTAGACAGAGTCCCTATGTCGGGAAACTCACCCTTGGACTCTACATTACAGAATCCGAGTCATTTAGTCCGCCTACCAGTTACATTTTCGTTAGATCATGGTGTTTTATTTCAGACAGCAGCTGTGATCGATTCAGGTGCAACAGGTAATTATTTTGATCAATGTTTTGCCGCCATGTCAAGAATACCACTGGTTCGCAAAACCATACCTGAAACAGTGAATGCAGTGGATGGTTCACTTCTTGTCTCAGGAATGGTTACTCACCAAACAGTTCCACTACATATGAGTACTGATGAAGGACATACTGAAGACATATCATTTGATATCATTAAAGCACCAGCTTACAAAGTCATTCTGGGCATTCCATGGTTGAAACTTCATAATCCTGCCATCGACTGGTCGACATCCCATATTCAGTTTCTTTCCAATATGGTCAACACTCGATGTACTACATTAATCGGTATTACACATGATAGTCCAGTCAGGGCGCTAGTTTCGCCTACGATGCATATCAGAGCTGTCTCTAAAAACATTACCTCTGTGATACCTTCTCAATATGCAGATTACACAGATGTTTTTGACAAAGGGATGTCGGAGACTCTACCCCCACATAGAGCTTATGATTGCCCAATAGACCTAATTCCGGGAGTAAAAATACCATCGGGCAGAGTATACTCCCTCACTTTCAAAGAAGACGAAGTCCTTAAAGATTACATAGACAAGGCTTTGACCATGGGATTTATTCGTCCTTCCAAATCACCAATTTCATCACCACTTTTCTTTGTTCCTAAGAAGGAAGGGGATCTACGTCCTTGTATTGATTATCGTGCTTTGAATGCAGCAACCATAAAAAACCAGTATCCTCTTCCTCTGATTTCTGTCCTTCTTGATCAATTGGGTTCTTCCAAAATATTCACTAAACTTGATCTCAGAGGAGCTTGATCTCGTCCGCATGAGAGAGGGGGACGAATGGAAGACCGCATTTAAAACACGTTACGGTCTATTTGAGTATCTTGTCATGCCTTTTGGCTTATGTAATGCCCCGGCCACCTTTCAAGCTTTCATGAATGATCTGTTTTACGACATTCTTGATCAATTTGTTGTTCCCTACGTGGATGAAATTTTGATATACTCTCAAAACCAGGAAGACCACGAAAAACATGTCAAGACAGTACTCCAACGTCTGAGAGAACATAGATTGTTTGTTAAAGCCGAAAAGTGCATATTTCATGCCTCAGAGGTGGAATTTCTGGGATATGACCTTACTAACAATGGTGTGCGCATGAGTCAATCCAAAATTAGTGTGATCCTGGAATGGCCTGTGCCCAATTCACTTCAATCGTTACAATCATTCCTAGGATTTGCAAATTTCTATAGACGCTTCATCAATGGCTTTTCTGAAATATCTGCACCACTTACCTCTCTGACAAGTGCCAAAGTACCATTTGTATGGTCTTCAGAAGCTCAGAGAGCCTTTGATCAATTAAAATCAGCATTCACTTCCGCTCCTGTCCTCAAACATCCTGATCCTGAGCTTCCTTTTTTTGTTGAAGCTGATGCTTCAGGTTATGCCATTGGGGCGGTATTGTCTCAAACCTGTCCGCATTCGGGAGAGATCCATCCTGTTGCCTATTTCTCTCGTAAATTGACAGCTTACGAAAAGAATTACTCCATCACAGAACGCAAACTTTTAGCCATCAGAGACGCATTCTTGGAATGGAGGCATCATCTCTTGGGGGCCAAACACCTTGTAACTTTATACTCTGATCACTGCAGTCTGTTAGCCTTCAAATCTATGAAATGTCTTACGGCTAGACAGGCGCGGTGGCATTTATTCTTTTCACAATATCAATTCGTTATCACATACCGTCCTGCTAAAGCCCAAGTTCCGGCTGATACTCTCTCACGCGTACATGCGGATGGTCAGTCTCAACAGCTCGAAGCTCTTCCTCTTCTACCAAACAAGGTTGTTTGTGGTTGTTCGGTTCAGCCCTCTTTGCGTTCAATCATCCTTGATTGGGTTTCAAAACATCCAAAAGAGACCATTGACCTCAATCTATAAATCATTCAAGGTATGTCATTCATTCAAGGGCGCGTCTATATACCCTCAGGTCAAGCTAGAGAATTAGCTCTTCAGTGGTCTCACAATTCCTTGATTGCTGCACATCCAGGAAGTCAAAAAACTCTTGAAACCTTACGGCGTTGGGCTTGGTGGCCTTCCATGGTTCGTGATGTAAAGGATTACATTTTTACTTGTTCCATATACACTCAGTGTAAAACTTCTAGAGCCAAACCAGTTGGATTGTTGCAACCTCTTCCTGTGCCGTACAAACCTTGGCAGATGCTGTCAATGGATTTCATTGTGGAACTTCCTGACGTTCAGGGCTATGACACTATTTGGGTAATCGTTGATTACTTTACTAAATATGCATTGTTCATACCTTGTTCGGGTTTGCCTGTAGCTCCAGAATTGGCTAAACTGTTCTTGACGAATGTGTTTAGTTTCTTTGGCTTACCCTCGGTTATTGTTCCTGATCGTGGCACGCAATTTACGTCACGATTCTGGAAGGCTCTTACAGCTTCTTTGGGTATTGAGGACAGGTATTCCTCGGCTTACCATCCTCAAACGGATGGGCAGACTGAGAGAACTAATGCTACCATCGAACAGTATCTACGCTGTTGATGCCTTCAGTACCAACAGTCTTGGTTTACTTCTTTACCTTATGCAGAATTTGCATATAACAACTCTATGCATACATCAACTGGAGTTTCTCCCTTTTTTGCCCTGTATGGTGGTCATCCTAGGGCACTTCCACTTGATCCGGTATTACCGGCCATTAATCCTGCAGCAAAAGATTGCATCAGAGATCTCGATAAGATTCATCGGGACATACGCTGTCATTTACTCTGAGCTCAAGATCGTGCCAAGAAGTATGCCGATGTACATCGATCACCTGCTCCAGTCTATCGCAGTGGCATGAAGGTGTGGTTATCGTCCCGCAATTTGCGAATTGCAGGCAAACGCTCGCTTCTGCCCAAATTTGTGGGACCCTATGTCATTACTGATGTCATCAATCCTGTGGCAGTTAAGCTTTCTCTGCCGCGATCTTGGCGCATACATCCAGTCTTTCACGTCTCCTTGATCAAGCCTTTCATCCCTGGGACCCGTCTGCCTACTCGTCCTTCGCCGATCTTGGTGGATGGTGAGGAGGAATATGAGGTCTCGCGTATCCTGGACTGCAGGGTGTCTAGGCGTACGTTATTCTACCTCATGGATCGGAAGGGGTATGGGCCTAAGGATCGTACTTGGAAGCCACTCTCCAATTTGCATTGTCCGGTTCTTCTGAGGAGCTTCCATTCCGCCAGGGGGTTGCCGGTGTCTTTGTGGGAGGATGCTGTTACACTTCAGACTTCCCCGCAGGCATCCTTGCAAAATACAACTTCTTTACAGGCTCCTCTATGGTCCAGGTACAAGCTACCATGGCGTCTGTACAAACGTCGACGCACTCGAGGTCACCTGACACGTCTTGTACGTGGAAGACGTACAGCAAGCCACGCCCCTCTTACGACTATAAAACCACCGTCTTCCAAGGGGCTCGTTGCTGCTAATTAGCGTTACCAGCTACACGCGGGTTTTGTACCGTTTCCTCTTCGTGTTTCCTTACACAAAGCCTTATCTGAACTCCTGGTTTTGACCCTTTGCCTGACTTTTAGATTGCCTCGTCTCATCCTTTATTCCTGTCATGCTCATCTGGTTGTTGGACTCGGAACGCTACTGGATATGGCTCTCTTCTTTGACAGTTCTTTCCAGCTGCCGCTCTGCTCTTCAATTGCCGTCTTCTATCCGGATCATCTCAACAGCTACTCAGCTATACTCGTGTACTCAGGTACATACCTATTGCCTTCCTTGGATATTGTTTTCTGTTGGATTCTGGGACATTGAGTGACTTTTCTTGTGATTGCTCTTAAGTACACATGAACGCCCTCCTGAACTGCACCAACCCGGCACTAGTGCGTCCCTCGTGCCGTTGGGAGTTACTTACCTGTACTAACTTCCCTGTTTGTTATTTTCTCCTGTCGTTGTCTTCAGAATCCTGGACTCCTCTTACTCTACTATCTTATTTTAGGTCAGTGGTTATCAATCCTATAGCTATAGTGGGAACCGATACTGAATTAGTTCAATTCCACTCATTTGTGTTATTCTTTATTTAGATCATTCCCGGGGAAATTCAACTCCACTCCAATATCTATATAGGTAGTTGTGCCATCATTTCATCTGTTCTAATTGCTTGCATAATATCAACACTGTCTAATATCTTGGTATTCTTTTGCAGCATTGGTATTGGCGGTGTGTGTTCTCCCCGCTCTTTTATTCAATTGACATCTCTGTCTGTTCTAACTAAAACAGCAGAGAGGTACATTGTGGAAAAGAGCCCCTCTTTGAGGAAGCCTGAGTCTTGTACTCAGGGGAGCTGGGATGGAAGGCTGAGTTTGGAATCTTATACCACCAACATCTCCAAGGTCATTATCTCTGTATCTTCGGCCTTCTCAGAGTGGTGAGTAACACATAGGCTTTGCAAACCATAGCCCACGGTTACTGCCTCTCTTTCTTAAGAAGACCTCCACATCATCCACCAGGGAGCCACTCCCTTAAGGTTCCAGATTTGTTCCTTCTGCCAGAGGTTTCCATCCTGCTCAAGAAAAGTGCCATGGAGCCGGTATCTGTGCAAGAGAGGAACCAGGGGTGGTACTCCCCTTATTATTTGATCCACAAAAAGACGAATGATTGAGATTAATTTTGGACTTGAGATGCTTGAACAAGTTCTTCAGGAAGTACAATTTCCTAATGGCCACGCTTTCTCAGATCCTTCAGGCCCTGCAGCTCCAGGATTGGATGACATCATCGGAACTCCAGGATGCTTACTATCATCTACTTATCCATCACAAGTACGGGAAGTACCTGAGGTTCACCATTTGCAGTTCTCCTTTTCAGTTTCAGGTTCTGCCATTTGGGTTCACCTCCGCCCGATAGCTTTCACAAAGTTATTTGCGGTAGTGGCAGCAAGTCTCAGGAGGGGAGGGATTGACATCTTCCCCTACCTGGACGATTGGCTCAGGGCCCGTTGCCCCAAACAGGTCCTGAAACATCTCGGCATCACCTTCCACTTTCTCCAGAGACTGGGCTTCCCTCAGTTTCAAGAAGTCCTACATGATACCTTTTCAGAAGCTACTGTTCATTGGAGCTGTGCTGGATGCTTCCTCTGGAAAAGCCTTGCCACCCGAGGTGAGGGCTCAGCACATTCAGCAGATGGTCATGAAGATTGAGAATGCCCGTCCTCTACCACCGGCCTTCAATTTTCTGAGGTTGCTCTGCATCATAGCATCCTGCATTTTCCTGGTGCCAGAGACCCACATGAGGATATGATCCCTTCAGTGGGCCCTCAGATCCAAATGGTCACAGTTCTCTGGCAGGTCCCGAACAAGGTTGCGCAGGATCTCATGTGATCGGCCTGGAAGGAGAACGTGTTGAAGGGGAAACCTTTTGGCAACCATGGCCAGAGATTACAGTAGTTACGGACACCTCCCTCACAGATTGGGGAGGCCACACCAGTGATGTGCCGATCAGCGGTCATTGGTCTGCATCAGAGTTCAAACTACACATCAACTTTTTTGAGTAGAGGGCAATCAGACTGGCACTGATGGCCTTTCTGCTCTCTGTACGGGTAAATAATGTCCTGATAATGACTGTCAAAACAGTGGCCATGCATTAACTCAATAAAGGAGGTGGTGTAGGTTCACTACCACTGTGCAGAAAGGCAATGCAGTTCTGGTTTTAGGGACTGCAAGAAGGAATCTCTCTTGCTGCAATTCAACGGCCTGAGAGGAGAACCCTGCGGCAGACGTTCTGAGCAGGCAAAACACAGTCTCTCATTAGTGGGAGCTAGCTCAGGAAGTCCTTCAAGAGATGTTAACCCTTTCATGAACTCTTCAAGTGGATCTTTTTGCATGCAGTGTCAACAGAAAGTGCAACCTGTTCTGCTCCAGGGAATTCACTCAGGGAGGAGCTCTGGGTGAGACGTTTGTAGTGGACTGGGACTTTCCATTTCTATAGGCATTTCCTTTAGTCCCCATCATTCTTCACGTCATCAGGAAGTTGAGGAATTTTGGGAAATCCACGATCCCGCTTGCTCCAGATTGGGCCAATTAATCTTCCCCAAAGAGGACCTGCTCTCGCAAGTGGGAGGTCACATTCTTCATCCAGAGATCAGAACTCTCAACCTTCATGCCTGGTGTCTGAGATGTTGAGATATAAATATTGGCACCTCCTGGAAGTGTTGCTTTCGGCTAGAAGACCAGCAACAAAGTCTCTTTACCGCTGCTGTTGGAATACATTTTGTAGCTGGTCCCAAGCTAGGCATGTGGATCCTTTTGCTTGCAACACACAGTTGGCATTGTTCTTTATGCTTCATCAGGGACTTCAGGTTGCTACTGTAAAAAGCTATCTAGCAGCACTATCTATTTTTAAGCGCTCGCCAGAGCAAGGATCCTTTTTTCTGATTCCTATTGTAGTTCAGTTTTTGAAGGAGCTTACTAATGTTTTCACACCGGTCCCTTTCATTATACCAGTGTGGAACCTGAACCTTGTGCTGAAATTCCTCATGGGTGCTCCTTTTGAGCCACTACATTTATGTCCTCTAACGATGTTCACCCTCAAAACTGTTTTCTTGACAGCCAATACATCGACACGTAGAGACAGGGAATAACAGGCTATGTCATATAAGCCTCCTTTTACCACATTTTACCAGGAGAAGGTTGTTTTGAGAATCCCCTACCTTTCTTCCTGAGGTAGTTTCAGAATTTCATCTAACTCCAAAAATTGTGCTTTCTACATTTTACCCGCCACGGCATCCCTCCAAGGAGGAGGAGAGACTTCATTGTCTTGATGCTAATAGGGCCTTGAGCTTTTACATCTCCCGGCTGGCAAAGTTTAGGTAAGACGGCCAACTTTTTGTGGGTTACACAGGTCATAAGTTAGGACTGGCTGTGAGCAAGCATACCTTGTCCTGCTGAATTATACTTTGCATATCAGAGTGCTACAGATTAGTGGACAAAGACATTGCTGTTGGCTACAGATGCACTCAACAGGGACTGTGGCCCCTTCATCAGCCTTACAGAGAGGAGTACCAGTACAGGACATCTGTGCTGCTGCCACTTGGCCCTATCTGCATACATTTACAAAATAATAGTGCCTGGACTGCGGGTGGGGACAGAAGGCAACATTTGTTAAAGGTGTGTTTTATTAATGATAAATAAACACTTGTTCCCACCTACATCATACTGCTTTGGGAGTGTATCTAAGATGGGGAATACGTGGGAGGACATAACCTATTCGAAGAACAAATTATTGACCCCTTGTAACGTTCTTTCGATTGGATGTTCCTCCCATGTATTCCTCATCGCCCGTCCCATCCTGCCCCTCAGAAGAATTTTCATGTATTATACCTACCTCTCTTTTACCGTCTGGTCATTTTGGCCTCGCAATTGTCTGCTTTTGTTGAGAGGGTTAAAACTAGAACTTAAGTAATGGTCACAGTGCCTGCTATATATACAATCAGTGACGTCATGCTTGAGGGCAGACAGAGGCCATTGCGGGGCTTTGAGTCGACAACACACAGTGCCCTCTACTGAGAGAGAAAAGGAGCATTCCGAAGCAGCTGATGCTGGAAGGAGATATCAAAGATGAGGAATAAGTGGGAGGAACAACCAATCGAAAGAACATTACCATGAGTAAGTAATTCTCCTACGTCCCGTCCTCTTTCCTCCATACTTGTGGGATATTCTGTCCTTCGGGATGGGACCGGAGCCCTTTTGTTAAAAAGCATTGAAAATTGAATTTTTTTGTGCTTCTATTTTTACGTGGGGCACGGCACGTGCCTGTGACCCCGCCCTCATGAGCGCCGCCCCGCACATCGCCGTACAGTTTTTCTCTCTGTGCGGTCAGGGCTCGACGCACTAACATCACTGGGCATTTTTTCTGTATTCCTTTTGTCCTTCCTTCTCCGGTTCCGCGGTCCTCCATCCATCTATGCTGGAGCATCTGGGATTCGTTTCCTGTTCTTTATGCAAACGTCGCTTCGCTAGGGCAGATCCCCATTCTCTCTGCTTGGAGTGTCTGGGCCCGGACCATTGTTGTGACTTGTGTTTCTACTGCGACTCCCTCTCCGTCCGGGCACTCCAACGTCCTCTTCTTCGGTGGGAGGAAGGGTTTCAGTGCGTTCCTCCTCCTCATTTACAGCTTTTCATTGACGAAAAGAAGAAATGCCTGGGAAGTTCTTTACCTTTTAGGGTCCCCTGGCCAGGGGACTCCTTTCCGGGGTCCTCCAGGTCCGGGAGGGGTTTGCGTAGCTCTGTCACCAGGGGTTCCCCAGAGGTGCCTCATAGGCCTAATAGGCGCACCAGAGTTTTCTCAGAGGGTTCCCACGGCGGACCTGCCAAAACCAGACAACGTTCCAATGGTCACCTGTTAAGTGCTAAGTTTAGTCCAGTTCGTTTGCGGCTCTGGATAGTGGGGTTTGCCCTAAGGTCTCCATTCCTGGAGCTCACCACACTGACGCCAGGGTACGCCCTGAGGTCTCAGTTTCTGGAGCTTTCCTTACCAAGCCACAGCTTGAGGCCCTCTTGAGGGAGCTTTTAGTACCAGGGTGAAGCCAGAGATTCCTCTTCTTGAGGCTAAGATCACTTCCGACAGAACCGAGAGACCGGCTTTGCAGGTCTTGTCTGTGAGGTGGATTCCTCAGCATTCCCGCGCTCAGGGTCGCAGTGATACCGGTTCTGTCGAGGTGGCAAAGGGGCATCTACACATGTGACGCAGTTCTCTTCAGGTGTAGACAAAATGGCGGCCCAACCTCCTTGGTCCACGGTGGCCATTTTGGACACCTCACTAACACCTACATTCACGACGTCTGGTGCTGGGACCATTCCTTTCAGGGCTGAGCAGCCGTTTCCACGTCTTGTGGACAACAAAAACACATTCCGCCCTTCTTATGACTGGTGAGCTCGGGCACCGCTGCCTCATACAGTCTTGCTTCCTCCGACTTATGCTCCACTGGTCTATGTGGACCCGGCCGGTTGTGGGCCATCCTGGTAACCATCCTCCTTGCGTACTTGGGAGTATGCCCCTTATGAGCGCCCTCTGCCTGCCCCAACGCCAATGCCTTCTTCTGAGGATGCGTTTTTTGGGAAGTTTCAGATGCTCATGCACTCTGACCCCATGAAGGAGTATTTTAAGGGTCTTTTCGGGGAAAATTACCCAACTCCTCCTGTTCCGCCTTCCGCCCTGGTTGTTCCTACACATCCGACGGTGGTTCCACCTCTTCCTCTTGGCCCACCTCCACCTCTTCCTCCTCTGCCATCGCTGTTCCCTATAGAGAAGACGCCAGTAGAGCGGGATAGCACTTTAAAACCTGATGCGGTGCATGTGGCGGACCAAGCGTCTGTTTCCACTTCACCGGATGACCCTCAAATGGATCAGGATAACGATGAGCAGCCCCGCTCTGTCAGAGCATTCCACGACCGGGTCCTGGACATGATGGCCCTCCTTGATATTCCAGTACCTGAGGAACCCGGCTCCGCAGGAGGTGGGTGCTTTCGGGAGCATTTACCCTGTCACCTCGAGAGCGCACCGGCCTGTTCCTCCAGAAGGACGTTTTGGCTGAGCACCATAAGGTCTGGGATAAGCCCCACACTGGGCTACACATCAACAAAAGAATTGGCCCGATACAGGCTTCACACCTCTGAGGAGATAGCCTTATTGTCTTGTCAGGCTCCCTTCCTTAATCGTGGCGGCTGCGGCCACTCTTCAGTCTTAGCCGGCTTCTGCATCGTCAACGGCTGCGGCTCAATTAATGTCCAAAGAAGGCAGAATTCTGGACTCCTTGGGCAAGAAAGTCTTTGCTAATTCGGCACTTCAATTTCGTCAAGCGAACACCAAGCTCATCCTGGCAGCAGCCAATCTGAGGTTGTGGAAAGAGTTGGCCGATTTCCAGGAGTGTATTCCTGCGGATAGGCTAGATGACTTTAAAGCCGGTTTGTCAGATGCCAGAGTCTTGGCACAGGATCTGTTGGAAGCTGTGGGACACCACGTAGATACCTCGGCTCGAGGCCTTATGGTGGGCATTGACACCTCCCGCCAGGCGTGGTTCCATGCAACAAAGTTTTCGAAGGAAGTGCAAGACAAAGTTCTGGACCTTCCCTTTGACGGCAAGGAATTGTTTAATTCTTCTACGGATGAGGAACTCGCAAAGACTAAGGCAAGTACCCAAACTGCCAAATCTTTGTCAGTACTGGCGAAGGCCCCGGCTAAGGCGCCTTATACACAGAGGTCAGGATCTCAGACTCAATCCTTTTCTGGGTTCAGGGGGTTTCAGGACCGCCGTGCGCACCAAACTGAAACTCCGGTTGGTGGCACCCGCCGAAAGCAACAACGGCAATGTGGCCGTTTTTTCCCTCGGACATCAGCCTCCTCTCCAGGGGCAGGTAGTCTCCCTGCCGACAAATCAGCCAAATTATATTTTTTGTTGGTCGCACGAGACTCCGGTGGGAGGACGCATCTTGTCTTATCTGGATGCGTGGCAGACCATCACCAACGACTGGTGGGTTTTGTCCATCCCTCGGACGGGCTTCCGCTTGCCCCTCCCGCCGACCCCACCCTTCAACCCTCCTTTTCAACAGATCAGGTAGCCCTCCCTCAGAGCCAAGGTACAGAAGCTTCTAGACCTCAGAGCAGTGGAACCTGTTCCCCTCGGGGAGCAAGGGGAAGGTTTCTACTCCTGTCTGTTCACAGTGCCCTGTCTGTTCAAAGTGCCCAAACCCAACCATGCTGGCCTGCGCACTATCCTCAACCTTTCCAAGTTCAACCTTTCTCTTCCCCAAGAGAAATTCAAGATGATCATGCCTTGTCAATTAAAGTCCTCTCTTCGAAAGGGCGATTGGCTCTGTGTGGTGGGCCTTCAGGACGGTTACATGCACATCCTGATATGGAGACCGCATTGGAAATATCGGAGGTTCTCCCTGGGAGGGGAGCACTTCCAGTTCTGCATGCTCCATTTTGGTATCAGTTCAGCACTGCGTGTCTTTAAGAAGAAATTGGTCATCGCAGCTTTCCTCCGCCTACAGGGTGTTCATGTATATCCATATTTGGATGACTGGCTTCTATGCAGCCCTTGTCCACAGACGGCATCATGCAATCTTCAGTCTCTCCTCCAGCTCCTGTTTCACCTTGGGCTGTCAGTGAACTGGCGGAAATCTTCCATGACGGTCTCCCAAGACCTGATTTTCCTGGGTGTCCATTGGAATACGATCAGGGTGTTCCTATGGGCGGACAGGATTGCGGATCTATCCACCATGTGTCAACTCTTCCTCCAGTCAGCGCACATGGCGGCTTGGTGGTTTCAGAGACTTCTGGGCCTCATGGCTTCTTGTGTGCTTGCTCTTCCTCTTGCACGTCTGAAAATGAGGCGTGCTCAGCTGGCTCTTCGGAGCTCTTGGTCTCAGGCTTCGAACTCAGATTCCAAGATGATCCTAGTTCCAGCCTGCATGACGACGGATTTGCTATGGTGGTCCTCGACCAATAATCTTTCTCTGGGAGCTTCCTTTCTGGAGCCCTGCCCTCAAGTGATGATTACCACAGACTCCTTCCTTCTGGGGTGGGGCGCGACGCTGGATCATCTCCAGGTATTCGATCTATGGACACTTCAGGACAGGCAGTTTCATGTCAATTATCTGGAACTCCTGGCTGTTTTTCTGGCTCTAAAAGCTTTTCAGCCGTCCATCATGAACAAGCTGGTACGTATCCGCACGGACAACTCTGTGGCAATGTTTTATATCAACAGGCAGAGTGGCACCAAGTCACCTCCTCTTGTGGAACTTGACATTCAGATTTTGGAATGGGCCATTCAGCATTCTTTATGCTTCCAGGAATGGTCTCAGGGTCTCCTCCTGGGGGACACTCTCGAGATACCATGGCACAACATGAAGGCCCATGCTTCCCTACCACTGCCTCTCATTCATCGGTCACTCTGCAATCTCAGGAATACATCGAATTGCACTCTCCTGTTCATAGCTCCTAGGTGGCCAGACAGATTCTGGTTCTCGGAACTTCAGCATCTTTCGATTCTTCCTCCAATCAGACAGCCGTTGATTCCCGACCTGCTTCACCAGTGCGATCATCAGATGTGGCACCCCTCCCCACAATCGTTCAGCTTGGCGGCTTGGTGCCTGAATTCAGGTAATTAGTGCAGTTTATCTTGTCCGAGGACAAAATGCGCTTTATCCAAGCGGCCAGGAAACCCTCTACGAGGTCTCAATATAGGAGCAAGTGGATCAGTTTTTCCCACTGGGGTTTATCTAAGCAGCTCGACCCCAGACACGCTACGATTGACACTGTTCTTTCGTTCACATCTCATCTTGCAGCTTCGGGCATGCTTCTCTTGTCTTGCAAGACTTACTTGTCGGCTATTGCCGCCTACCTGTCCACTGACAGCTGTTCCTTTTCTTTGACGAATCCAGTCATTAAAAGGCATTTTGTGGGTATATTACATCTTTTCCCACCGGTACGCAATCCTCATCCCAAATGGGATTTGAACGTGTCCCTCACCGCCTTATGCCATAAACCGTTTGAACCCATGGCCACTACTGATCTCAAATACCTTTCTTGGAAGGTCGCATTTTTGATTGCAGTGACATCGGCAAGGCGAGTAAACGAGTTCCAAGCTCTGTGTGTGGAACATCCGTTCCTCACCTTCCATAAGGATAAGGTTGTGCTCCGCACTCATCCTCATTTCCTGCTTATAGTGGTTACCGATTTTCATTTAAATCAATCTATCTCATTACCTGTCTTTTTTCCGAATCCGGCCTCAGAGGCCGAGAGAGTCTTACACAACTTAGATGTCAGGCGTGCCCTGAAGTTTTACCTCCACGGAACGAGTGAACTCGGGGGCTCCTCACATTTCTGTGACACATTCGGAGACCCGAAAGGGAAATCTTCTTCAAAGGCTACTATTTCCCGATGGATTGCCTCCTGCATTTCTGAAGCATACACCATTCAGGGCCTTCAATCTCCGAAAGGCATTTATGCCCATCTTTTACGTGGCAAAGCGGTTGCTGTTGCCTTCCAGAAGTATGTTCTCTGGGAAACCATTGCCAAGGCAGCTACGTGGGCTTCCCCATCAGCTTTTTGTAAGCATTACTGCTGGGACCTGAGCTCCAGCGCCGATGCCCAATTCGGCCAGGTTCCTCTGAAGCACCTATTTCAGTAAAACGTTTTTATCCACCCGTATTACCTGTGAGGTGTGCTTGGGAATCTCCCACAAGTATGGAGGAAAGGGGATTGGACGTAGGAGTATAACAAAGTCACTCACCCTAGTGACTACGTTACTCCTAGTCCATAGTCCCCTTTCCTCCATACGCCCGCCCGCCTTCCCCTGTAATAAGTATCCTCTATTATTGCTTAAATGGTCACAGACCTGGCGATAGAAAAGGACTGAAGGGCGATGCGCGAGGCGGAGCTCAGGAGGGCAGGGTCACGGCCATGTGCGGCACCCCGCGTAAAAATCAAAGGACAAAAACTTTCAATTTTTGATGCTTTTTAACTAAAGTGCTCCGGTCCCGTCCCGGACGGAATGTCCCACAAGTATGGAGGAAAGGGTACTATGGACTAGGAGTAAGGTAGTCACTAGGGTGAGTAACTTTGTTATTTGTTCTTTTCAATCTTCTCTCTACCTCTTTTCATTCTCCTCTGTTATCTTGCCAAATAAGGCTCTTCTTTCACAGAAATCTCCTCTCTCTGGTATCTTTCTCTGCCAACCTCTATACTACATACTCCTCCTGATGTGCGACACAACCTGCTGTCTCTTTCTAAGCTCTGCTTCTTTCTGTGACTATTCTCCACTGCCAGTCTGCTTCCTATTCCCAAATTCCTCCTCCTGATGTTCTCTATTCCCAGCCACATCCGCTCTCCCTTTGACTGCTTAAATATTTGTTACGCATTTAGCAGGCACATGCATAGAACTGCTATGTTGAAAATGTTTATAGTTGTATGGTTCAAATATACGCTTCCATGCATTTCAAAACTTGATTGGCTCTTTGGGTTGCTATTGTCTTGTTTTGCATGCGTAAAACACAATCAAGGACCCATTAAGTGTTCATTAAGTTTAATCTCTAATAGCTGTTACTTTTTAATTTCTAGTTCAAAGTGTATTTCGACACTAGTTCAAAGTGTGGTCTTTCCAAAGATATCTTTACGTGTTGAATTGTACTAGTCTGGAATTTGTTTTTATTGTCACTCTCACAGTGTTTATGTTGCACATATTTTATGGATCTATTATACCAACAAAAAAAAACACAAGACTGAATATATTGTATATGTTATATAGTGGCTACACATACTACAAGGGATTTACAGTCGCTACACGCTGGCAACCATTTCCTTACACATCTCCCCGTATCCTACAGTTATCAAAGGACAGGTTTTTACAGTGGAGGGTACGCAATATAGCGAGGATACCGTGGGCATTACTTTACTTTAATAATGTATAGTGAGCAGTGCATGGACCCGGACACTTTAGGGCGCAAACAGGACCCAACACAACAATGAACACAGAAACCCTGCAGAGATGCGCAGGAAACAAGAAGAACAGGGTCCGAGAGAGAGGTTCCTTATTTAAACAAAAAGGTTTTCAATGATTTCCTTTTAAAGACATCTGTTGACTCAACACCTCTTAGCTAAAGCGGTAAATCATTCCAGGCCCTAGGAGCGATTGCATCAAAGGCTCCCTTTAAGGCCTTGTAAGTCCTACACGTAGGGATCATCAAATTATCCTGATTGCTGGACCTCAAAGTTCTTCCATGACTTTTATTAGACAGAAGACCTTGCAGATAAGCGGGCATCATTCCCTTTCTACACTTCTGGGTAATGACCAGTAGTCGAAAACGAATCCTCGCCTCGTCCGGTAGCCAGTGAAGAGCCCGTCCTGTGGCAGAAACATGGTCTCTACGAGAGAGAACCATCACCACCCTCACAGCTCCATTCTGGGAGACCTGCAGTCTATTGCAAGTGGATTTATTAATGCCCACTAGGAGGCTAGAAGAGTAATCCACGATCGTTCGCGCGATAATCTCAGCATTAGCCTGAGAAATGAGTGTTCTAAGTTGGGCCAGTAACTTAATGTAATATGCACAGGATGAAATCAGACCACCCATATGTGACTTCATGCTGAGATGTTGGTCAAAAATGACCCCGCGTTTTAACTTTCTTTAGAGGGGTAATATTTGCAGCTCCTATGTGGAAACTGTCATATGGAGGACCCAGTTTCTGTATCATGTAGGGCGAGCCAACCACCAACAACTCAGTTTTATCTTTATTCAAAGCCAATTTATTATGTACCATCTATATCTCAATAAGTCTATAGATTTTATTAATCAGAGTTTCATCCAAACCATGATTACCTGATAGGGGAATGACACACTTCGTGTCGTCAGCATAGTTTGTGAAAATCACCCCCTCGTGGGCTAGCATGGAAAAAAACGGGACTGTAAATAGATTGTGTAGGCACGGCGAGTTACATGAGCTCTGTGGAACCCCGAAGTTAATGTCTATGGGCAAAGCTTCCGCCTCTTGATAGAATACTCTGCTTTCTCAATTACTGAGAAAGGAAGAGATCTATTGGGCTGCCATAGGAGAGAAATGTGTGACCTCCTCCAACCTGGTGACCAAAATATGATGGTCCACCAATATGATGGTCCACCAGGTTGAAGGCTGCCCTCAAGTCCAGTATCGTCATCAGCAGAGAGGCTTAATTTTGTCCATACGGTTCAATAACCTGGATTTTAGTTCTAACAGAGCCGTCTCTGTTCCGAATCTGACCTGAAACCCTGACTGTTGGTCATTTAGAATAGGATATTTATTCAGATGCTCAGCTATTTGTCTGTATGCCACTTGATCCAGAATTTTCAGGCGAAAAGGGGTATTTGTAATCGGTCTGAAATTGTTAGGTGAAGCAGTAGAGAGGCCAGACTTTTTGAGGGTGGGCGTAACCCAGGCTTTTTCAGGTCCTGAGGAACAACCCCCTATTCCAAAGAATCATTAACGAATTTGCAGATCGCTGCAAGCAATGTAGGAGGGCAGGTTTTAATAATCATGGCTGCAGAGGAGTCAATTTTACATTTAGAGACTTTTAGTTGTTTGATAATTGACGCCAGTTCCGCGAGTGAAATGGTGGTAAAATTAAATAGGGGCAGCTCTCAAAAACTCATCCTGGGTCTTCTACATCCATTCCCGCTAGAGTAACTTGTTTATTGGCGATATCAGCCCTAATGTTCTTGAGCGTATCTTGCATAGCCTGCTGAATCCCTTCACACCAGGCACTATTCTTTACCACCAGGCCTGGGTCGATTTGATTCGTGAATTCTTACTCCTTGAGAATTTTAAATAATTCCCTAGTGTCTAATTGGGCATTCTTAATCCTATTGTTTAAAAAAATATTTTTGGCCTCAATTATTGCTGCTTTATAATTCTTAGCAGCACCTTGTATGCTGCCAGAGAGGACTGGGTCCGATGGGATTTCCACTCATAAAAAAAAGTTTAGGGTTTTTAAGATCTTCAATTCTGGTGAAAACCATAAATTAATTTTAGTTCCTTGTCGGGGAAGGACCCTGACATCGCCTCTGGGGAGGCCGCATCCAGAAGGTTCACTAGAGAACTAAGCAGAGGTTGAATCCTCTCAGCCGAAAAGTTCTTATGAATTCTGTTCAATATCCCTGTCCTGTTTCTGTCTTTCGCTTTACTAGGGAAAACCGCTAACAGCGTGAATTCAACAACAAAAAATGATCGGACCAGGGGCAACATAAAAGCATTACTGAAACATAAAAGCTGACGTGCAATTATTTGAACTCCCAAAACGTTGGTTATCCCCATTGCAGTAATAGGCGTTAAGCATGAAATGCTATGTTTAATAATAAATACTATTGGTCCATAAAACAGGGCTAATTTAAGAATGTATGTGAATATGTGTATGATCCTATCTGTGACATGTTCACAGAAGCCTACATCGAACTCGGATTCCTGAGAACGTCACATTCTCAAGGAGTCTGTTTGTTGTTGGTCCGACCTCCGAGGGCCTTGGAATAAAGCTCCTGACTTCATCCTCTGTGTCCCCCCTCTCTTTACTTCATTTGGCGACGAGGCAATCCTGCCTGGCCCCCGGAGTGCATCGGGCTGTACCCCCTGCCATTCTGCAGCCCACAACAGGTGCATCGGCCACCCACGGCAGCCCACGCACTGGCGCCGTCCCCCCCCCCCGTGGCCAATCCACCCATGTGACGCGGGGAAAACGAAGCAGCCTTCAGAGCAGACGGCCCCAGCACCTCAGCACCCAGCACCCCAGCGAGGTACCTTTTTATATTTTCATCAGGGGGTTTTAGACGACTCCACTCGCCGCCGCGGAAGAGCGTCTTACGAATCGCCGACCAACGGCGATTCGAGGAAGGGACCTTGGCACGTAATATTGTGTGCGGCCATTTTGCCTCCCGATTGCGGTAGCTTTGACAACAACGCTGCCGAGCGCATATGATTGCATGCGGCCATTTTGCCTCCTGTTAACGGTAGTTATGACAACGGACGCTACCCAGTGCAATCTCCGTTAAGGAAAAGCTCTCATCCTCGACTCCCTTCAGGGAAAAATACACATATGATATGATATGATATATGATATTGCATTTATAACGCGCCTATACACAAGTGTTTCAAGGCGCGACGAGGCAGGGGGGGACAAGGGGAGACAGACAACGATCCTACTAGGCCAGGTGTCATTCAGATCACGCAAGTGCAAGGGTAAGGGGACTGGGAAAAGTGCAAGGGGAAGAGGAGAGGGGGGAAAGGTGCTGTACATGGTTAGTATAATACAAGATAAATAATAGGGCCAGGTGGTGGCAAGTGCAAGGAAAGTGCAGTACATGGTTAGTAGAATACAAGATAAATAATAGGGCCAGCTGGTGGCAAGTGCAAGGTAAGTGCTGGGAGAAGGGGCTGAAGGATACAGAGACAGTCCCGTAGTGCAGGTAGGCAGTGCAGGGAAGAGTGGCTGGGTCAAGGACCGAGATCGGTAAGTGGCCCAGTAGCAGATTCAGTGCAGGTTCAGTGAATTTAGCAGGGGAGAGAGGGAGAGAAAGCGGAGGCAAAGTGGAAGGATTTTGAGGTGCTTCCGGAACCGGAGATGGTTCTCCTCAAGTTTCAGGGAGGCAGGAAGGCTGTTCCAGAGGGAGGCCCCTGCTGCGGAGAGAGATCTACCCCCAGCTCGTTGCTTGGAGAAGCGGCTGACCCTGAGGTAGTTGGAGGTGGTTGAGCGAAGAGCTCGAGAAGGAAGATATTTCGGAAGAGAGAGTTGAAGGTATTTTGGGCCAAGGCCCCGGAAGGCCTTGTGGACAATGCAGAGAGTTTTGAACTTGATCCTCGCAGCCACTGGGAGCCAGTGTAGTGATTTCAGTCCTGGAGAGATACGGTCCCTGGGCTTGAGGTCAAGGACAAGTCTTGCAGTCCTGTTCTGGATGAGTTGCAAAGGGCGGAGAGTAGAGGCAGGAAGATTTAGATAGAGGCTGTTACAGTAGTCCAGCTTCGAGAGAACCAGGGCTCTGGAGACAGTGAGCTTCTTGGGGAAGGAGAGGAAAGGAAGGATACCCCTGAGGAGGTGTAGCTGGTAGTGTGACTTCTTGGAGACGTCAGATATGTGAGGAGAGAAAGAGAGTGTGGAGTCGAAGATGACCCCAAGGTTTTTTGCCTTGCAGGTAGGTGCAGGAAGAGGGCCCAGGGAGGCCGGCCAGAGAGCTGCAGGGAAGGAGGGAGTGGGTGTGCCGATAAGTAGAATCTCAGTCTTACTAGCATTAAGGCAGAGGTCGTTGGCGGCACACCATTCCTGGATAGCCGAGAGACAGTCAGAGATGAGGGAAGGGGAAGAGGAGGCCGAAGGTAGCCTGAAAATGAGCTGGGTATCATCCGCGTAGCACTGAAAGTTGGGACAGAGAGCGGAGATGCGGTGAGCAAGAAGTGCCAGATACTGGTTGAACAGCCAGGGGGAGAGGTTAGATCCCTGGGGGACACCACAGGTAGAGAAAAAGATGTCAGAGAGGAAGGAACCCAGTTGGACCTTGGAGGGTCGATTGGAGAGGAAGGAGGTCAGCCACGCCAGAGCCTGACCAGTGATACCCAGGTTATCACGGAGACGGTTGAGCAGGATGGTGTGGTTGACAGTGTCAAAGGCAGAAGCGAGGTCGAGCAAAATGAGAACACAAGGGGTGTTAGAGTCAAGGTTAGAGAGCAGGTCCTCACAGATGTTCAGGAGAGCAGTTTCTGTGCTTCTGGCAGCTCTGAAGCCAGACTGATGGTCATGAAAACTACCAACAGATTCAGCATGGAGATTAAGCTCGGAGATGGCCCGTTTCTCCAGGAGCTTGCCCAGGAAGGGAGTGATAGAGATTGGGCGATAGTTAGCTGTTAGGGAGAATTCTCTGTTTAGACTGAATTTCCTAACCTAGTGAGTCCTCCAGCAGCTTTGCTGGATTTTTGGGGTTTATTTTTTTTTCTCCTGCCAAGAGTGAGACTCCTTTACCCTCATCTTGGGCATGATTTGAGTGTGTTTCTTTGACTCTAGATGTGTTTGATGGGCTATGGGGTCTTTTACTCCATAGGGCTTCATATATTTTTGTGATGTGTGTTACACAGCACCCTCAGTGCAGTAACACAGGGGTGTCATAGTGACTCCCCAGTATAGACTCCATACCCTGGGACTGACTACTGTCTCCCAGGGCCTGTAAAGTCACCATTGACTTTACTAGTCTTAAATTCTGAACAGAACCAGTACAAACCATCATATTGTGGACGTACTGGCTGGGGCAATTCAATTGCCTCGGGGTCTGTTAGTCGAGGGGGCACGTCTCCGTCCCCCCGATCGAGTTTTGGCTGGTGGCAGTGGATACTACTTTTTATATTCAACCGCAAATATTTCTCTATGGGATTTTCCCATTGTTCGAGGCTACTATCTTTATTTATTTAATTACGATAGCCTCGAACATACCGCCGGTTTATTTAATTAATATTAATTCTCCGGGTGGTATTTTTTGCCAAAACTCGGTTCTAAAATGGCATTTGTGTTCTCTTCTGTGACTCCAACCCAAGTCGAGCCCTTTGTTCCACTTTTTTGGCGGGCTTCTCCACAGAAGCCCTCCAAAGTGGTGCCACTCTGTCTGGGGTACTTAGGAGGGGTGGAGGGGGATTTAGGCACCCTGGACTGAGTTGCCTAGGCAACTCAAGTCGCACTCCGTCCTGATTGGCCCAAGTGGTGAGCCGGCCGGCTCACCACTTAGCATGTTTGAGTGACAGCTAGGCTGAGTGAATGGGGGTTTTCTGCATAAAAGCAGGGCTTTGGGGACTGGAACTTCAGAAGTCGACACAGGACCTAAGAATCTGACGAGGGAGAAGCTGAGCCAACCTGCCACGACGACACCACCGGTGGAGCCCTGCTGGACCGTCTCACCACTTTTCCCAACGACAGAGGAGATCTCCCGCCGGAGAGTCTTCTTCCTTTGACTGGTGGCGATAACCAGTTTCACCGTCTTTTCGCCTTCCCGACGTATCTCGTGGCCGCCTTGCCTGTGCCAAGCACCCCGGCAACCGGGATACCACGTTTTACCACGACCGCGAATTAAAGGGTAATACCTTTAACCGGAAAACTCAGCGGCTGGTTTCTTCCCTAGCAGTGCAACGACCTTCATCTTTCCTCCAAGTCGAGATCTTCTCTTCCCCTGGACGACGACAAGACTTGCACCCGCTGCCAGGAACAACTGCCCCCGCTGGAGGATCCTTCCCACTTAAAGGTACCGTGTCCCGCCCGGCTTCCCTTGCCACCGACTATATGGGGTAGATTTAGCCCCCGGCTTTCGAACCTGGGTCAGCCTGGGACACACTGGCTAAACTTTTCTGAGCCTCTCTAAACTCTTTTCGAACTCTCTGCAAGACTTTCTAAGCCTAGTGTAACTGTGATCTTGGGCGCATTTGTGCTCTGCTCTCTCTAAGAGTGGGCCCAGCCTATGGACTTTGGCTCACAAAGTGACTTTTGCTCTTCTGCCTTGCTAATAGTGTTCCTAAATCTTAGTGGTGTACCTTCCCATATTCTGTCTTTTTCCTTCCCTTCTTCATAAACCTATTGGAGTGCCATCTTTAGTTAAGCGCTCACCTCTGTATGGAAATAAGTGGTGTTAACTAAGACTTCGCTGATAAGGAACAAGGGTTGTATATATTATAATAGTAACTGTGTTTAGAGTGTTTTACCATAAGAGTGCTGGAGTGTTTCAAACAGTGTGTTTTTAAATAAATAATGATATACTTTGATACCAAAGCTCTGGTCAGTGTTTGCTTGTATTGAGCCTATTGTGTATGCTTTGCATACTGCCTAACTCTTCTTGCGGGACGTCTGACTGCTCAGCCACAGCTACCAGGTAAATGTGGGTGGTGCAGACTGCTACCAAGTGGGTTTACTGCTAACACCTGTAGTCCTAAATCTTTTGCAGTGTTCCCAAAGGGAACTGCACAGGTTTCTGCCTAACATTAGCTGGGCAGGAGGGGTCGGAAGAGGGTTTCTTAAGAAGGGGGTGCACAAGGGAGTGCTTGAGGGGGGATGGGAAGACTCCAGAGGCGAAGGAGTGATTGCAGAAGTCAGCCAGGGCAGGGGCCAGGGAGTCGATGTGGTCCTTGATAGTTTTGGAGGAACAGGGGTGGACCTGTTTTGACGAGACTTTCATAGATCGGACTTGTCTCGATACCTCGTCAGCAGAAAAAAGGGGAAAGGCAGAGAAGGAGGGAGGAAGGGAGGCTGCAGAAGGGCCAGAGGGAGAGCAGGGAATAGAGGGGGGGAAGTGATAGGAGGCGAGTGAGGACAGGATGTCCTGAGTTTTTGAAATGAAGTGAGAGGCCAGTGCCGTGCAGAGGGCCTGGGAGGGGACAGGAGAGGTGGAGACTGCGGCAGGGTTGGCCAGCTCCTGGCAGATTTTAAAGAGTTCGGCTGAATTGTTAGATGCCGCAGAGATGCGGGCTTGGATAAGGGCTCTCTTCTTAGTGAGAACAGAGAGCCGGTATTGCCTTTGGAGCTGGCGGCAGGCCAGTTTGTCAGAGGATGAACATGAGGCACACCATTTCCTCTCTGCCACCCTGCACTTGCGTTTAAGGGCGACGAGATCTGAGTCATACCAGGAGTTACATTTGGCTTTGGGCTTCAGGCGGATCCTCATGACAGGGGCAAGGATATTAAGGGTATCAGATATAGCAGAGTGGAGAGTAGAGAGGGCTGTGTCAGGGTGGGAGTCAGCCGAAGGGGGGAGGGGGGGAGAAGGTGGTAGCAAAAGCCTCGACTGACACACACTTCATGGGTCAGATGACCGCGAAGGTGGGTGGCAGTGATGAGGGTGGCTTTGCCTGTGGGGTAGGGAGGGGGAGGTGGGAGGATAGGAGAAAGTGATATATAGACAACGATGAGTGTAAAAGAGCCACCACTGCCCTGTTGCTTCCCAAAGACAACACTATGTGCGATCGGAACATCCTTTGAGCGCACAGCTCCAGCAATCCATGTACAAAACTGATCAAGTCCCTGAACTCCATGTTGGTGATCCTAGAACTCTATTCAAGGTTGCAACTCCCACAGTGTCCACCTTGTAACACCATTAACATAACAGTGAACAGGTGCCCATCAAACGGCCCCTGACATCCTCTGCCATCAGCTCAGAGACACTTCCCAGGGTTCCCTCATCGCCTAACAATTGCCCCCCCTCCCCAGTTCCACCATGCAGAACATCCCACATCCAATCAAGTTCCTCCTTTGTCCTGGAACTCCGACCTGTCCGTGGGAGCAATGGGTTGACGGATTCCAGGTCTACCTCAGAGCCATTGGGGGCAACAAGTTTAACAACGACCTCAAAGATTCAACCCTCTTGAATTGCATAGGAGCAGAGGCTCTAAGGCTATTCACAGCGCTACCAGAACCGATCGATACTGGGGGTGATGGCAACCACAAGTTCGGCACAGGTCTAGCCAAACTTGCCAAACCCTTCGGCAACAAAACCAACATAGTGCTTGAGAGGTACAAGTTTTTTTCCAGAAAGCAATTGAAGGCGAGTTGATTGACTCTTACATCGCTTCTTTAAGAGTTCTCATGTCAACTTGTGAATTCACTGGGGTCGGTGACGAGTACTTGAGAGACCAACTTGTTCTGAACGTGGCTGACCCACGCATACAGCAGAAGCTGTGGCAGACAAGGAATCCCTCCCTGGACCAAGCCACCGAGATAGCGAGGAGCATGGAGTTTGGCGATCACTGCATGAAGGCCAGACTAGCCCAAGGAGAGAACATCGAAGTTAAATCTGTCGAAACCAATCCTGAAACGGATCCCACCGAAAATCTATTGGCTCTAGTAAGAAGGGATCCGCCCTCGCGGGGCTCAAGATTTAACCCCAGAAGAGGAAGAATTTCATCTAGTGACAACAGAGACTCTGCTCACTGCCCAAGGTGTGGATGGTTTAAACATGATGATACCGACAAGATATGTCCTGCAACCAATGCCGAGTGCTACAAGTGTGGCCAGTTTGGACACTTCGCAAAAGTCTGCAGAAACATGCAAGGAAGGCCTGGTAGACCCAACAGGCTTAGCAGACGACCTTTCAACAGATCAGGGTCTGTGAGGCTCATAGAGAACGACCAGGGACATGATGATATGTTATTCGTAGATCAAAATCACCTACCAATACAGATACTCACAGACACTTCTCAACAAGAACCCAAAGGCCCTTGGGTCGACATGTTCATAAATGACACGCCCTTGCGTGTGATGGTCGACACAGGCTCCCCCTACACGATGGTGGACCTCCAAACATTCTTAAGGACACTGTCCGAGAAGGTACAAGACCTACGACACACCCCGGTGAGGGCCACTGGCTACGGGAAGACCCCCATTGAAATAATTGGATACTCAAGGGTGAAGCTCAAGTTTCATGACAGAGAAACGTATTGCAAACTTTTCGTGGCCAAGAATGGTTCCTCAGTCGTAGGGTGGGAAGAACAGGCTGCTTTACAAATAAGAATCCACCCTGGAGAAGAAATCCCTGTGTTGAGTGTGCTCAGTGAAGGCACCGACATAAAGTCCATCCTGGCCAAGAAATTTCCCAAAGTTTTCAGTGGAAAGGTTGGGCTTCTACAAGGTTTTCAACACAGAATCGTCTTGAAGAAGGAAGCCATTCCTGTGGCCCATCGTGTCCGAGGAATTCCCTTTTGTACCAAGGATGCACTGAAGAACAAACTTACGCCTATGCAAAGAGGACATTATCCAGCCCATAGAAAGCTCTGAGTGGCTTGCCCCGATCGTCCTAGTAGGTAAGCCCGACAACTCCATAAGAATGTGCGTTGATTTGAGAGATTTAAATAAGAACATATGGGTCGATAGACACCCTCTTCCTAACATATCTGAGCTCTTATCAACCATGAAACCGGCTAAGTATTTCAGCACCCTAGACCTCTCATCAGCTTACCACCAAATTGCTTTAGAGGAGTCCTCAAAAAACCTCACATCATTTGTCACACCCTTGGGGGGGTGTTTATGTTCAACAGGATGCCTTTTGGCCTCGCCTCGGCGGCGGTGTTCCAGAGGGTAATATCGCATCTGTTTGGAGGTCTTGATGGAGTGCACTGTTTTCAAGACGACATCCTCATATCGGCCAGTACTGAAGACGAACACGACGCAAAACTCATGGGTGTCCTCCAAGTGATTAAAAAAGTGGGCTCATTCTGAAGTTAGAGAAATTCACTATAAAATGCATCAAGTATTCTACCTTAGCCATTCAATCGATGCTAAGGGGATCAGCCCCAAGAAAAAACTCATGGATACCATTCTGAACATCGCTGAACCTGAAAACAAAGACCAGCTCAAAAGCTTCCTCGGCATGACGGAATACTATTCCAAATTCATACACAACTACGCCGACAAAACGAAACACATGAGGAGCCTCGTGAAAAAAGCTACCAAGTTTGTCTGGTCAGGAGAAAGTAAGAACCAGTTTGGAAAAGTCAAAGCCAACATCAACCAAGCCTCTGCCCTGACGATTTTTGATTGTAACGCGAAGACCATCATTTCTGTTGACGCTAGCAAGATCGGACTTGACGGCGTCCTTGAGCAGCAACAGGAAGGAAATATCGTGACCATCGCTTTCGCTTCGAGGGTACTAAAGGGTGCGGAATTGAATTACCCCACCATTGAGAGGGAAGCTTTGGGGGTGAAATGGTTTCTACAGCATTTCAGGAACTTCATATGGGGTTTACCAATCATACTCAAAACTGACCACAAACCTTTGATAAATGTCCTTCACTTCAAGACGCCTCACCTCATTTCACCAAGAATTAGGCACTGGTTCCTCGATATCATGCAATACAATCGCCAAGTGTGCTATACTCCTGGCCCTTCAAACCTAGTAGCTGATTGCCTCTCTAGGTTGTCTACCAACCAGGATACTGAGAGTGAATATTTTGATGGAGACATCATGGCTGCTATCAATCCTGCCATTTCCAAAGACGAATGGATAAACATCGCCAGCACCGATATAGAACAACAAGAAATCAGGAAAGCCATATCCAATGACTGGATCGAACCTGGTCGAGTCCTGACAAATTTTGTACCTGTGAAAGATGAAGTAACTATGGACGAGGAACATATATTCAGAGGTGACAGACTGATTCCACCTGTACTACTCAGGAAAAAACTCCTCGATTTGGCTCACGAAGGTCATTTGGGGAGAAGTCTGACAAAAAACAGAATGAGAAGCAACTACTGGTGGCCGAACATGTGGAAGGAAGCTGAAGAGGTAGTCAAAAACTGCTCTGCCTGTGCCATGAGCGACAAATCAAAAATCCTAAGGAAGACTCCTCTACAACCCATAGAACCACTGAAAAATGTATGGTCAAAAATCGCAATAGACATTATGGGTCCTTTTGAAAACCTTGAAGCTGTGAAGATATATATCATAGTAATCGTAGACTACACCTCTAAGTGGACCGAATGGGAGATAGCCGAAATGAGTGTTACCACCAGGAAGGTTACAGAGTTTCTGACAGAAATATTCAACAGAGAGGGAGATCCCAAAGAAATAGTCTCGGACAACGGATCCAGTTTGTGTCTTCTGAATTTCAAGAGTTTCTCAAAATCAGATCCATCAAACACATAACCACATCATTGTACCGCCCAATCTCCAACGGATTAGTTGAGAGAATGAATAGACTAGTTAAAAGCATAATCCAATTAGCCGTAGCTAATACTATGCCATGGAGAGAAACACTCAAGGAGGCTCTGTGTGCGTACAGAACAACGCCACATACCACCACCAACATCGAACCATTCACCATGATGCGAGGCAGAGTTGCAACCAACCGCCTAAGACTAGCGTGGATTTTCATGAACACTGGAGAGGTGAAATTAGACATGGCGTGACGTAAAGTGATGTAATGTAATGAGGATTAATCAATGGTCTTATTATAAAGGTTTGTATGTAAACCAATAAAATTAATTTAAAAAAAAATTAGACATGGATCAAATTCAGAAAGCAGTACATAAGAAACAAGCAAAGTATAAGACATAATATGACTTGAAAAATGCTTTAAGAGAAATGTCAATCCAAGGAACCGAAAAAGATGCTTAAAAGAGAAACCAACTTTAGACCTCCTCAAAGAGTTGTCCGTTCTCAGGGCAGATCTGCCATACTGGACGATGGGAAGAGGTGGTCGGGAGACGACCTGGTGTAATTAACAGATATTCATAGACCCAGTACATCCGAGCACATGGTTCATGAAACTCCATTGGGGAAAAACCCCTCTCCTGAAGGAACATTGCATCACAGTTCGCTGGAAAAGAATGAATCACCTGGGGAGATAGATGAAGCCTCCGTTGGAAGATTATCAAGAAGAAATCGGAAAATCATCTAGAATTTCAACAGCGACTATGTATACTACTAACCTCATGTTGTTGCTGATTGTTTTCTCACACTCTGTTGAGATGTTTTCTCATGCTTTCCTTTCTTTTCCCCCCCTCCCTCTCACCACCCCTTCCTCCATTATCCAGTTCCCTTTTCCTCCACTCCTTTTCCCATCAACCATCTCTTCTCTTTGTTTATATTTTTCTCCCAGGAGGGGAGATGGTGTATGATCCTATCTGTGACGGATTTACAGAACCCTACATCGAACTCGGGTTCCTGAGAACGTCACATTCTCAAGGAGTCCGTTTGTTGTTGGTCCGACCTCCAGGGGCCTTGGAATAAAGCTCCTGACTTCATCCTCTGTGTCCCGCCTCTCTTTACTTCAATATGCACTAAAGATATCCCACAAATAAAGGGATAGTAAATAGTTCTGGGCCTTCCTGCTCTTTCGAAAAGAAACAACCCATCTTTCAGGACAGTGAAGGAACCAGGCCTTTGCTTCATGTAGGGGAGTAGCAACTTGACACATCTCTGCTCCCTCTCATTAGTAATTCTGGCACTATTTCTTATGGCGCTTTCCAGGCTTAATCCCCCTAATTTCCTCCCATTCCGTCTGAGTCCCAAGTGCCTAGAGCCGTCTGGGCTCTGGTGTCGGGCGTGCCACAACAAAGAAGCCCCTAACATGCCAGGGCAAAAAATGGCCAGTTCCCAGTCTGCATCCTGTGTGGTGGGGCAGACGGCCAGATGCCCTCTAGAGATCACAACGAGAAGAGAAAAATACCAAGGATTATGACCGCAGCAGGGGCACAGAATCTAGGAAAGTCCTCCTGTCTCGATGTTTGTGACCAAATGATATGTCAAAGCACTCACACCACTGGTCGAAGTGTACGAAAAGAAGTAGTGGAGCTATGTTCCCTGCCAGTCTTCCCCACTCTCCACAAACCCCATCACCACACCCCCTCCCACGCACAATACAAACCCCCAAACAAACACCCCTATTATGTTAAGTGAAGTGCACTGAAGTGCAAGCTTCAACTTCTTCCTACACTTTTTTTTTTTTTTAAACTAAACCGTTCCGGAACGGTTTCTTTTTAAAATAAAAGTATAGGAACAGTGAAACTGAAAAATAAAAAGCATAGGAGCACCGCACCCGACCGCTCCCGCCCACTTCGACCTCTGACTCACAATAAATATAAGGTACTGCCATGATATACCTATGTACGCCCATCTCTTGTGTGCCTTTATATGCCCGGTTCCAACCTCATATGTCAGATATTGTCCACAATAGGGCCAGTCTTTCACACCATTTGCTTAGCAAGTCGACTTATATGCATAGGTAGTCGGTCCCTTCATTTGCCATATATTGCTTTTAAAGGTCCAAGTATAAATCTTATACGAAGATGACCTCTAAGACACACTCTCACCCTAGTAGCTACACCATGCTCTTCAAATCCAAACAACATACATGGCATCAATGTGCACAGAAGTATATTCATATCTTCACTGAGACACAGTGAGGCTGCCCGCACTGACATTCGCATATCCTGTAGAGGCTCACAACCATACCGTGACACATACACGTATGCCCTGAGGACCACAAACACAATAAGCCACTCGCCGAAAGTGGAAGAGCCAGATCAGGGAGTGGAACCAAACTCGGTGGTGGACTGAGACTGTGTTTTATGAAGTGCACTGCACTCACACATTTCACCATAAACAACAAACAGAAGATGACTACATTTCAATGTGTCTCCTGCACTGCAGCAGCCACACTTCACTTATTTCATTTGCCTGATTGGCCTGCCAGATTACTACTTGTCGCAAGGAAAGATGTTGCGGTTTTCACCTCCATCCACCAAAATAGTGAGATACATTCGACGCATCAAACGCCCAAACCGAGATGCAATTAGGAGCACAATGTGCTTCAAAGAACAGTTGATGGACATCGGTCTCCATGCAAAATAGATATGCATTAGGTCTGAGACGGCCACAGCTTTGTATGGTCGGACATGTGGCTCTCGAATCTTCCGATGTCAATCGTTGTTTGCCACCATATGTCACTGGCTGCTCAATCATGCCTGGCTCTTCTGGTCATATAAGCTGTTCTGTGTATGGTCAAATCGTGCTTAGGTAAATTCAGTTGCACAATGAGTCAGGTTTCATATTCCGTTTGTGTTATGTTCTTCTTGGATATTAATGTTGGTGTCTTGTTTATGATGTGTACAATGTAAAGGCAATCATGCACAAACCTCCATTTTACAGGAATGGGAAGGCGTTTGTTATCTCCGAAGTAAAAATGGAGAGCGGATACAGCAAAATGTCAGAATAATCCCCGTTTTCGGAGAGGGAGGGTAAGAGAAAAACATGCTTAATGGTTTCTATAGCTCTATCAACCGTTCCAAAGTATTTTGCATTGATGTTTTTAGATTGATCTTTGCAAATGCAGTGTCATATTATATGTTAGAAAAATGGCATACTCCTAATTTGTTATTCCTACGGGGTGATATTTTGATTATACCTGACGTTTTGCTTGTGTACCATAGAAACCTGATTTTTCATTTTCAAATATTCAAGCGTTGTCGGAGATGGTGTTTAAGACCATGCAATATTTCTGAAATATCATGAAAAGGTGCAGAAATCTAATTTGACTCATTTAGGAGCTCACTTTCTTGGCGCTCGTAATTTGACGTCTCAGAGCCATTGCATGTAAACATACACATAGGTGTCTCGCTGCTGCCAAATTTTGGTCATTTTTATGGTGGAGTGCAAATGTGCAGGGCAAAAGGCAGCGCACACGTGTGTACTCCGCCCTTTGTCCTGCACATTTACACTCCACCGTACAAATGAGTAAACGCAGCTGGTAGCCGTGTTTAGCATACTGGGCAGCGTTTGCAATTAGTTGAACGCTGTTTGCCATGGTAGGCAATGTTTAATTATAATTGTAAACGCTCCTTGCCATGCAAGCGTGGTAGGAAGCGTTTCAGTGTAAACTCTGCCCACCATGAAAGCATGATAGGCAGCGGATTCAAAGGATCCCTGTGAGGTCTGTCTGCCTTATACAGGCGCATAAAGCCAGAGGTCTCCATAGGGGTTCCCAGCATTGGTGCCGGCATGAAATTGAATGCCGGTTCAAATTCTGGGGTTTTTGTTTGGCGAAAAGCAAGGGAGCAGCGGCAACACAAGTTGCGTTCTGCCCCTCCTCTCTGCAATACAAATGAATTCAAATTTTGTGTAGCGCAAGCAAAATTCGTAAAAGCCTTACGCAAGGCTTTTATGCATTTTCCTTACGGTATGCAACATCAAACATGAGTTCCCCAGTGTTTGCTTTGTTGCTTCTGAAGCCAGCACATGTTATATTTTGGGATGATCATAGATGCCTCATTACATCAGTGCCAATGTCTGCACATCACACTCAAGATATAGATGGAGCAACTCTCTCTGTAATAACATTACTCATGTGTCCCATCCCATTTCCTCTACGCTTAGTGGAGTCTCTTCCACAGGGACGGACTAGAGCCTTTTTTGCACTGCATTTTGAGATGAATCACCAGTGATTTATCCCACCAACCCTGGCTTGGGACCCTTCTCACGTGGCCAGGGAAAGGCAGACGCTTCCTGATCCTGACCCTAGGGGTGGTGTTCTGCGGGAGGATCACATGGGGTGGGGGTTTCAAGTCAGGAGAATTGGGGGAATCCTCTGAACAACTTCACTAGTGACTACGGTTTTAATAACATATTGCAAAACCAAAATATGTGAAGAAATGACAAATGAAGATGTTGGGGACTTTAAATCCCATAATCCCAAAGGTACTGGGATGAGTAAGAGGAGCGTGGAGGCACAGAACTGCAAACTCAGTCTAGTGTCTTTAACAATCTACACCCGAGCGGGAATTTGGATTGTTTAAATCCCCCTCAGGTGCAGATGCTGCAGGAGAGAGAAGGAAGTTGCAGTAGTAGTAGTGCAGTTTCCTGTAGCTGTGTATGCAGCAGAGGCGGGGTGAAGACGCCGGGTCACCACTGTACCTCTGGTGGTTAATGGTGCTGAGAGGGTCATGAACCGGTGAAGCCCGGACTGCAGAGCTCGCACAGCAGGAAGCGCTGTGGTTGCAGGTTGCCATGTGGGAGAGAGGAGGTCTCCGGACAACGTGTCGGTCTCTGGTAGCTGGCGAGCACTGAGAACACGACAGGAACAAGAAGAGATTCTGTTGAGGAAGGCGCAAGGCAAAAATGGGACTGTCAGTCATCATCTTCTTTTCGTACTGCAGAGGAGGAAAAGGCAAGCCACACAGCAGGGACAGTTTAAACACCCTTTTCGGTAAGTCATCTGCTCGCTACTTTGGAGGCGGTTTGTCTGCATGTTTAATCTTCTTGGGGCTCCCATTAATGCGTGGCCTTTCCTTTTCCGCGGCAGCATTGTGCAGTTACGCCGTGGGTTAGTCACGCCGTTTAGGACTCGTCGTGTGAGGAAGATTTACTACACAGTTTGCCCTACGGCGGTCGTTGAGCCAGAGTCATCCGGTGTTGGGAGACTGACTCCGCTATTAAAAAGAATGAGAGTCTGAGCCCAAATCTTTCTGCGCCTGCAGGTAATACGTACCTTGCCAGAAAAATGTACATTTTACAAACCAAGGATTGTCAGATTAGGAAGATGCCCCCTCTGAACTCTGCTAGTTAGGAGTATACATTTCATTTTTTTGTCTATGCATGTTGTTGGCTTAAGCATGACATAAGAGCATCATGGAATAACCGAGCTAACGCCGGTGGGAATGATGGGATGGATTGCCTGAAGTGAGAAGGGTGACTAATCGGTTTCCCACAACGTGATTATACCGTTTTCGGTTGGATGATTTGGTTCTTAAAACCGGAAGCTAGTTGCAAGTCTTGGTTATCGTAAATACCACAGTAGTTCTGCTACATGTTTTGTAAAGCAGGTCAGGTGACTTCTGTTGTATTGGTTTAGACAGCTTACTCAGCACGATAGCCCTTCTGGACTAAGATTTGAGGTCCTAGTAGATGGAAGCTGGCGGCTCTGATGACGGCTGCAGCTGAATATGTGAGAAGTATTCAGCCCCAAATGGTAAACTGGCTTATTCATTGAATGTAGCTAAGTTAATGGAGCTATTTGTTTGAATCAACCCATGCCTTGGGTTCGGTGTTCAGACTTGCCCCCTTTTTTCAAAACAATTGGAGTAAGCAACTTGTGTCGTGGAGCGTGGAAGACCCTTGTGTCAAATTAGGTATCATAGCTTTCTGTAATACTGTCTATTAGTGTAATTAAGCTTCACAGTCACATTTTATTTATTAGTTGGTTGACTAGATGAGATTTAGTCTTGTTAACATATGGTTATTGATTACCGATGTTCATTCTGTTAGAGGGGAAGATTCATCACTCTAGCCAAGAAAAGGTGACTATAGAATTCAGAGATGAATAACAATTGTATCATTTAGCATAATGAACTAAAACTGATATTTGAATTATAGTTGCAAAGTTGAACAGTGGTTTGTGTTAAACAGATAGCCCCTGATGAATTCCCTGGTAATAGTAATATCAAAGTGAATAGGAAAGAAACATGTTGGGGTTTTAGTATGTTTTATGAAATTGTATGATGTGAGTAGTATGAATGGTGTGCTAGATTAGTATTGTTGTAGACATTTAACTTGGATGTGGTTTTGCACAGCATTAGACACTTTATTGAAAGTCCTTGGAGCTTAACATTGGTTTGCTCCCCGGCACTTTCTGTTTCTCTGTACTCTGACAACTGTAAGAATTGAATTGATGCAAACAATGCATAAATATGTTTTTAACTACTTTGTGCTAACAATAAAATAAGTAATATTTTGAATTAATTGTGCACAGATTGATTTATCTTTCTGGTCCGCTAGGGTAAGAATAATCTTCCTCTATGAACAGGCGGTGTTTGCAACAAGCGTTTTGTTGCTTGGAAGTTAAAGGTGATTAACCTGACTGAGGGACCGCTTGTGGTTTTTATTTTTATTCCCCCATGCCTCTTGTGGTTGTTTTATGGTGAGGCAATCGGCAGCAACCAGAGCTGTCAGAACCTCCAAGTCTGGCAAGAGCAGCAGAAGTGGCAGCTGTGCTTCTGACTCAATGAGAAGCAGATGACCCCGGGGCGCTCTTCTGTGAACCGCTAGCAGTATACTTTCATTTTGAATACCGAACTAATGATAAAAAGCAATTTTTGCACTGTACACATGCTAAAAGAAACTGAAACAAGCAAGTTCATAGCTATCACTTTGTAAGTAAAGAAGATAACTATTTGATGAAGACTGTAATTATCATTGCCCAAGGAAGAAGGGAGCAGTTGTAAACACACAGAGTGACTACCATTGGCAAAGCAAAGAGAAGGCAATAACTAAATCCTATGACAACCACCACTGCCTAAGCCAAGGCATGGTTATTAGAAGCAAAAGAGGAAACAGCTTTCTGGGAGAGAGAGAGACACTTAAATCACTGGATACCAGATGTGATAGTAAAGACCCAGAGTGAGCAGAAAGGTTGCCGTCCTTGAGGAGAACATCAAGGGGGTGAGGAATATAACCTGCATTGCAGGTGGCCATGTAGTTTTTGGAACAAACAGCACCAACGGGTGTTGCATCTTTATGGAAAAAGTTGTGAATGTTACTTTACTGATGTTATGAAGCAACCTACATTGCAGAGTACTTGTAGTAATAGTAGAAGATTCATCCTGGCAAGAGAGTACACTAGGAGATGGTTTGTTAGTGGTAGTCTTGGCAGGTTAGTGAACCAGCAAAAGGACATTGAAGTACTCCATTGTGGTGTAAGTGTGTTGTGGAAGGAAAGTGGTATCACCACTCTTGTGTTTGATGAACTATGCGGAAATCATCCTTACAAAACCCGTGTTGTGTAGAAAGAAGAACCACATGGTAGAGTGCTTGCAGTAGTGTTAGTAGATGCATTCTGGCAGGAGAGTACACCAGGAAAAGGATTGTTAGTAGTCGTCCTGGCAGGTTAGTGAACCAACAACAGACATTGAAGTACTCTATTGTGGTGTATTATAGTGGCAGAAAGAATGTGGCAATGCCACCCATGTGCTTGTTGAACTATTCTGAAAGTATCCTGACAAAAACATTGATGTATATAACAAAGGAGTGTGTGGTGGTTGTCTTTCCAGGAGAAGAGAAATCCTATTGAATTAGTCAAAGGATGTATGATGAACTGCATGTGCTAAGACAATCACAGCGCCAAGTGAAACTATCCTGGAGTGAATGAACCTTTGCCCTGTAAACAGTAATAGGCTATTCAGAGAGACTTTTTGCATGTTACTTTCTGAAATAGACACTGACTGTTAGAATGAGCTTTAGCACTTTCATTTGGAAATTCTGCCTTAATCCTGGGAAGGGGGATCTGACCCTGGATACAAGAGTATTTGGTTTTGAACATTGTTTTGTTGACCTTGAACTGCGATTAGAATACCTGAATTACTTTTGTTGTATTTATAGGTGTGAGGAACAGATATCCTTGTATGTTCAAGTGTTTTTCTTTAGCCTTAGGTACGTAGGCAGGGAAATCCACATTAGTTAGGGAAAGCAAGGTGTTTATTACATCGTTTTTATTTAATAAAATGGCTTTTTGTGTAACATCTTTACAAATTTGTCTGTCTCGCATTTCTGATCCTTTACAATAATCACACTTTCCCTTTAAAAGCTTTATGCATACAAAAAGGTGTGTACGCAGACTCCCCGATCGGCATCACCCTTCAGTCCTTTTGACTGTTTGATGTGACTGAACACCTACCGCACAGTGCAACACATTTTTGTAGGCTGTTTTTTTAACTTTCCGTTTTCCATCCATTTTTTGCCAATGGGATTTATTCTTGCCCTATTTAATTAATATTCTGACTTTAATGCTAAATTTGTCAGACTGGTTCTACTTTTCACTGGCACATAGTCTCTATTCGCTGTTGCCATAAACTGCCTCCTACGACAGAAAACTGGTTCCACAATCTTATTTTGTGAACAAGACTGAGCAAGATTTGTGTGGCCTGTACAATGCCTCCCTCATGACATGTGGTCAGAGTTCCTTGTCTGTCTTTGTTCTTTACAGATTGACTACTCTGGAGGTGAAGACTGATTAATGATCCTAAATTTCTCTGTATTAATTCTCTGATGGTTCATGTTTTTAACAATAAGTGGGAATATGTGCTACATTATCTCCCTGAAGTCCTGTACATCATAAAAACAATTTAAAACAAAATGTCCATAATACTACTTGCGTGCTCCTTTCAAGTATCTCCCTCTCATGCACCTGATTTGGCATTCACCAAACTCTATCCAAGCCATCCAAGAGAAAATCAGTGGCCTCCTAACATCTGCATATTGAATATCCAGCAGCCTGTCACAGAACCCACCCTTGTCAAAGGCAACAGTATCGACTGGATGATCAGAGCATCAGCCACCATCAAAAATCGTTCTCCAGGATGCATAGATTGGGCTTGATCACGCCTCAGTACCTTTCTGATTGCATCTTACACACAAATATGATCACAGCCAACCCAATCCAACCAACACACCCTACCCCTTTTTGAAGAACTTCCTCAACCGACCCATCGACTAATGTCAACACCATCCTAGACTCTTTCAACCTTACCTTGAGAGACTTGTCAACACTTGGATCATTAATATACACAATTGCACTCATAGAGCAGGTGTACCTAGCACTCATAGACAAAAGAAGCTCTGTCAGAAACCAATAAAGATAAAATCCTCATCACACTTAAAATCCTCTGCAGAACTCGAGCATCTCATTAACAGTGTAAAAACCCTCTATGACTCAACAACCATAGTAGAAGCATACAAGTGCAGAGCCCTCTTCCCTAACACCAATCATCACCTCAGTGCCTTACAGAAATTACATTGCCTTGTCCCACCGACATATGTAATGCTATCATCTAATTCTTGAGAGAAATGAATACCTGCGCTCAAAGAATATATTGATTTCTTTAAGCACGCTGTAAGCATCCTGCCCACTAATCAAAGCAATGCAGCTAAGTGGTCCAAGTTCACAACACACACATTAGGCGACCTGACCCGCACCATCCTCAAAGAATTCCATTGTGTTAACGTTCACCCCTGCATAACGTTTAAGATGGCATGGAACTCATGAGAGCAAGTAACACCCTATCCAACTTGGCAGAAAAATTCACCAACTGCGGAGGCCTCCACCGCATTAAAAAAAACACCATTGACAGGCTAGAAACTAGCAATTGGAAAGAAGATATTAAAATATGCTTTCTGCTGTTGTGCTTCTAGAAAATGGAATGGGGCACACCCTCATCAAACTTGCCTCCTTACTTCTGCTCTTTATAAGTCAGACAAAAGACCTGCTCTCTAAACCATATTTAACTGATCACTGACTTCCTATTGTATTCAGGGGTCCTCCAATTAATGCAAAAGAAAAACCATGTACACAAAAAATGGAGCACAAACCGGGCAAGAAGCAACGCTGTTTATTACAGCTGGGTGAGCACAAATCAAACAGAGCAGTGGATTGGCTCTGATCGAGAGGCTAACATCTGAATGAACTATGAACACCAGTTTTATAACAAGAAATTCAATAGTCTGAAGTCAAGAGGAACACTTGCAGGTTGGAGGTTTTGTTTTTTCTCTGCTTCCGAGGGATTTGATTGGTTTGCAATCTGCTCCTACTCCTTGATAGTTACATTAATTTGTGAAAGCGTCATTAGAGCAAACCGTTTAATAGCTTCCCATCACCTCAATTCCCCATGTGGTATCACATTTTATTCACAACCCACCTCTGAACATCTTGTTATTAATGAAGCAACTTTGTGCTGACTGCTGAAACTTGAATGTACTGCCATTGGTCAGCACCATTGAGAACGGGAACCAAGACACCCTGGTGGGAAAGGGGACATGCACACAGTACTTGTTAGATAATGACCTTCATGGACTCTGTGATAGATACTTTGAGGGCTGGCCCCCTTGTCAGAGCTCAGGAACTTCTCATTGGTCCTTCCAGGAACGCCACTCTGTCCACTTTTCCTATCCCACTATCGCTTGCCGATGGGCCACAGTGGTCATGTGACCGGTACACTGGTACAGAGCCAGCCTCCCCTTTACCATCGTGGGCTGTTTGTTTGGCTGACGGCCCTGCAGTTACCTTACCCAGTTCTTGTTGTCTCAATTCCCATATGACGAGTAAGGTGAGCCTCCTCCCCCTGTGCACATCCCTGTCATTGTGCTCACGTGTTTTAAATGAAAAAAGTTACTGAATCCAGCCCGCTCTGAGGGATTTCCCTCTTTGCGTATTTGTGATTATGCTTTTTTTGTCCATCCTCTCCTTTTGCCTAATCCTAGAGCAATGTGGCGGACCAGGTTTACATCCAGTGTATTGTTACCCCCTACCATCCCCGGTGAAGTCCATTATACAGTGTGTCTGTGCCACTGAGTACCTGTGTTATCTCTCATGTGGCCACCCCCTATCGTGCACCTGCTTTATTCCCGTAGTTGGTAGGTGCATCCCCCTATCTGGCGCTACATTAGAACCTTTAAGACATCTCCCCTTTCGATCAATACTTCTGCCCCTTTAATTTCATTTTCTTTACACACCCATACCCTTGTTACCCTGGTCATGTCCCCCTCTTCCTTGTACCCATCCAAGCATTCCCCAAAAATCATTTTATTTGTTGGTCCTGTCAGGTGAACACTCCCCCCCCATAATGCATTTTAGTTCTCCAAGTCTGGTGCTGGTACTGAAAATAATATTTCTTCTTCACTCTCTCCCTCATTCACACTGGGGTGTTCCTCACCTAATATCTCATTGACCTGCATATTTTGCATTGCCATTGCATACCCTTTCTTGTGCTGGTGCCATGTACCCCAGTGGATGATCAGACGACCGATGCAGGTGGCGATGAGGGTTGTGACAAGCAGAGGCTCAGCTATCTTAAACATAGCCACAAGCCAGTTGGGTGCCCAGGCGAACAATGAATCCAACCAGGCTGCAGATCAAATGTCTTGCTTTTCTTTTGTCGTGTATTGTTCTTATTTCCTCTGCTGCCTCTGTGATTGTTCCATTTGTAGCATCATTGGCCAGAAATGGGGTACATCATGAGCTGCCTATCCTATGACAGACCCCCTCCCTCCATTGCCGTCATAAGATTGAGAACTAAATGGTTTTGGAGGGTCACCAACCATAGAGCCCGTAGTTCTTCATGCACTGCTTTAAGTCTTTTTTCAGTTGTATTTGCCAGTTGGAACAGTTTGTAGCGTGTGATCTGCAACCCTTTTTCATTGGTTGCAGCTTGCACTCCAGGTACCAGAAGACAATAAAAAAACAGATGCTGAACTGAACAGTTTCAAATGGGATGGAATGTTCTCTACGCTCCTGATGGACTCCGCCGAGATTTAGTTACTACTGGACCTTCTCTTCCTTGTGTCTCTTCTGCCATTTTCTCCTTAGCCGTAGACAGCCCATTGAGCAGTATCAAGTCTGCACGGGACACCATCAATGCCGGGTTGTGAAGAGTCACCAGTGCACACATTCCCTTCCAATCTGGTGATAATTGGGCGTATACTCTTGTTCCGCATGCCCACCAATTGTCCATCACAGCAGCGGTCCCCTTCTGCAACGTCGCAATATCCATCGTCCTCTGCAGCCGGTATTCATCCCCAGCATTATTGTTCCATTGGCCCTAATGCATACAGAATATTGTGTCAGTGATTTTGTTTTCTGGACGTGTTTTTCCATTTATCCACGTTAAAACATGTAAATGACTGTTCCAAATGCTCTTATATCTACCATTAATTTACTGACCACCCTTTCTTCAAAGCCTGCCAACCCTTCTGCACGCAACTGTGCCATCCCACTTTCCCATTTCACGTTGTATAACACAGAAGCCTCGTGTCTCACCATGGCACATTATTCCCTGTGGCGGTTTTGCAATATATTCTTTTAATGGACAGCGACCAACTATTTTTCCTTTTGGGCCCCCTCTGTTACATATTCCAGAACCCTGTGCTCCTCTTTTCCTCCCCCTGGGCCATGCTTTCCAGTTGTATAAAGTTATCATCGTACACCTCTTCCCCCCTCATCAATCGACCCTACTTCTACAGTGTGTGCCTGGACCATACCGCTGCTTCTGCACAATGTTATATGTACCAGACAACCTCCCTCTTCTGCTGTCATCTCTTGTGGCAACAAATGCTTTGGCGTTCCTGTGAGGTGTGGAATCAATGAGCAGACATATCAGGTATCATTGGTTCTCTCCGATCCCACTTTCTTCATTTCCCCATACCACATATTTTCTGAGGCCAGTTTAATAATTCCAGTGTACTTGCCACACTTCTCTTGGCACGTCTTTCCCTCTTACCACCAGCTGATGGGCCCAATATATCCCTATGTGCTAAGTACCAGAAAAGAAGACGACGACAAAAAAAAGATGCAAAACAGTACAATACTTTTTACTTTTACACCGCTCTTTTTGTCAATCCCAACCCCTTTTCCTTTTCCTTGTCCATCTTTATTGTGTGTGACCTGTAACAACTTATTATAGTACAAAATGTTAATGTAAATTGGGTTATACTTCCAGTCAAGTCACTCCTCCTCTTTCCAATGTGCTACTGGTATCTCGTCAAACATCGGTGTGATGAATCCATGCTCAAAGTTCTTTTATCTTTCCTGGTGTGGGTGTTGAGAAGATTACTTCAAACAAACGACAAAACCAAGGCTCTTTCCACTTTCTCACTGTGTTTCGAATGAGGACATTGGTGCCTGGGTAGAGTGGCTGTGTTTGTGGAAATGCATGTGCACTCTCCTGAATGTTGGTTGGTGCGCTTGTAGATTGCTGGAGATGGCCAGATGTCATGATGCCTACCCCCAGGCATCCGGACCAAGCCCATCAGCCCCGGGAGCAGGCATCTAGACATTTAGTAAAACCTCAGCTGCCCCGGCTAGGGGCTATCTGGGTTCAGTCCTGGCGCCTAAGGCGCCAGGATCATAGTCATTACTTACCTCAGGCAGACCATGCTGCAAATGACTCCAATCCAACATGAAGCCTGAAAGGGACTATTTTTCTACAGGGACTATTTTTTACTCGGGTGTGGTTCTAGGGACTTCTTACCTGGGACTACTTTTGAGGCTATTTAAACCACGTCCGACCAGCAACACACGCTTCGCGTTATTCTGCATCCAGCAGCGTAACGCTCACCGTGCCTGCAGCCTGCATCCAGTCTTCTGCCACGCCCGCCTCGATTCCGGAGCTCCTAAAACAAAGAGGAAAGAAAGGGACAAGGTTAGAAAACAAACTTATTTCTATTCCAGACCTGATTCTGGATCCATCTCGTCTCCGGACCTGTAAAGAACATCATTTGTGCACGCGCCGCACCTCCAGCTGCAGCGCCGCGCCATACTCACCAGTCTTCACAGTATCCTTCGGGTCGGCGCTGCCTCCATCATTTCTTCGCCGAACTTCAACACCTAGGAGAAAAAAGAAAACCACAAGGTGAGCCGAGGGAACCAACAAATATAATTCTTACCACCATAGACTTACCTGATTTACCACCGGAGGCATCCTTTTGTGACTCTCCATATTTTCACGTGCCGCATCTGTAAAGAGAGACAAAACAATACGTTTTCCACGTGCAACATTTACCGGACAGCTTACCTGAGCGCCACCAGCTGCCACAAGAGCATCTTCTCGCGAGCCAGCTGCAAGACAAGAAAGGAACGGGGGAACAAGAGTGAACATCGGACATATTGAACTCTATGAACTTAATACTTACTGGTCCTCACCAGGAACCTCAGAGTCAATACTCTCCGGAACTCTCCCGAGCCTTCAAACCAGTGAAGTAACTGGAATCGAGCTCATCTTTCAAGAATATAAGTTGAGATTACTGTGAGGGCATTTCGGAGGTGATTAGTTGGGGAGGACTGTGCGGGTGCCATCACTTGAATCCACAAGTGGCTAAATCCATCTCTCCACTTGCAGGAGAATATTTCTACGGGTTAAGCAGACAAGATTAGGAGGGCAGATCCAGTCAGTCATCGCTGCACTACGCATCACGTGGGTGGAGACCGCAGCTGTCCGGGTCCGACCGACGCCCCTGTGGGAGCCAGGTGAGCGTAACACCAGAGATGTAGCGAAGCATATTTGTCATCTCAGTCGGATATTTTTTCATTTCCTCTCTGAGGATTTCTGAGCTAGGGTTAGCGTCTGAAATTGAACATGAGGGAGGGACAGGCGCATGCATTCTCCTTCCTGTTACAATATCTTGCAGAGTCAGGTAGTGATGCGCAAAAGGTGTGTTACGGAATGCAAAGAGTACAAGAGGAAGGCAAAAAAGCCAATTGTGACACATAGTATTTGTTCGCACAGCTAAGCGCTCTTTTAGTAGACCATTCATCCTTTCCACAACCCTGTTTGCCTGCAGCCGGTTACCCGTGCAAAGTTTGTGCTTAATTCCCAGGAGACATGTTATCTCCTCAAAGAGATCATTGGCGAAGTGCTGACCAGTAGCTGATCTTATCTCTTCACATGCGCCCCATCTTGGCAATACTTCCCTCACTAGAAACTTCACTGCAGATTTGGCATCATTCTCTGCACAGGCCAACATGAAAATGGACACACTACTACTATTAGGTACCTGTAGAAGGCACATCTCTCTGACCCTTCCGACTGAAACGCCACAACCCTCCTTTAGATTTCCTTGTTGAGTAGATTGTTGTGTTGCAGGTGGAGGTTGATGTCTGAATTATGGCCTGCTGCCATCATGCATGCAGTGTGTAATATATCCCCTCATCTGCTTCTCTGGTCAAAGCCCAGGGCAGCAAGTTCCTTGTTTCAGTTTTATTTTTACTGCACAAATCCCTTTCACTACCCCAAACATGGCGAGGTCTTTGTGTTCATAACTTATCTTTGAGATCTCACTCTGTGTGTTTGTTTTTCTTCTTCACTAACTGTGTTAGAATGGGCACCAGCTGGGCATGGCATCTGTATCTGAAACACCATCTCTCCTTCCTCCTTGTCATCGGTGAACAGTTGTTCGTCCGACACTCCTGTAATTGTCAATGTGGGGTCAATGCGCAGCACTGTTCACCGTTCTATGTTGTCATCATCTGTGCCGAACAGAATCACCATGTCCTTACGTACCACTACCTCTTCCAACTGTAACACCATTGTTTTCCCCTTTAATTCATCTTTATGGTACTGTGGTCTGAATAGGAATTCTGAAGCCAGTCGGAACACCTTCCCCTGTATACCAAGGACCCTGCAGAACTTCGACCCCGTACAGGAACATGCTGTGATATACTGGCTGTGCTTGCAAGGGGCTTTGCGCGTCTGCTGCTAAAAGAAGAGCTGCTAACCGGGCATAGTAAATGCCGGTGGGGAGCACACCATCCCTTTCTCTGTGAATGACATAGTTGCATTCAATTTACTGAGCAAATCTCTCCCGATATGTTGATGGGTATGTTTTTGGGGTAAGGGAGCTACAAAATGTTGTGTCCCGATAGTTAATGGCAAATCTTTTGTTACTGGAACTGTGACCACCGCTTGAGAAAATCCCTGCGTATCCAAGACTTTGTTAGATAGTGGCAATCCCCCCTCTCTAATGCAGAATTTGGTTGCTCTTGTATCTATGAGAAATGAGAATTCTCTAGTTCCTATTTTCACTGTCACCTTTGGTTCCTCTTGAGGGTCGTCAGTTACTGCTAGGACTGGACACGCTCAGACTTTCTGGGGGCACCCCTATTGCTGTGTGTTGTTCGACGGGAAGAGAAAGGGATTCCCTCCTACCACACAGACTCCTTTCTTCTGTGACAATGTCTTATCCCCATTTTTACCTTCTCCAGGATTGGATCTTTCATAGTTTCAGATGTTTGAATATTCCCCGTCGTCAGACTGGAAATTCTCGGTGATAAAAAATAATGATTAAAACATTTTAATATACACACATTGTAACATAGGAATGCATGTACATATCCCATTAGGGCCTATGAATCATTCTATTTTGTAGTCCCTCCACCTTACGTTGGTCCTTTATGACCCCAACCAATGAGGTGGCAGGGCTTAAGCTCCGGCCCCGGCAGCCATCTACAGATTTTGAACCGTAGAGACTACAGTATGATGGATGCTGAGCGTAGGAGCAGCCTCTCGGGGGAGGCGGGCGGACGCATGTGAATCTATGAAAGATACCTTTGCTGGAGAAATACAGTTACAGGTAAGTAACTAAGACTTCTCCAGCATTGGATCTTTCATAGATTCAGATGCTTGAATAGAATACCAAGCCGTTAAAACATGCCACCATCCATATACATATATGCATAAATACAGAAACATATTTCTGATCAAACCTTTACCATACAGCAACACAACGGTTACATACTCCGGGAAAGGTGGGAAAAAGGAGGCTGGTCCTACCTTATACAAAGAGGTGGTGGAGCACTGCTGTCCGACTGCCGTTTCTTTGTTGGCATCTTCAGCCAGGCAGTAGCGTTTGGCAAACGTGTGCAGAGTGCTCAACGTGGCGGCTCAGTATATATCTTTCAAGGCTACCCCTGCGTGGAATGCTGTTGACGCTGCCCTCCCTCTGGTGGAGTACGCTGATGGCAGTCTAGATAGAAGGTCGCCTTTCATCTGATGGCAGTGGGTGATGCAGGACGAAACCCAGCGTGCCAGACTTTGTTTAGAGATATGCTGGCCTTTGGTGCGGCCAGAGAAAGCAATGAACAGTCTATTTGAGGAGCGGAACTCCTTGGTTCTCTGCAAATAAAACTTCAACACTCTCGCAATGTCCAGAGAATGTAAAGTTTCTGCTTCAGAGGTGTGATTCTGGAAGAAAGTAGGTAATACAATGCGCTCCGTGAGTGTCATTTCCGAAAGCACTTTAGGAAGGAACTTAGGATGTGGTCTTAAGATGACGCGGTCCTTATGGAACAAAGTAAATGGAGGTTCAGACGACAAAGCTTGCAACTCACTGATGCTCCTGGCTGAGGTGATGGCTATCAAAAAGGCTGTTTTCCACGATAAGAACTTCACGTCGCATCTGTGTATGGGTTCGAAGGGAGGTTCCATGAGGGCTGTCAAGACGGTGTTCAGGCTCCAGTTCGGGACTGGCGTGGGCGTAGGAGGATAAGTACGCCTCAGCCCTTTCAGAAAGATCTTAACCGCCGGCAGAGAGAGCAGGATTGCATCTTCGGAGTTGTTGTGTATGCGCTATGGGTGATAGATGGACCTTGATAGAGGACAACGAAAGCCCTGTCTTAGCTAGGTACAACAAGTAGGGTAGAACTTGGTCAACCGAAACAGTGAGAGGATTGAGGGTAGATCTCTCGCACCACTTTGAAAATCAAGTCCACTTCCTGGTATAGGTGACTCGCGTCGACCGAGCTCTCGCGGCCCTGATAATATCCCAACATTCTGTTGGTAGCTTAAGATTCATCAGTTTACGCTGCTCAGGAACCATGCCTTGAGAGATAGGCTGCCTGGGCCGTGGTGGAGGACCTTGTGGTTCTGTTGCATCAAAAGATATTGATGAGCCTTGAGGCGAATCGGAGGCCGTCGGGATAGATACTTCAGAGTCGGGTACCAGACTTGTGCTGCCCAATCCGGCGCAATTAGGATCATTGAACAATTCTGTATATTAAAAAATGTTAATAATTATTTTTTTATCACCGAGGATTCCCAATCTGACGACGGGGAATATTCACGCATCTGAATCTATGGAAGATACCAATGCTGGAGAAATACAGTTACAGGTAAGTAACTAAGACTTCCCCGTCCTACTGCGTAAGGAGGTGGGGCAATTCCTACTGCAACTGTCTCGGCCCTGTCATTTCCGCTCCTTTCTTCCCCTTCTCCTTTATTTTTCAGGTGTTCATTCGTCACTGTCTCCCTCACTCCATTTGTCTCCTATCAACCCTTCATCTGACGCTATGTCTTCCTTGTCCCCCTCATCATCTTTTTCTTTTTCTTCTTCTCCGTCCTCGCCATCTAATTTGAATTTTATTCTTCCCGATAACCATTCCCCTTTGTCCTTCCTCCTGCCCTCCTATTTGATCACCTGTTCTACCTCACTGAATAACAAATCCACTTGCTGGTGCGTGTTCTTTTCGATGTCTGCTAGATATCTTCTTTCGCCCTGCGTATGTATCTCCTCTTCTGATCCCTCTTTCTGTTTTTCCCCTGTGCTTTTACCCTGATCTCCCTTAGAGGTTTCCCGCCGTGGGTTGATGTACTCAGCGGCCGGTTGTAAATTGGGATAAAACCTGCAGGGCGGCAGCGTTGAGCTCGGTCCGTCTCCTCCCACTCTAACACCTTCTTTCTTTATTTTGTCCTCTTTAGTCTCCTTGTATAGTTTCCAGAGACCCAATATATTCTGCCTGCTTTTTAGCTTTGAGCCTTTATATTTGGTTAACAGGTATGAGAATGTATTCTCTTATTTTACTGTCAAACGTCCCTTCTCCTGGCCACACATGGAAACACTGCCCTGCAGTCTCCTCTGCCCACTGAAAGTTGTATTTTAATATTGTATTGCTTTACTGAGGCAATTTACGGCAGATAAGGTCTAAGGGGCCATTATTATTTTTTTATTTTGTATCCCACAATCCTGTTTTTCCACTTTTTCTGTTCCTCCAACTCTTCCCCCGTCTTCTATTCCCAAACACTCTACAATGTTCACTCTGCCCCTGTCCACAGGCCCAACCAACCACTCCACTCATTCTCACTGGCCCTTTCCACAGGCCCGACCGCTCCCTCGATGTTAGTATTTGACAGCCCTCTGCACGGGCTCACCGCTCCCTATTGATAGTGCAAGAGTGTCCAGTGTCTACTCATGCACCGCCGCCACCACACTCCTACTGCTAGTAATGTGGGAAACCTGCTATTTTACACAAGATACCTTGGGGTGCTGATTTGTCCACCACGAATTCTCACCATTCAATGACTCTAACTACACATGCATGTCCCTCTCACGTACCCCAATGACCCTACTATACAATCGCCTGTACTACGCACCACTACTGTCTGATGGAATTTGCCTATGCACCCCTCTGGCTCTACTGCAGGCATGCTCACAGCAGCACCCACTGCCTATTGGGTGGTGTACTCTAATATCTACACTACTATGGACGATCATCCTCCCTACACTCGAGGATGCCTCCTATACACCATAAAAACTATCTATTCCTCCCCCCTTCTGCTAGCATGCACCTATTATTCAGCCTCTTATTGCACAGTTATACTCCCGTCCTGGATACTCTTGAGTCCCGTCGACACTGAGCCTCCAACGCAGGCCGGCTGTCAGGACCTGGCAGACCTTGGCAAACTCTGCATTTGCAGGGCCTCCTCAGTAATGCGCTGTATCTGGGTCTGCAGTCGCAAGAATCGTGCCCGCTCGGAGGGCGGGCTGGGTACCCTCAGTAGTACAGAGAGGACTGAGCTATCTCACTGGAGCCATCAAAAATGTAGTCAGCGGTCCTCCAATTAATGCATAATAAATAATAAAAACCCAAAAATGGCGCACTAACCGAGCAAGAAGCAGCGCCATTGAAATCTCCAACAGAATGACATTTTAAAAGGCACCCAACTAATGGTTAATGCACACTTCAAAGCCCACAATGACCACAAATGGCTTTTAAAAGACTTCCACAAACATGGTTCACTCAATTTCTCTAGGATTTGAAAAAACTTTCAGTTTGATTTAATACGTTGAGAACGCGGCTAGTCTTGGCTGCGGTTATTTACGCACCTGTTACCCTGTGAATCCCCTTTATATTGTTTCCCTTTTTATAAGGCTGTGGGCAGCATATGTGTCAATTCAGAACTGCCTTGTACATGGCATGCTTTGTCAAAGGCTGAGGCATCTCTCAGAGCTGACAAATAGTTGTACAGTACCGGTTGTATCTATAGAATTTAATGGTCAGCTTTATAATTGTTTTTCAATTATTTGTTTCTGTTCAGTTAACTTAGCAAAACAAAATAGTTGATGACTGAAAGGTTTAGAATACATTTTAACCTCTGATATTTCTCTCGGCAACCCTCCAGACCGCCATTCTTCGCCTGCCCATCCTTTACAAAAGGGGAAAGGCCAAATGCAAATCAGGCGTGGCCTCACCCCGAAATGGGCAGTCCAGCCCCAACTGCTTTCACTTCCCTTCTGCACACAACCACAAGCATACCCAGACATGTTTTGGCCTCTTTGGGGTGGGTATGCCCAGACGTGGGTCCCGTGCCTACTGGACATAGAGAACCAAGCTACTCCTCACTGATGAGGCCCAACGAGGGCGAAACATATTTGGGGATGTCCCTTTTTGTAATGGCTTTGCAGGTGAAGAACAACGGTCTGGAAGGTTGCCCAGAGCAATGCCAGAGGATAAGATTAATTCTAAACCTTCCGGCTATAACCTCTTTTTTGTTTTGCTGTATTCAGTTAACTTGAAACTTTAGCACTCTAATCATGTAACTCCTTGTTGCCAAGGCTCCTTGACACAGTGATCCATCGTAAGAGAAAACTTAAATGTAACAAGGGAGGTTTTGTACTTGAGACTTGGTTCAATTGACCTGCTGGGCATAGTTAAATTGTTTATATTTGCAAATGACTTGCTATTTGTTTTCTTTATAGGAAGATAAAACACTACGTGTCAATTGGCCGAGCATATAATGATACTATTAAGGTAAGAAAAATCAGTGTGTACCTGCCCTTTGATACCATAATTCCTTGTCGTTGAGCAATCGCCTGTATCCATACATAGCATTATATTGGCCTCCTCAAATGTAGATATAACATTTAGTTTCCCCCCCCTTGGTTGCTGTTATGCATATTGCTCTTACTCCTACGTTCCGTCCCCTTTCCTCCATACTGTGGGACGGGACCAGAGCACTTTGTAAAAGCATCCAAAACTTTGCAAATGTTTTAGTCCTTCCTCTCTTTCTACGTGGGGTACAGCACGCGGCCGTAACCCCGCCCATTTCGGCTCTGCCCGGCGCATCACCCATCAGTCCTTTTCTCTGCTCGCTCGGGACTGGACGCACTTGCATCAGCGGAACATTTTCTTCTTTTTCCTCCTCTCTGGCTCTCGCTAGCGATCGCGTACTAATCTGTCTATGTCGTTTAAACTAGACTTTCCAAATTGTTCCTCGTGTCAGCGACGCATGGGCGGATCCCCATCCTCTTTGTTTAGAGTGTTTGGGTCCCGATCACCGTTGGGACTCCTGTTTCTTTTGTGATTCCCTTTCAGTCCGGGCGCTTCAATGTCGGTTAGAGCGCTGGGAGGAGGTTTTCCAGCGTACTCCTCCTACGCATTTTCAATCCTTCATCGACGAAAAGAAGAAACGCCCGGTAAGTTCTTTACTTTTTAGAGCACCCCAGCCGGGAGACACCTTCCCGGGGTCTTCCCGGACCGGGAGGGGCGTTGACCGCTCTGTCACCAGTGCTTCCCCTGAGGTGCCTTCTGGTCCTAAAAACTGTACCAGAGTTTTCTCCGAGGGTCTCCGTAAGGGGCCTGTGGATGCCGGAGTGCACTCCGAGGCCCCTCCTGTGGGGGCTACTTGTAGACCCAGTTCTGCTGAGTCGTGGGGTACCGGAGCTTGCTCCTAGGCCTCCTTATCGGCTTCCCTCAAAAGTACCAGGGTGCGCCCCGAGGCCTCGGCTGGCCTTGGTAAGACCGAATGTATGTTCGAGGCCCACAGTGGAAAGGCTACTACCGGACCTGGGTCCAAGGTCCCTCGTACAGAGGCTAAGGAAACCAACAGTTCTGAGAGGCCTGGCAAGTCCTTATCAGTGAAAGGGTTTTCGCACTGTTCCCGCTCTTGTGGCAACGCCAGAAACGTTGAGGGGTCAAGTAGTGAGCCAAGTTCCTCCTTTACTGGCAGTGCCGAGGTCCTTCCTGTGAAGGCTAATTTGGCTATTGGTATGTTGCAGAAACATTCCGGGCCGCACAGTACCGGCTCGGCCGGGGTTCCTTGTGTAAAGGCTAAAATGAAGTCCCCTTATCCACAGGCGGGGACCCTTGCCTCACTTCCACACGTAAGGTGGAACGTAAGGTTCCTTGCGCGCACCCGTTTCATCCAGTTTACTACTGGAACGCTCGGATGCCCCTTCCACACAACATTTCGCTGCCTGTGGGTTCAGCACCCTTGATTTATGTGGGCACCTCCGGGGATGGGCCTGCTTGGCAACCCTCCTCTCTGCATCCTTGGAATTATCCTCCTCATGAGAGGCCTTCTCCGGCAGCTCCAAAGCTTTCTCCGAAGGATGCTTTTTTCGGCAAGTTTCAGGTTACTCATGCGTACTGACCCCATGAGGGAGTATTTCAAGCATCTTTTTAGAGAGATATGCCCGCCTGCGCCTCCGGCTCCATCTGTACCTCTGGTGGTTCCGCCGGCGCCGCCTTTGCCTACGGTGCCTCCCCCTACCCTTCCGCCCTTGCCTCCGTTGTCCCCTGTGGACAAGGCGGTGCCCGACGTGGTCCAACAGGACCCCGACCTGTAGGATGATGCGCAGGGCGATCAGGACAGCGAAGACCAGCCCCGCTCTATTAGAGCTTTTCACGACCGGTTACTGGACATGATGTGCCTATTGAATGTCCCAGTGCCCGAGGCACCAGGTCCACAGGAGGGTGCGCTTTCGGCAGTATTCACCTTGTCTCCTTCGGAGCGAACCGGCCTGTTCTTGCAGAAGGACGTTTTTGGCCGAGGTCCGTTGAGTCTGGCAAAAGCCGCACTCTGCACTTTTCGTCAATAAGAAAATTGACGCGCGCTACAGGCTGCACTCCTCAGAAGAGGTGGCTCCAGCATCTTGTTCGCCCCCCTCCTCCACAGTGGTGGCTGCAGCCACTTTACAGTCCAGGCCTGGAGCATCCTCTTCTACGATGGCTACTCAGGTCCTGGGGAAAGAGGACAAGCTTCTCGACTCCCTTGGGAAGAAGATTTTTGCTAACTCGGTCCTGCAGCTGCGGCAGGCCAATGCAGAACTGGTGTTAGCGGGGGCGAATATGAAGATGTGGAAAGGTCTGGCGGAGTTCGAGGGGTTCATTCCGGTAGAGAAGCTGGACGACTTTTAGGCAGGATTATCGGATGCCAGGGTCTTGGCCCAGGCTCTGCTGGAGGCCGCGGCTCATCACGTTGACAATTCGGCTCGGGGCCTTATGCTGGGGGTTGATACCTCTCGGCAAGCTTGGTTGCATGCCACCAAGCTCTCAAAGGAGGTGCAGGACAAGGTGTTGGACCTGCCGTTTGACGGTAAGGAGCTTTTCATTCTTCGACGGAAGTAGAGCTCACCAAAACGAAGGACAGCACCCAGACGGCCAAGTCCTTGTCCATCTTGGTTAAAACTCCTTTTAGGACCTAGCGACCGTTGTCGCAACGCCGGCCCTCCTCTGGTTTCAGGGGGTTTCTAGATCGGAAATTCCATACAGTGGAAATTCCCTCCGGAGGCAGCAGCGGACTTGATTTTTCTCCCGCTCCTCAGCCTCCTCTTCGGGTTCAGGTGGTAATACCACCGAAAAGCCCCCCAAATGAGGGTTCTCCACGCTCGCACGAGACCCCGGTGGGAGGGCGCATTGTATCTCATTGGGAGCCGTGGCAGACCATCTCCGAGGACCGGGGGGTCTGGTCAGTCGCTCGGGCAGGCTTCCGCTTACCCTTACCCCCTATCCCACCCTTCAACCCTCCTTTCCAGCAGTCGGGGTTGTCCTCCCTAAAAGTCGCGGTTCAGAAACTGCTGGACCTCAGAGCTGTGGAACCCGTTCCCCTGGGGGAGCGAGGGGAGGGCTTCTACTCCCGACTGTTTATGGTGCCCAAACCCAACCAGGCTGGCCTGCGCACCATCCTAGACCTTTCCCAGTTCAATCTTTTCTTACCCCAAGAGAAATTCAAGATGATCACGCCCGGCCAGATACAGTCCTCTTTGAAGATGGGCACTTTGGCTCAACGTGGTGGATCTTCAGGATGCGTACATGCATATTTTGATCTGGAATCCACACAGGAGATATCTTCGTTTCTCTGTGGAAGAGGAGCACTTCCAATTTCGAGTGCTTCCTTTTGGCCTCAGCTCAGCGCTGCGTGTCTTTACGAAGATGTCGGTGATCGCGGCCTATCTTTGTCTGCAGGGTATCCATGTGTATCCGTATTTGGACGACTGGCTCTTACACAGCACTTGCCCGTTGATGGCCTGCAGTCTTCAGTCTCTCCTCCAGCTCCTGTTCAACCTCAGGCTGTTGGTGAACTGGTGGAAATCTTCCATGACGGTCTCTCAGGATTTGATTTTCCTGGGTTTTCACTGGAACACGATTGACTGCAGAGTTTACCTGACCGGGGACAGAATGGCAGATCTGTTGGCCATGTGTCAGATGTTTGCACAGTCGGAGAGCATGTCGGCCTGGTTGTTCCAGAGGCTTCTTGTTTTGGCTCTACCTCTCGCCCGTCTCAAGATGAAGCAGACTCAGATGGCTCTGCGGAGTTCTTGGCGTCAAGCCGTGGATCTGGACTCCAAGTTGATATTGATTCCGGTTTCCATGAGAGCGGACCTGGAGTGGTAGTCCTCTCTCAGCAACCTGTCGGTGGGAGCGGGGTTTCAGGACCCATCTCCGATGGTAACGGTCACAACGGACTCCTCCCTTCTGGGGTGGGGTGCGACGTTGGATCTTGTTCAGGTCTCGGACCTTTGGTCGCCTCAGGACAAGCTCCTCCACATAAATCATCTGGAGCTTCTGGCGATTTTCCTAGCGCTCAAGGCATTCAGACCGATCATTGCCAAGAGGTGGTCCGTATCCGCACGGACAATGTGGTGTCAATGTATTACATCAACAAGCAGGGGGGCACCAAGTCTCCCCCTCTCGTGGACCTGTCCATACAGATTTCGGAGTGGGCAGTTCGTCATGGTGTCTGGCTAGTTACGGTACACATTCCGGGCCATCTGAACGTCACGGCAGATGCCCTCAGTCGGCGGACGATGGTCAGCTACGAGTGGGAACTGAAGGCGCAGATCCTCTTTGGGATTTTCCTGTATTGGGGCACCCCGGAGGTGGACCTCTTCGCAACAGCGGCAATCAAGAAACTTCCTCTGTATGCCTCCAGAAATGGTCTGGGAGCCTCCTCGCTGGGGGATGCGCTCGAGATTCCTTGGCACAACATGAGGGCCTATGCTTTCCCGCCTCTGCCTCTGATTCATCGGACGATTTGCAAGCTGAAGAACACGGTGAGCTGTTCTCTTCTGCTTATAGCCCTGTGGTGGCCGGCTAGGCTCTGGTTCTCAGAATTTCAACACCTGTCGTGTACACCGATCAGGCTGCTGGTGACTCCCGATCTTCTTCACCAGGGGGGATCAACAGCTGTGGCACCCCTCCCACAATCGTTCAGCTTGGCGGCATGGTGCCTGAATTCAGGTCCTTAGAACATCCCAACCTGTCTGCGGATAACATGCGCATTAATTGAAGCAGCCAGGAAACCCTCGACTAGATCTCAGTATAGAAGCAAATGGCTTAGGTTCTGTCATTGGTGCTTAGACAAACAGCTGGACCCAAGGGAGGCTACGATTGACACTGTGCTGTCCTTCGTATCCCACCTAGCAGAGTCGGGCACTCACGTTCTGTCATGCAGAACTTATCTTTCGGCGGCATCCGCCTACCTATCTATGGACCAGTGCTCTTACTCTCTGTCCAATCCAGTGCTTAAGAGACATTTCGCAGGTTTGATGCGCCTTTATCCCCCGGCTCGTAAACCGCACCCGGCGTGGGATCTCAATGTGGTCTTTACGGCATTGTGCCATAAACCCTTCGAACCAATGGCCAGGGTCGACCTTAAACACCTGTCGTGGAAGGTGTCCTTTTTGGTTGCCGTTACTTCAGCAAGGCATGTGAGTGAGCTCCAGGCTTTGTCGGTGGAGCATCCCTTCTTGGTTTTTCACAAGGATAAGGTGGTCCTACCGACAAACCCTGCTTTCCTGTCGAAGGTGGTCTCTGATTTCCATCTGAACCAGTCAATCTCCTTGCCGGTCTTTTTTCCGAACCCCGCTTCAGAAGCGGAAAGGGTTCTGCTTTGCCTGGATGTTAGAAGGGCTCTTAAGTTCTATCTGGACAGAACATCTGAATTTAGGAGCTCTTCTCAACTGTTGGTGACCTTTGGTAATCCTTTGGTAATCCACAAGGTAAACAGGCCTCTAAAGCGACTATCTCCAGATGGATCACTGTCTGCATTACGGAGTCTTACACTGTCCAAGGACTGCAGCCACCTGGTGCGGGGCAAGGCAGCCACAGTTGCCTTTCAGAAATATGTCCCCTGGGAGACCATCGCAAAGGCAGCTACTTGGGCCTCCCCATCAGCTCTTTGTAAACATTATTGTCTAGATCTGAGCTCCAGATCTGATGCTCAGTTTGGTCAGGCTGTGCTGAAGAACCTTTTTCAGTAACAGGTTTTCTCATCCACCCGTAGTTCCTGTCAGGAGAGCTTGGGAATCTCCCATAAGTATGGAGGAAAGGGGACAGAACGTAGGAGTATAACCAGGTTACTCACCGTAGTGACCACCTTACGCCTAGTCCATAGTCCCCTTTCCTCCATACGCCCGCCCGACGTCCCCTCTAATAAGGTTCCTCTGTTACTGCTTAAAGGTCTCTGACCTGGCGATAGAAAAGGACTGATGGGCGATGCGCGGGGCGGAGCCGAGATGGGCAGGGTTACGGCCGCATGCTGTACCCCGCGTAGAAAAAGTGGAAGGACTAAAATGTTTGCAACATTTTGGATGCTTTTTCAAAGTACTCCGGTCCCGTCCCACAGGACAGAGGAATGTCCCATAAGTATGGAGGAAAGGGGACTATGGACTAGGAGTAAGGTGGTCACTACGGTGAGTAACCTGGTTATTCTTGTCTATGGATCCTTTATCAGGCTCTGGGCAGAATAATTGTATTTATATTTTGTTTGCTTCTTATTTGCATACTTTGTAATTACCATTTCTCTCAGTCTCCATAACTGTTAAGGTTTTCAATCGCACCCACTTGTGAGCTACGCTCTTTAAACCATACATGTTTTGTGGGATCTGCCAATATAATGTGCCAAGTGGAAGCACTATCTTCATGTTTCATTGTGTCCCATTAAAACTATGAAAACTGTTTTACCCAGCGGCTCGGAGCATCGTAGACAGGCGTGCAATAATGGGGCAAGATGACTGGGGAATGGTGACCATTTACCTTTGGATCTAGTGGATCCATCGCTAAGGGAGGCTGATGACTACTCAATTTATTCATATCACCAGAAAGAAACCTTGAACCTACCACATGCTCTGCAAAGGAATTATCAGATTGTATCTATCTTTCTTCTCAATAGGCAGGTTGATTCAGTGAATTATGGGATTCCTTGTACAAACATGTTTGGCCTGCTGATTTCCTCCTCCCCACCCACTGCACAGGTCTCTGAAAGTTGCTCCTTTCTGATTCCAATCAAAATTCGAAATCTAAAATCCAAGACCAAGCTTGGAGGAAAGTCGATACTAGTGGTCTCAATGGTCTAGTTCCTGTTACAAACAGAAACTGATCTTTCAGCACATACACATTCAGCGTTGTGTCTGGGGGAAAGTGGAATCTACTATTTTGTCAGCTTGCATTTGCCAACATTATGAGCAATCTTCCTTGGTTTCTGATTATAATTATAACGCTTCAGGATGTGTTTTCAGTGGCGGCTGATGCGTTGGCTGCTATGAAATTAGGGAAAAAAAGCCTTTAAGACCCTCGGCCCCCTGGTACACTGCCCATCTGCATTCTTTGTAGTTGGTGTACAAGCAGGCGAAATGAACGTGGCGCTCAGCTTACTTATTGTCAGATAAAATCCACTTGAAAGCTTGTCGTTTTAACTATCATAAATCAATCAAATAGGCGAAAGCGGCCTATTTTACAAATCGAATTTCAGGGGTAAATCAGCCGAGAGAGCTGTTCTCAGTGGTTAGGGAGCTATCTTCTCCTAGTTTAATTTGCCTCATTTCCTTCTTCTCAGGATCTCCGTGAGTCCCACCCAGATTCTTTTATTCAAAAGATTCTTAATATTCAGAATAATATTCCAGCTCCTGTTACGTATGCAACAGTTATTTCCACCTTCACTACTGTGACCTGCTCTGGTACTGATGTTTCTTTTTCCAATTTTTGTCCAGCCACTCAGAACCATGTCCTGGCTGTAGTAACTTGGCCGCGATCCAGTTCTCCTCTTGATCCTATTCCATTGAAACTTCTAAAAACATTGCATGGAATGTACCCCAATTCTTACATCAGCTTTAAACTCATGGACTCATATTCGTTCAGTTCTCAAGCATGCTCTAGTAACGCCTCTTTTGAAGAAGTCTATGTTGGGTGTGCTCTTCCGGCAAATTCTGTCCTATTTCCCTTCTCTTGTTTCTTATGATAGTCCCTCTTCAGTTTGAGAACTTTTTTAGAGGATACGTCCATCTTGAACCATTTTCAATCAGGCTTTTGCCGATCTATGGGCACTGCATCTGTGCTAGTGTCGGTTATTATTGACCATTATTGACCTCATTTTGGGCCAAAGTGGGGTTGGGTTTTTAAATCTGCTGGATTTATCTGCAGCTTTTGATAGCATCGACCACTCTGTCCTATGTTGCCGTCTTGGCAATCTCAGACACGTTCACTTACCCCTTTTAGGTCTGCTCCTACTGTTCTAACTTGTGGGGTACCTCGAGGGTCTGCAATCTCTCCTCTACTTTTTAACGTCTACATTAGTTCGTTGGCTAGCGTGATTCATTCTCACAGGTGCCGTTTTTATTATTATGCAGGCGGCAGGCTGATTCTGCGAGTTGATCAGAATCTGAATGCCGCTTCCAGTCATTTGAGGGGTTGTTTGGCGTATATCGGGGAATTGGTGTACTATAACTGTCTGAAACTGAATGGAGACAAGACAGAAATCCTGGTGATTGAACCACCAACAGCACGATCACTGTGGTTCCATGAGTTTTATCCACCCTTTTGGGTACTCTTGTGATCCCTGTTGATTCTGTAAAAAATCTGGGAATTGAAATCACTGCCTCCCTTTATCCTGAACTACAAATTATCCTGAACTACAAATTAGTGCTAGATGTAGTGCGGGTCATTTTAATCTTAAAAAGGTAATGTCTTAGATTCCTGATACTCTTCATGGACCAGTAGATGTTTCCTCTGTCCTGGGGATATATGATATGACATTTATAATGTGCCTATACACAAGTGTTTCAAGGCGCAGCAAGGCAAGGGAGGGGAAACGGGAGTAGGACAAGATCAGCGATCTTATTAGGCCTAGTGACATTGAGGTCGCGCAAGTGCAAGGGAGAGGGGGCGGGAGAAGTGTCGGGGGTGGGGAGGGATGGGCAGGTGCTAGACACGGAATCACAAACAAGTAGTACAGCCAACAGGTGGCAAGTGCAAGTGTTAAACGTGTAGACAATAGGTGTCAATAAGTGCAGGTAGGAGAACTGCAGGGTTGCAGATACCGACCACACAAGCAGAGGATGCTAGGAGGCAGTGCAGGTGTGCAACTGGGCGGGCATGGACCTGGGCCCAAGTTAATATGGTAGCCAGGTGACCAGTGCAGTGTCAGACAAGAGATCAGCTGGGGAGACAAAGAGAGAAGGCAGAAGCAAAGAGGTTCTTCCGGAACAGGAGATGGTGCTGCTTACGTTTCAGAGAGGCTGGGAGGCTGTTCCAGAGGTAGGCGCCAGTTGAAGAAAGAGATCTGCCCCCAACTCATTGCTTGAAGAAGCGACGTGGCCGTGTTATCTAAGTTTTCCCCCGGGTTATCTAAGTTTGGCCAGGTTTCACTTATACTGCATAGACTCCACTGGCTCACAGTTGAGAGCCGGGTCCTGTTTAACACTGTTTGACACATCAAGTTCTACATCGGCAAGGCACCTCTTATCTTTGTGACCAGATTAGCCCTTGCAGGCCTATCAGGAATCGTCGTTATATCTTCATCTTCTTTGTGTTCTTCAGTATTGGAATGCAACTGTAGGGGGCAGAGCTTTCTCTGTGCCAGCTCCTACGCTTTGGAATACCCTCCCTTTATTCTTGAGGTCAATCGAAAATCGTTCTAAGTTTCGTAAAGCCTTAAAGACTTTCCTTTATCCTGAGAAACTGGTATTTGTGAAAAACCAGAGGGTGTTTCACTGCCTAGACCCCTTAATCAGATGGCCAGGGAATAGGCATCGCCTTTGGACTTATTTATTTATTTATTAACATTTATATAGCGCACAGGCAGCCCAGGGGCATTGTGGCGCTGTTACTTGTAGGAGACTTAGAGTAAGCATACGTTCAGTGCATTGGAAAGCATGGATGTTATACATGCTATGCATAAAAGCGTACACAATTCACCGTATCTCGGGGAAGGGATGGACGTCATATCAGAAGGTGGGGTGATCAGGCGAACAAGGTGGTTTTCTTGGCCTTACGGAAGGCAGTGAGTGATGGTTCGGCTCGCAGGGCAGTAGGGAGGGCATTCCACTGCAGGGAGGGTAGGTGGGGGAAGCTGGTGCCACCTTCTCTAGCTCTTTTTATCCTGAGTACGGTGAGCAAGTTGGCTTAGGGGGTCCTAGTTTGTCTTTTGGATGAGGCAGGGTGGATTCTTTGAGACAGTTATGCTGGTGTGGAGAGGTGGATGCATTTGAGGGTGAGGGTCAGGGCTTTGAAGATGATCCTCTCCTTTATGGGGAGCCAGTGGGATGCTCTTCTGGCAGCAGTGATGTGTTCTCTTTTGGAGATGCCTTGTGCTGCAAGTAGGGCGTTGTTTTGAATTACTTGTAGTTTCTCAAGGTTTTTTGTGGCGGTCCCTAGGAGGAGAACATCGCAGTTATCCAGCCGGGATCCAGTGATGGCTCTAGCTATGTTTGTGCAGGTGTCATTGGAGAGGAAAGGCCTGACTGCATTGAGGAGTTTAGCATGGTCGGCAGCCGAGGAAGCAATGGCTGTTATTTGCCTACTCATGGATATATTTGAGTCTAAGTAGACGCCTAGGGTTTTTACTGACTCGGATACTGGAATTTTGATGGAGTTGATGGTGAAGTGGCTAAACTGGTCGTCAAGTTTTTTGAGAGTGTCAGGGGAGCCTACAAGTAGGAGTTCGGTTTTGATTGAGTTGAGGCAGAGACTGTTGGCAGCCATCCATGTTTGGATGGTGGTGTAGATGATGTTGAGGGTCGTGGAGTGAGAAGGATCTGCGTGTCGTCCGCATAGTTGGTGTAGGAGATCCCCATGGCGTCAAGGATGAGAAAGAGGGGGCGAGTAAAGATGTTGTAAAGGGTGGGAGAGGCAGGAACCTTGCAGTACACCACATAGCATGATGGTAGGTGAGGCAGTGGCTAGATCAGAGAAGACCTGCATGGTCCTACGATGTAGGAATGAGGTAATCCAAGTACTGGCTTCTGCAGAGAAGTTGGCTGTGGATGTGAGGTGATGACATAGGACGTCATGATCTACGAGGTCGAATGCGGTGGAGAGATCGAGGAGAAGAAGCAGGACAGGTTTGCCTTGGTCCCTTGCGTCATCCATCTGGTTTTTAAAGTCGAGTAGGGCGGTCTCAGTCCCGTGTTTGGGGTGAAAACTGGATTGTCTCAGTCCTAGGAGTTTATTCTCTTTGAGGAAGTGCTGAACTTGCAGGTATGCTGCCTTGTCCAGAATTTTAAGAAGGCAGGGGACGGTGGTAATGGGCCTGTAGTTGTTGGGTGAGGTGGGGTCAAGTGTAGGTTTCTTTATGAGAGGCCTGACCCATGCTTCCTTGAGGGATGAAGGGACTTTCCCTGTGGTGAAGGAGGCATTGGCAAAGGCCGTCGGAAAATGGAGTGAGGGAGTCAGCACAGTCCTTGATAATGGCGGCGGGGCAGGGGTCACCTTTGCAATCGGAGGGTTTGATACCTTTCATTAGGTTGATGATGTCTTTTTCCTGGATGGTTTTGAATGAGAAGGTAGGGGAGGCATCTGAGGGGGGGGAGATAGCGGGAGTAGGGGGGCTAGGGAGCGTAAGTCTGGTGTTCATAATTTTAGCTTGAAGCATCAAGCCGCTGGGGGTGGACAAGTGCGGGAGGATCACCTGGGTGAGGGGTCCTTGGGGAGTGGAGAGAAACTCTCAATGTCAAGACACGGTGCAAACCATGGTATCCCCCCTTTCCAAATACCCCTGTCTCATCCTATTTTTTAGGATATTCCAACTTCTGTGAGAAACCTTAGGGTATTCTCTCAAGTTCACCTCAGGAATCCCTTATTCAGGTGGCCTGGGGAGGGCTGGCACTCTCAGATCGCAGCCCTGGGGGTGGACAAGCAAGTATCACCTGGTTAGGGGAGCCCGAGGTTATACTGAGGAAATGCTGCAGGTGAGACGCTGTACTGCACCACAGAAGAAGGAGAGGAGGATGGAGTCCCTGAGATTTTCTTTGGTTATTCCAAATCTACTCCCCTTCATCCCACTAAATCTCCCTCATCAAAAAGTATCACCTGGTTATGGGGGCCCCAGGTTATGCTCAGGAAATGCTGCAGGTGAGACGCGGTACTGCACTGCAGAAGGAGGAGAGGAGGACAGAGTCCCTGAGATTTTCTTTGGTTATTCTAAATCTACTCCCCTTCATCCCACTAAATCTCCCGTATCCAAAACCAACACACCATCCACCTATGGTAAACCCGTTTAAGAACCCAAACCCCAGTGCTGTGGCTTGCTACATCTTCCAGGATCCCTGTCTTTCTGTTACATACCTGAATACTCCGTCATTTTCCTTCCCGTCCTTTTGATTATTATTTCCTGCACTCCCCAGACAAAATACTACGCTTCCCACAAACCCCCTTTGTTATTTTATGATACTTATTCCCGGTCAATCCCATTTGAATCTCAAAACCCCCCTTTTTGACACAACACTGTTTTACCCCTCGGAAGACAGCAGACCATAGAGTTGTTTACCTGACATGTCCTGACATGAGGGCCGGGCAAAGTCAGGCAATTGATCAAAACCTCAGACACCTGACAGCACTTTCCTTTCCCCACAGGGATAAAAGGTGGAGCAAGAGAGCACACTATACGAGCAAGGTAGACCGCACGATGCGAGAGCTAACTCAGCACAGCAGTTGAACTTCGAATAAACAAAGAACTGTTGATATAAGCAAAGGGGAAAGCCAGCAAGGCAGAATCAAACATCATGTGGGTGTTCAATCGAGAAAGCTTGGCGATTACTCTGCTATTGAATTACAGTAACCACAAGACCTTAGGAAAAGGCAGAAGGGGGTCAAAGAGGTCATACAGGGGTTTTGTCAAATCCTCTGTACAGTCGAAAGACTTTGATCGCCAATGATTGAGAAACTAAGGGAAACGAATCCCGCATGGTATGAGAAAGTGAGTTGTAAAGGTTGGCAAGAGTGAACCCGGCGGAGGGATACTAACAAGAGGGGATGAAATCTGAAGTCCCATGAGCAATGTTTTGACAGGTGTGAACCCGGCAGAGGGACGTCCACAGTGAATTATTTGAAATGACATCAAGACTCATGAGTGTAAGAATCTAAAGTTCTATGAACAGTGTGTTGATAGGAGTGAACCTGGCGGAGGGATGTCCACAGTGAACTGTTTTGCAAAAGAGGCAAAGCCTAAAAGAACTGATTAAAGACACATTTAGGGTTTTTTTTAATACAAAGGCTTTGTAAGACCTTTGGAAGTGGAGTGTCCCCCCCTTGGCATTGTGATCCGAGTCGGGCAGAAGGAGAACCCCAAAGAAAAGCCATTGTGAACCTGAAGGAGGAAGGCTGGCAATTGAAAAGGGGTACGGACCCGAAGGAGGGAGATCCAGGGGTGGAAAATCACCACCTAGAGTTTGTTGAGAAAGGAACTGTTAAATTGAGTTGGCGAGTACGACTGTGAGAGGTCAGCGCCCGGAAGAGGGGGACTCAGGGATGAGACTGTCACCCAAAGCCACACGTGGAACGTAACTTTTGTGCATATTGTTTAAATAAACAGAGGCCTTGGTGTAGGAGAGAAAAAGTGACGTTTGAGGAAAGAAACTCGAAGTGGTCATACCGTGGTAAGAGCAAAAGCTTTGCAGTTTCGAAAGTCTTCGACAGCGGAAGGAAAGTGAAAGGAGGCTTGAGTATGACGGAGGGAAGCCTATGACGGTGTGATTGAAGCTTGGGGAAGGAAACCCCCACACATTGTGATTGAAAGGTTTAAGTCCGGTGGAGGGAAACCTGTACTTAAAGTGTGGTAACCAGAAGGAAATTAACTTTTGCTGAACTGTATTACAAGCAAAAAGGTGACCTGGGCTGGAGTGAGATAAAGCTGAGAGGTCCAGAGGATAAACTAGTGACTTCTCATGGAAGGCCAAGTGGGCCTTGGTTCATGAAACAAACTGCATCCTTGTGTCCGAAGCCAGAGTGTGTCGCAAGCTCCAAGTTTGCCAACTTACCCCGTGCTACAAAACATGGGGAAGGGAGTTTACTCAGCCATACTGACATTTCTTTTTGAACACTGATTTTCCTTTTTGCATTGCACATTCCCTTTACACATTTATTGTATTAGAATTAGGGCAGGCATTTGGTTTATTAGTATAGGCCATTTTATTTTGACTAAGGACTGACTAGGACTGCATTTTCTTTTTGTTTTATGGTCGAGAAAACTCCCATCCTAGTTATAGGGCAAGATAGGAGTTTTCAAACTCCTTTTAAACCATCAATAAAGGTTTTGAAACTTGCAGCTCTTGTGACAGTGTCTACTTGTGATACCATGCCTCCCTCACATATTAGTTTGTTATTGTTTTAAACCTTCCACTTTTTTCTTTCTACTGGAATCTCACTTTTGAGCGCCAGGATACCCATGGGTCGTAGTGCGCTTTACAATAACATAGCATATCATACAGCATCTCTAGTGATGTCCAGGGTCGGACTGGGACAAGAAATAGGCCCAGTCACCCAAAAAAAGTGTCCCACCCCTTGCCTCACGACCCTTGACCTCTGATGACATCACCGGAAGTGATGTCATTTGACCCAACCCCAAAGTGACATGCCAGGAAGCCATGAAACACGACCTTTCACCCCTTGACAAAACAGCAAGTGGCATCAAATAGCATTCTTCCTAAGTACACAAAATTACTGTGAATCCAAGCAGACGTCCAAGGCCAAATGATAATATGTTTTTGTATAGCACTTACGCTTAAGCTCTTTTCTATAGAACAAATATGCATACAATATTACCCAACCTGTGTTGGTACTCATTTATCGACCTAACAAGGATGAAAGGCTTTTTGAAGAAAAAAAAGATAAAATTGGAATATTTTTTTTTTGTTGTTCACATTTTATGTTTCCAAAACGGCCCAGGCAAGGCCAGAAACCCGCCCCCACTCTCCAGGGATGATTTTGGCCCAGCCACGGGCCAAAAGGCAGAGGGGGCAATCCGACCCTGGTGATGCCTACTTTTAAAACTGTATTGACTAGCCTGAGTCGTGTTTGTGATGAAAAATATTATGAAGGGTATTACAATGGTTGATAGACAAGCTCTTTGCTTTGTGTGCAAGTGTGGACTTGGCTTTGCTCCCAACTTGCTAGGACAGCTGCAACTAAACGGCTATTGGCGATATCCCTCATTTAATGATGAAGGCACAATAGTGTCTGGGGGTTGGAAGGTGAAGTTCCCCAACCCCCACTACAAGTTAGCAAGACAAAATTAGTGACAATAAGTATGTCCTTGCACTTATTGCAAAACACAAACTGAAAAACCCTTTAGCGCACCATGGTAAAGTACTTTGTCCGGGTAGAACACGATCTAACAAAACTACAGGGACCCCATTTGTGAGCACCATAAATTGGGCCCCAATAGCCACCCAGATAAACAGCGTATTACTACAGCTAAGTATAGCAACATTGTAATCTTTTTAAGTGGTGTTCCCAAGCTTGCAAGAGGTTCTACGAGAATGTGTTTTGCTTATAAACAAAAGCATACATTGCCTCTCAATTATACACAATGATGTCGGAAAGGCAGAGTGTTCGTCTCATAAATTGAACCCAACTCAGCATGATATAAAGTTAGAATTAACTCTTCAGGAACTAGCTAAGGGATAGCTGTTGCTGTCGAGTTCAGGACCCTGCTGCCATCAGGGTATAGCATTTAAATTCACAGATTTCCAAAAATTGGATGCTTCGATGACCTCTGTACATTAGAACTAATGAACAGACACCTGATTTCACAGAATGGCAAGAGTACCTCTTTCCCTATTGGGGACTTGGTTGACATCTCAAACTCACACTTGGTTCATTTGGCTTAGACTCACCTATGTTCACACCTATGGTTGATGATCTTGGGTTTGAAAAGGGAAATCCGATGATATTGTCTTGGAATATCGCTAGCTTGGCAAGTAAGACTTTAGATCTGAACTGGCATGAGTTTGTCCAGAGGGCCATTATAATGTGCTTAAAGGAGTCTTTATTTAACTAGGTCTGTCACCTTTGCTAAACCTGCTGTTTGAAATCAGCAAGACGATCCCAGCGAGGGCTATGAAGCTGGGTCTCAGCATGTCAAAGAAGTCCTAGTAGATTTTTACGATCATTTGGTCCCCAGAATCTTACTACAAGATTAAAACTATTATTAATATGTCACATATATCTTAGAACTGCATGAGATCTACTCAATTTGCTTGAATGCTTACCTGAGAATTTGGCAGATATCTGTGCCATCAAAAATAACGCTCATATTGTACTCTGTCTGGACTATAATGTGCAGTGTGAGCCTTTGCTGGCCTTAACTGACATGTATGAGGATGAACAAAAGTCAGGGTGGTAACGGGGGGGGGGACTCAGATATTAAGTCTGTGCCCAAGCTTTTATTTGAATGTTATTTGTTTAGCTTGTGCTCTTTGTAATGTTGGTGTACGGCTTTGCAATGGCAGATTATCAGGAGATGTTCCAGCTAAGCCTCCCTTTAGGATCTCTGCAAAAGCCTGCATATTGACTACATTTTGGGAAATCTATTCAGCTGGAATTTGATAGATAGTTTGAACATAGTAACAAGATTAGATTGTGATCACAAGCCACTGATTTTAACTTTTAACTATAAAAATTATTTGGGGTAATTGGGACAACAAATATATTGCTAAGGGCCCTTCTTACATAGTAGTAATCACATCCTCCAACAAACGTTGCGTCCTTTGGTCTACCCCGGATAATGAGCGTGATATTCTGCTTCTCTATGAGGATTTTGTTTCTCTGCTCGAGGTGCTCTTCATATTATACGCATATGATAATTATTGAATTGATTTTTATCCTAGATTGATGCATGCAGCCAGTTTACATTTGACATGGGAATATCAAAATATTAGAGCAAAGGCTTCAATTGTGTTTGGGTAGTTCACTAACGACTTCAGAACCACGAAAAAGGAGATGCTTAAGGTAGTTACGAGGTGGCCAATACATAATACTAATGAGTTAACCATACTTCAAAAAAGGTTCTAGCATTTGGTAAATGTTAAGAAATTAGATATTAGACATGGTAAATGTGAGGCTCTGCAGGATGTTTTAACAATCAATAATCATCCTTTCTTATGGCACTTACTGATAAAGGCTTTAAGAACTTAAGCTGGCACACACAAAGCAAATATTTCTGGTTAAATCACTCTCCGGGCTTTGTGGCAGGTCAGAAGAAGGACACAGGCACGTTTGTTACATTTTAGCTGACTTTATTGCAAGAAATTAAAAGATGTTACACCTAACCAATCCCCAACCTCTAGGTTTTCCCTGCCTGACATACACTACTAGGGACATGCTCAGTGTTCGTTATGTCTCAAAGGAAAACAGTGATCTGCCCCAAATCTAATCTATTCTTTCCTTACCACTATTTAGAAGAACTCAGGCACAGGAGAATTAATCCCCTCACCTGTGTTCTGCTTCTTAGCAAAATCACTTTAATCAGTGATTCTTAGGTTGTTCTTAGCAACTACTTTTATAAGTTCATACAGTTCAAAAATAGGATTCTTCAGTTTTTCCATTGTGTCCTTGAAACCTTGCTTTTTCCTTTATGGTTCTTTCTGGAAACATGTTCAGCTCTTTCTCGTGGCTGGGCCAGTAAACAATATTTTCAAAGGTTTTCTTACTTTCTAATTGTCCACTCTCTTTTTCTGTCCTGAGGCAATTAGCAATACTTAAAAATGGTTTCTCCATTTCCTTATATTCTCCCCTATTACTGAGAGGCGTATTCAGGTTCCAGAATTGACCCTCACTTGATTTTCCACATTTCAATATTGCTGGGATGAGTATAATTATGCCAGTAATGATCCACACTTGGATTCCACTCTTCAGTATTACTGGGCCAAGTATGATTGTACCAGTAATGATTCACAGTTCATTGCCACTCTTCTTTATTACTGGGATGAGTATGATTGTGCCAGTAATGATTCACACTTGACTTCCTCTCTTCACAATAACTAGGAGAGGACTATTCATACATGTCTTATGTTAGTTATCCCTCCCAGGTCTCCCGCTGTCCCTGTTACCTTCTTGCCTTGGGGTTACCGTCACCGGGCCTGTCTGCAGGATGGGAAACTCCTCTCTCTAGGCCAGGTTGGCCTCGGGTTTCTCTCTGGTTCCCTTCCTCCCTCTGCATCTGTTCTGTGAAGGCAAAGTATCTGTGGTCTCAGCGTTGTTGTAGGACTGCACAGTCCACTGTAGTTCAATCATGCACCACTCAAGCAATCACTTCATTTTCATTGCGGTTCCCTTTCCCCAATGCTTCCTGCTCTCAGCTCTCCTCATGGTCGCTTCTCACACCAGCTGTCTGCCAGGTCGGCACGCAGGACATCCCAGGTTCTGTCAGCTCCTCCAACTACTCTGACAGCAGTTTCCCAGGCTTCTCTCACGAAAACACTGCTTTGAACCCCCCGGGTCTCTCATTCTCTTCCTTGGGCTCCTCCTGCTTTTTTTATGACGTGCAGATGGGGCTTCCCCAGCAGAGCCTCATAATCTTTCTCACTCTTGCTTGAGTATTTTGTATCACTCGAGCGTTCTTCTCAGTATTAGCAACATAGTCCTTTCTATCTGTTGCTTGAGTGTTCTGTATCACTCGAGTGCTCTTTTTTCGTCATAGCCAGTTTCTGATGCTTGAGTGCTTTGTATTATTCGAGCACTCTTCTTCACAGTATCTGATGAGTGCTCTTTGTTCCTCGAACACTCTTCTTCTTCACAGTTTTATCAAAACCTATTTCTTCATAGTGCACCAGCGGTTTTGTAGCACAGTAACTAACAATAGCTTGATCTTCTGAGTTTTTCTGAAGCTTAGATGTCACTGATGGTTTGTGAGTGAGTAACTCAGGGAGGTCCTCTTGCAGAACGGGAGTCCTTGCCCCCAAGAGGGGACTCTACTCCAGTGAGGTGCCGCTTACCTCTACTACTAAGGAGGGTATTATGGAGTGAGAAAACTTCCCTAGCCTCACAGGAACAGGCCCCCCCCGCCCTGGGGAAAAGTGACTGAATCCCGCAATTCGGCAATAGGTCCTAATTTATTGGAAAGTCTGATTTTTGCTGTGTCAATTTTACAATTTTAGCAGCACAGCAACCAGTTTTACCCCAACTTTCATTCATCAGGACAGAGCTTGTGCTATGAATGCAAAAAAGAGTGGGGCAAGGCCCCGGATCCAGCAATTCTTGCCTCTAATCATCCTTCACACACAGGCTGATACTGGAAGAACTAAATCAGGAAATAAAATAAGTGAGGTCAAAGTACTTTTTCTGGTAGTCCATGGGCATAATACATACGGTACAAAGCAATGAAAAAACAAAACAGTAATCAAAATATATGATTAGATGCACATTTACTTGAGATATATATCCTTTATGCGTTTCATCCACCAATTGTGGCCTATGGTGGCAACTAGGTGGCCGGATGTTCGAATGAAGTCCTGAATGAAGGGAGCGCCTTTAATAAGGTTTAGGGGCTACGATACCTTATACAAGGGTGTTTTTCGAAAAGGGTATGCAGAAATCCAGAAAGTTTGCAAGGAGGGGAAGAGGCATATAAAGCTGTGCTGGTGCACCACATTAGTGTGTTGATTAGGACGCACTGGTGGAAGAAGAGACGCTTCAGAGCAGATGACAAGAGTATGGGGTTTCACAGCCGAATCAGATGGGAAGTAAAGAAGGCCACAGAGATCCGAGTTATGGGCCAGAAAATACAGGCAGTGATGGGGGAAGGCAGGCACATATGGGAGTATGAATTACATGGATTATGGGGGATTGACGCCATTCATTCTGTGATTCTGACTAGCTGAAGTACAATTATTGACCAGGGACTTTCAATTCAGAATGTATGGTTTTTTGATGTATGTATTAATTCACTGCATGACCTCAGGCAATATTAGGCTGAAGAATTAATCGGTTAATCACTGCGCTTTTTGAGGTAATTCTCAACTTACTCTGTTTTATTTATTTTTGGTTTGTTCTTTGATAACGATAGGTGTTGTGTACAAATCTGCCAGGTGTTCCATATATCTTTCCCCAGTTTAAAATTCTGAGTTTGATTCACCAGTAGGTGAATAGTCTTGGCCTGAAGAGCAGACGATTGGTAATGTATGGCTACCTGCTGGTAGTTACTTTAGATTGAACCTTCTACACAATCCTCTTAATTGTGCTCCCTTCGCACATCTTCTGACTCCTTAGTGCCATGAATGGTGGAAATAATGCCTGGATGCTTAGGCACTAATGTATTTGTGCTGGGTCCCGAAGTGTAGGAGTTTCATATGTCTTTACATCTCAAAACTGGTATCTCACACGTAACATGTAAGACGAGTTCTCTTCCCAATGAGGAAGGACTGTGGTAATGAAGATAGCAATGAGATCACTAATATGTAATTATGAAAGCCATTAAATTAGAGGCAACAATTTTATATGATTTTGTAATAAAAATCACGTTTTAAAATTCCTTTACTGTTCTTAAATTTTAGGTGGAAAGCATATGTGAGCGCGTCCAGGCTGAATCCCAAACAGGTGCAGAGCTAATTTGTTTTTGTCATACGACTTCTTGCATGCTTTAGAAAATTCACATAGCTGATTGAAGAATGCACCCTATATATATACATATATGTGTAAATGTATATCTAACAATGTCTGTACTTTGGGGTCTGGGCATGCTCACACTGAGACCCGGCCTCTCCTCTTCTAAAGTTCTATGGAAACAAGAAGAGAGACCGCCCTAAGACCCAAATGGATGATAGACGTGACAGCCATTGTATCCTAACAGTTTAGTTTGGATGAGTGTTGTGAATAATGAAAATGAGCACCAAATCCAGTACGCATTATGTACTTAGTGATTCAAGCATTCAGCCTTTTATCACCAGCATATTAGTCAAACATAACAATATGTGGTCATTCTTCTATTCCCAATATGCTTTGATATCATATCATGAAAGTAGTCAGTAACCCTAGTTTCTCATGGGGCTATTTCATGAAGATATCACAGGAGTGTACCAGACTTAGAATGATAACCTTTCAGAAAATAATGTATTTGGTTGTTACAGGTTTTGATAATGCACTTTGCTTGTATCGTTCTTATTATGATTTCAATGGCATCCTCTCACAACACGTCTTCTCCGTCCTCCTACTCGATCTCTCTGTTGTCTGGGACACAGTAGATCATCCCCCTCTCCTTCAAACCCTCGCCTCCCTCAGCTTCAAGGACACTGCTCCTGACAAGGCTGCCTCTTACCTGTGTAACAGTCTTATGGAACGCCAACCCCCTTCTCATCTACCCCTTCCTAATGGGCATTCCCCAGGGATCAGCACTAGGTCCACTCATCTTAGACCTTTATAACCCTTCCCTGGGTGAACTCATCCAATCCTTTGGATTTGAATACCACCTCTTTGCTAATGGCAATCAAATTCTTTTCTTCTTTTTTTCACCCCACTATCTCAGAATGCATTCCTAGTTGTTTCACAACTATCCAACACTGGATGACTCTAGTCTACACTGCCTGATGCTAAGCTCACCCTTCCATCTCCGTTCTCTCTGAGCACCTCTCTCATCACCCAAAGCTTGCGACTTTGGTGACCTCTTTCTTCTTGGCCTTCGACTCCATCCATTTATTTCTGTCATGTCACCATGGCCAGCATCAACCTCCTAAATGTAAGACATATTTGTCCTGCCTTTGCCATCAAAGAGTGTGGCAAGTCAGACAAGAGGTCTTTGTTTCATAAAGCTTTTCATTTTCAACGGAAAGAAAACCTATTTCCCCAAGTCTAAATACGTCTTTGCCCTAGTCTCCAAAAGAAAAAATGAATGGTGCTTGTCAGGATGTCTTTACAACGAAGTCTGTCCTCTGTCACAACGCTAGACTACTCCAAGTCTGTTTCTCCTAACAAAAAGAAACAACATAAACTCTCCCAGAACCTGTGTGGAAAGGGACTTCATATCAGTCCTATGAGCCCTTGGCTGATTTCTTGGTTTCTTTGCAATTACAGTTGAAAGTTCCACATGAAAAATATGTCTATCGGGTTTTTATCCAAGCGATGTGCTTGGTTGTACAGTTTACAATTCAGAAGTATATTCTGCTTCCCTTCTCAGGGTTTTCTCTCTAGTACTCCACCGTAGGCTGTTGTGACTCTCAACCCTAGTCTGGGTACAATATTTTTTATCTCCTCCTGTGTGGTATTGTCTTTCACCCTCTCTTGGGTTCTCTGTGTTTCCACCCCTGTTTGGGGTGCTTTCTCTCTCTCCCAGGCATGGAAGTCTTTGTCATACCTGCCTCCCCATCCGGCTCCATTGCTACACCTACACGTTCCGGTTTCCCGGTGTCATCAGCTTTGAGAACGGCTAGACCGTTCTATACTCAGTGGAAGCTGTCCGGGAAACGCTATCGCTAAATTACTCATCACATGACCAGCGCAGTGACGTCTACGTGCGTACGCATGTCAGCTGACCCCATTTAAGGAAGCGGAAGCTTCACACATGCGCTTCTGATCGTTGTTTATGATCCTCGCGTTCCGGAGCTTGTCTGCTGTTTCTCGCAGACACCTGCCTTCCAAGGCATTTATATCGGAGATTTCTGCTACTGTTACCTTGCAGTTGCCGTACTCATCTAGGCACGGTTGCCTTCCTGCGTTCCGACGCAGTTTTCCCGCTACTCCAGTTCCTCCTCAAGCTCGGTCTCATCCGTGCTCTAGACGGCACTCCTCTGCTCTTCCTGACGGAGTCGCCGCACAGCCCTATTTCCAGGATACACCTTAAACCCGCTCTGCTTCTACCGATTTCAGACCCTGCAGAGTCCCGCTCTGCAGACTGCTCCATTTTAGACCTTGCAGAGGCCAACTCTGCATTCTACTCCGCTCCAGTCTACCAAGACTCAGCTCTACCTTACTTACCGAACTTCTACGGCTTGGGCATACCTTCCAGGATCAAGACTTTCCTCACATCTTCTACATGTGCACGGGACTGTGGACGCTCTCCTGCGTGTGCACCAACCCGTCTCTAGTGCGGCCCTCGTTTCGCTCGGGTCAGAACCCTCACTACCCTTCCCTTGCCGTTGTTTCCTTGGATTCTTTGGACTTCCTAGGACTTCCTTGGCTGCATCTACAGGTCAGTGCTTACAACATAGGTTCATATTTGTCCTACTTTGCAAATAGAATTCTAAATAGCTCCTCTTTTTCTACAGCTTGGTGAATCTTGGTCCACTCATGCCCTTCCCACTAATAGCTCTATCTGACTGTAGATCGTACTAGTCAGAGAGTGACATTAGTTAGAAGGTTCTCTTTTGATACGCTACGTCCTACCTCCGACGTTCCTGTTGGAAGAAGTCTTCGAGTGTATCCTTTTATTACTACCAGCCTGTATCCTTTACAAACCTTGCGTTATTCTCTGGTGTTCATTTTGTTTAATTGTCTTGAATCAAAGCTTAACAGAATCAGAAGCCATGTTTGAGGAGTCTGATCCTCTGTCTGTTCTCACCCAATTGGTGTCTGATTTAAGGCAAGAAATGATCACTGCTCAGGGCACCATCGTATGGACGTAATGCAAGACGCCATACATACTTCCTCACTAGGAAGGGTTGCCCCAGTTCCTGTTGCCTCTACCTCAGGCGCGTCTGTACCGCAAAGGGAAACTTTCCAGGTGTTGATGCCAACCCAGTTTCCTCTGGCTCCACCTGAAAGGTTTACTGGAGACCCAAAGAACTATCGCACGTTCGTTAACCAGTGTCGTCTCCAATTCTTGTGTAGACCCAATTCGTTTCCGGATTTGACAACCAAAGCGGCTTTCGTATTGTCGCATTTGGGGGGCACTGCTGCTGCATGGGCGAATCCATTGTTGGAAACCAATAGCCCTCTGCTATATGACTGCGATGAGCTGTTGTCAGCCATGAGCAGGGTTTTCGACATGAGGTATTCTACTCAGGCCACCGATTTAGAACTGTTGAATCTACAACAGGGTAGCCAAACTTTAGTGGCCTATCTGGCACGATTCAACCAGTTGACAGCAGAAACACAATGGCCAGACGATAAGAGGACTGCACTCTTCTATAAAGGACTGTCTGAGGAATTGAAAGACGCCTTGTCAACAGTCCCTGTTTTACCCTCAGCATACATGGAGTTGATCGATCTTGTTCTACAAATCGATGCTCGGAGAACCGCCAGAAAAGGCGAAAAGAAACCCTTCCTGTCCTCACCAAATCTTCCAGGAGTTTCTCAGCCCTCTTCTGGCGAACCTGAACCCATGCAAATAGGCGCTATTCGGGGCCGGTTATCCACCGCTGAGCGAGAAAACCGTCGCAAGAATAACCTATGCATGTACTGCGGTTCAGCGGAGCATTTACTGGTTGCTTGCCCTAAAAGGCCAACAAAAAGCCGGGAAACGCCAGAGCTCGGCAATAGTGGGAGTCCCTATGCCGGGTACCAAGACGGACTCCGCTTTGTCACTTACTGCTTCCATTTCCGTAGTAATGTCTTTATGCTTCAACGACACCACTGTTCAGACCCAAGCCATGATAGATTCCGGTGCAACGAACAGCTACATGGATATTGCTTTCGCCAGACTATCATCTATTCCTATGTCTACTAAACCGGTACCCGAGTCAGTTAAAACGGTCGATGGTTCTGCACTATCTTCTGGTCTGGTAACGGAGGAAACAATGCCTATAACGGTCACCTTACCTGATGGTCATACTGAAAAGATGGTATTTGACATAATTACGGCACCCCAATATCCAGTGATTCTGGGTCTATCTTGGCTGAAGCTACACAACCCTGTGATCGATTGGGTTACCGGTCATATCCAGTACCCTTCGGACCATTGTAATGAACACTGCTTTCTGGATTCCGGTGGGGTTCATAATACCCCTGTCTTGGCTTTTCTCGAAGGGTTGTCCAGGATAAATGCTATGGCATCACCTAAACCATTGATACCTCCGGAATATCGACAGTTTGCTGATGTGTTCGACAAAGGCAAGGCTGAGGTGTTGCCGCCGCATCGTCAATACGATTGTCCTATCGAATTGATTCCTGGAGCCAAAACACCTACCGGTCGGGTTTATTCCCTTACCAAACAGGAAGACGCTGTCCTGAGGGACTACATCAACAAAGCACTTCAGACTGGGTTTATTCGCCCGTCTCAGTCCCCGGCTGCTTCTCCTTTGTTTTTCGTCCCTAAAAAAGAAGGGGACTTAAGACCCTGCATTGACTACAGGGCTCTAAATGCCATAACGGTTAAAAACCAGTATCCCCTACCTTTGATTGACGTCCTGTTGGATCAGTTGGGCTCTTCAGTGGTTTTTTCTAAACTAGACTTGAGGGGTGCTTACAATCTTGTAAGGATTAGGGCAGGAGATGAGTGGAAGACCGCCTTCAAAACCCGACATGGTTTATATGAATACCTGGTCATGCCCTTCGGCCTGTGCAACGCCCCCGCAACTTTTCAGTTCTTTATGAACGATATATTCAGTGACTACATGGATCAGTTTGTGGTTATTTACCTGGATGACATTCTGATATACTCTACATCCTTACAGGAACACCTACAGCATGTATCCAAGGTACTTCAAAGACTAAGAGAGAACCATCTCTTTGTCAAGGCAGAGAAATGTGTCTTCCACTCACAGGACGTGGAATTCCTGGGGTATGATATTACCAATCATGGCGTCAGAATGAGTCGATCCAAGGTAAAAGCCATCTTGGACTGGCCGGTACCTGTTTCCAACAAATCCTTGCAGTCTTTTCTTGGATTTGCAAACTTTTATAGACGCTTTATCCACTCCTTCTCAAGAGTGGTGGCACCGCTTACCGCGCTAACCAGTCCTAAGGCTCCATTTCACTGGACCACAGAGGCTCAGAGGGCATTCGATCTGCTCAAAGAGGCTTTTACCACGGCTCCGATCCTGCAGCACCCGGATCCTGATCTGCCATACATCATCGAGGCGGATGCTTCTAATTTGGCCGTAGGTGCAATCCTTTCTCAGGTATGCAAAGATTCCGGGGTGGAACACCCAGTGGCGTTTTTTTCCCGCAAACTAGCCTCATACGAGAAGAACTACACGGTGACCGAGAAAGAATTGCTGGCCATCAAAGACGCGTTGCTCGCATGGCGTCACCATCTTCTTGGTGCAAAACACCCGGTGACTGTCTACTCCGATCACCGCAATCTACAGGCCATCAAAACCATGAAATGCCTTACTGCCCGCCAGGCCCGCTGGCACTCGTTTTTTGCCCAGTTTGACTTCCGCATCTCCTACAGACCCGCAAGAGACCATACCAAGGCCGACGCTTTATCCCGTCTGCACTCTGGGGAGGACGACTCAGACAGCACTAAACCGCTTCTCTTGGCAGACCATGTAGTCTGTGGTTGTTCTGTTCAACCTACATTAAAGAAGGATATACTAGAGTGGGTTAATCTTCATTCCCGGGAGATACATGACCTTCATCTCGATGTCAAAAGAGGTCTTCCGTTCATGAACGGACTCCTGTACTTACCGACAGAGGAAACGCGTACCAAGGCTTTGCATTGGGGTCACGATTCTCTGGTCGCAGCTCATCCGGGTCAAAGGAAAACGTTGGAACTTCTACGACGATGGTGCTGGTGGCCCAAGATGTCTAGAGATGTTGTGGATTACGTCTCCTCGTGTGCCCTATGTGCACAATGTAAAAAAACACCGAGTAAACCTATGGGATTGCTACGACCGTTACCGGTTCCTCACAGACCCTGGTTCATGGTTTCCATGGACTTTGTAGTCGAACTGCCTTCTGTCCAAGGTTACGACACGGTCTGGGTAGTAGTCGATTACTTCACTAAAATGGCCTTGTTCGTACCTACTCAAGGTATTCCTACTGCTAAAGATCTGGCCGATATGTTCCTGAAGCATGTCTTCCGGTTTTTTGGTTTGCCCTCGGTTATTATCACAGACAGGGGCTCGCAATTTGCCTCCCGATTCTGGAAAGCACTAACGTCTGCCCTACTCATGGAGGATCGCATGTCCAGTTCCTATCACCCTCAAACTGATGGGCAGACAGAACGGGCTAACGGTACCATGGAACAATACTTACGCTGTCTTTGTCTTCAATACCAGTCTTCTTGGTTTTTAATGTTGCCAGCAGCTGAGTTCGCCTACAATAACTCTTGCCATTCCTCCTCGGGTATGTCCCCGTTTTATGCTCTCTACGGACAACACCCGCGATCCATTCCGATGGATTTGGAACTGACCGACACGGTGCCTGGGGCGACTGACAGATTGAAAACCCTGGCCTCCCTTCATATCAGTCTGAGGGGGCATCTATTGAAGGCCCAAACCAGGGCTAAATTCTATGCTGACCGGCACCGTACGGCGGCCCCACGATACGCAACTGGTATGTCTGTCTGGTTGTCTACCAGGAATCTAAGGATCCCAGGGAAAAGAAAACTGCTGCCTCGTTTTATCGGGCCCTACAAGATCACACAGGTTATCAACCCTGTTGCTGTTCGGTTGGATCTGCCCGCACGCTGGCGGGTACACCCGGTGTTTCATGTGTCATTGGTCAAACCGTGTGCATCGAGAACCCGGTTGCCTGTCCGACCTTTGGCGGTTTCTGTGAAAGGCACCAATGAATATGAGGTTCGTGCTATTCTAGGTATGAGAATGCGATCCGGAAGTCCTCACTATCTCATTGATTGGAAAGGCTACGGTCCGGAAGATCGGTCCTGGGAGCCTTTGTCGAATATCCATGCCCCTGTGTTGTTGCGTCGCTTCCATGCGGCGAGAGGGGTGGGGCGTTCTTTGGGGGATGGCACTGTCATACCTGCCTCCCCATCCGGCTCCATTGCTACACCTACACGTTCCGGTTTCCCGGTGTCATCAGCTTTGAGAACGGCTAGACCGTTCTATACTCAGTGGAAGCTGTCCGGGAAACGCTATCGCTAAATTACTCATCACATGACCAGCGCAGTGACGTCTACGTGCGTACGCATGTCAGCTGACCCCATTTAAGGAAGCGGAAGCTTCACACATGCGCTTCTGATCGTTGTTTATGATCCTCGCGTTCCGGAGCTTGTCTGCTGTTTCTCGCAGACACCTGCCTTCCAAGGCATTTATATCGGAGATTTCTGCTACTGTTACCTTGCAGTTGCCGTACTCATCTAGGCACGGTTGCCTTCCTGCGTTCCGACGCAGTTTTCCCGCTACTCCAGTTCCTCCTCAAGCTCGGTCTCATCCGTGCTCTAGACGGCACTCCTCTGCTCTTCCTGACGGAGTCGCCGCACAGCCCTATTTCCAGGATACACCTTAAACCCGCTCTGCTTCTACCGATTTCAGACCCTGCAGAGTCCCGCTCTGCAGACTGCTCCATTTTAGACCTTGCAGAGGCCAACTCTGCATTCTACTCCGCTCCAGTCTACCAAGACTCAGCTCTACCTTACTTACCGAACTTCTACGGCTTGGGCATACCTTCCAGGATCAAGACTTTCCTCACATCTTCTACATGTGCACGGGACTGTGGACGCTCTCCTGCGTGTGCACCAACCCGTCTCTAGTGCGGCCCTCGTTTCGCTCGGGTCAGAACCCTCACTACCCTTCCCTTGCCGTTGTTTCCTTGGATTCTTTGGACTTCCTAGGACTTCCTTGGCTGCATCTACAGGTCAGTGCTTACAACATAGGTTCATATTTGTCCTACTTTGCAAATAGAATTCTAAATAGCTCCTCTTTTTCTACAGCTTGGTGAATCTTGGTCCACTCATGCCCTTCCCACTAATAGCTCTATCTGACTGTAGATCGTACTAGTCAGAGAGTGACATTAGTTAGAAGGTTCTCTTTTGATACGCTACGTCCTACCTCCGACGTTCCTGTTGGAAGAAGTCTTCGAGTGTATCCTTTTATTACTACCAGCCTGTATCCTTTACAAACCTTGCGTTATTCTCTGGTGTTCATTTTGTTTAATTGTCTTGAATCAAAGCTTAACAGTCTTTCACACATCGGCGTGGTGTCTTTTCTCTCTCAGCCCAGCATCAGGCTCTGTCTCTCATTCTGGCATGGGGTTCTCTGTCCATCAGCCTGAAGTGGGGCTCTCTCGCTCTCAGCCCGGTTTGAGGCTCTCTCTCACCTCGGCTTGTGGGTCTTTCTCACCCCACCTTGAGGATCTTTCTCTCTCACCTCAGCTCATAGGTCTTTCTTTCTCACCCTGGCCTGGGGTCCTTTACTCACACCCGCTTGAGGCTCTTTGGGTCTCTCTCAGCTGAGCGTGGGTCTCTCTCTCTCTCTCTCTGTCTATCTGTCTCTGTCTGTCTCTCTCTCTCTCTCTTTCTCTCTCTCTCTCTCTCTCTCTCTCCGGCTTGCATGTCATTCTCTTTTACCCCATCTTGGGGTTCTTTCCTCACACCCGTTGTGGGCTCTTGCTTTCACATCCCGGCTAGGGGCTCTTTCCTTATGCCAGATTTGGGGCTCTTTCTCTTAGCCCGGTGTGGGGCTCTTTCTCTCTCACACTGGCTTGGAGGTCCTTCTCACCCCTACTTGGGGCTCTTTCCTCACCTCACCTCAGTTTGGGACTCTTTCTCTCTAACCCCAGCTTTGGACTTTTTCCCTCGCCATCCTCCTTCCGGTTCCCTGGAAACACCTTGGTTGATGTGGCAGTGTTCCTCTGGGGACGGGTCCACCAGTCTCGATTCAAAACCATGGCTCAGGTCGCTCCCTGCTTCTTCTCCTTGTTTTAGTTTCGTTCAATGAGTCCTCAGCATCTTTTGTTGCAGACGCAGGTTGTCCACCATTGGAATTGTCGGTTCCCTTCTTCGGGAGTGACCCAGTCTCCCGGTCTGAGAGCTGTGTAGGGGAAGGCAGCGTTATGCGGGACATGAAGAAGCTGTGCTCTGCACAACATCACCGTGGGCCGGTCTCTGGACTCTGCCTTCCAGGGGGATATCTCTCCATTGCTGCTCTGTCTGTGGGAACACTTTCCTCCCTCTGGTTGCTCTCATACAAATCCTTTAAACTCCTGGATGTCACAAGATTGGACAATCTCCTGTTGCTGCAAGTCTAATGCCTGTGTTATCATCAAGGGGTCCTAAAGCATAATCGCCATGTCTATAGGAACTTGTAACTTGCGTCCTCTTTGATTCCCATATAACCAACAAATAAATGGGACTTCTCACGTAAGTCACCTCCAGTGGTTTCTACTTGCCATGTCCCCTAGAAGGTGTTAGATAGTGGGCTTACCTTCCTATTCCCAAAGGGGATGTTTCCCTTGGGGAGAAGGGACAAACTCCTTGTATTCATCATAACAGCTAGAACTCTGACCTCTTTTTCAGGAAACCTGACTACTGCTCTAGCCTACTCCCAGCCTCCCTCTCCACTCTTTCTCCCCTCTGAACAAAGTCGTCATCTTCACCACATAAATGCCCTATATCCTTTTCAAAACCTCCCTCACCTCTACCTACAGACTCCTTGCTGGATGACTAACTTTGTACAATCACTTCCTCTTCGAATTCCTACTCCTTGTTCTCAAATCTGTCAATGGCATACCGCCCAATACCTTATTGACTTAATCTCTTTAGTCTACTGCTTGTTCTTATAGAGGTCCTCAGCTCTCCTCCTACTTCTTGTCCCCTGCCGCTCGTGCCTCCTCCATCTCTTTTTTCTGCTTTCCCTCTCCACTGGAACCCCCTTCCTCTAACCATCAAAAACAGCCCAAATGTGGAAATCTTCATACTCCTTTATCCCACCCCCTTTCCTCCATACTTGTGGGGACATTCCGTTCTTCGGGACGGGACTGGAGCACTTTTATTAAAAAGCATCAACATTTTTTATTTTTGTCCTCCTTTTACTTTTACACAGGGCCACCGCATGTGGCCGTAACCCCGCCCTCTTGAGCTCCGGCACGCACATCGCCCTTCAGTCCTTTTCTCCATGTGGTCGGGGCTGGATGCACTAGCATTTCCGGGAATTTGTCTCTTTGTTCCCTTTGTTAGTCCTTCCTGCTCCAGTTCCACAGTCATCTAGTCCTCCATCTATGCCGGAGCATCTGGGATTTGTGTCCTGTTCTTCATGCAAACGTTGTTTCGCGAGGGCGATCCCTACTCTTTGCTTGGAGTGTCTATGCCCGGAGTATCGCTGGGATTCGTGCTTCTATTGTGATTCCCTCTCCGCCCGGGCACTCAATCGTCTACTTCGGTGGGAGGAAGTGGGTCAGCATGTTCCTCCACGACATTTCCAGCTTTTCATCGACGAAATGAAGAAACGCCTGGTAAGTTCTTTACTTTTTATAAACCCCATACCGGGCTACACCTCAACAAGAGGATTGACGCTCGGTACAAGCTCCACGCCTCTGAGGAGATAGCCTTATTGGCTTGTCCGCTCCCTTCATCAGACGCCAAAGTGTTGGCACAGGATCTACTGGAAGCAAGGAATTGTTTCATTCTTCTACAGGCGAGGAACTCACAAAGACTAAAGCGATTTCCCAAACTGCCAAATCTTTATCGGTCCTGGCGAAAGCTCCCAGCTGAGGCCCCTTATACACAGAGGTCAGGGCCTTCCATTACCGGCTCTGCCGAGGAACTTCCACTAGAGGCTAATTCTGGGGCAATCCCTAACGTGTCGAGTAAACACCCTAGATCTGCCAGTATTGGCTCTGCCGAGGTTCCTTGTTTTAAGGCTGAGTAGACTATTGCCTCACTTGCTCCTGTGACGCAGTTTGCCCCAGTCGTTGACAAAACGGCGGCCCAACCGCCACATACAGTGGCGGCCATTTTGAATATCTCCCTTACGGCAACAGTGTAGTTCATGTTCGCACGGACAATTCGGTGGCAATGTTTTACATCAACAAACAGGACCGCATCAAGTCCTCTCTCCTTGTGGATCCTGCCATACAAATTTGGGACTGGGCCATCCAGCACAATGTTTGGCCCCAGGCTGTACACTTCCCGGGTCACATCAATGTGGCCGCAGATTCACTCAGTTGCCATTCGGCAGCAGTTACGAGTGGGAGATGAACAGCAATGTCCTCTCCAACATTTTCCATCAATGGGGCACTACAGAGCTGGACCTCTTTGCAACTTCTTAAAACAAGAAACGGCCTCTTTATGCGTCATGGGACGGGCTCGGATCGTCCTCCCTGGGTGACACCCTCGAGATCTTGTGGGACAGCATGAAAGCTTATGCTTTTCTTTCATTGCCTCTGTTCCATCGATCGCTCTGCAAGCTCAGGAGCACATGAAACTGCACTCTTCTGTTTAAGGCTCCTTGGTGGCCAGCCAGTTTCTGGTTTTCGGAACCACAGCATCTGTTGGAAGTTCCCCGATCAGATTGCCGCAGATTCCCAACCTGTTCACCAGAACATTCACCAGATGTGGCACTCCTCCCCACAATCGTTCAGCTTGGCGGCCTGGTGCCTGAGTTCAGATCGCTAACACAGTTTGATCTCTCTGAAGACAACGTGCGCATAATCCAAGCGGCCAGGAAGCCTTCTACGAGGGCTCATTACAGGAGCAAATGGCTCCGGTTTTGCCATTGGTGTTGCTTAACAGCTCGATCGCAGGCAAGCTTCGGTCGACACCGTTCTATCTTTTGTGTCTCATCTGGCCGTTTCTAGCATCCATGTTCTGTTATGCAGAACTTACTTATCCGCTATTGCGGCCTACCTCTCCACGGACAGCTGTTCCTTTTTATTGACTAATCCAGTCATCAAAAATCATTTTGCAGGTCTCTTCATCTCTTCTCGCCGGGGCGTTATGCCATAAGCCGATTGAACCCGTGGCCACTACCGATCCTCGGTACCTTTCTTGGAAGGTTGCCATTCTGATGGCTATAACATCGGCGAGGCGAGTTAGTGAGCTCCAAGCTCTTTCCGTGGAACATCTGTTCCTTACTTTCCACAGGGATAAGGTTGTGCTTCGCACTCATCCTTCCTTCCTATCTAAGGTGGTTACCGATTTTCATTTGAACCACTCAGTCTCCTTACCTGTCTTCTTTCCTGGCCCGGCATCTGATGCTGAGAGAGTTTCATTCAATTTGAACATCAGGCGATCCCTGAAGTTTTACCTCGATAGAACGGGTGAACCCAGAAGCTCCTCATAACTCTTTCTCACATTCGGAGACCTGAAGGGGAAACCAGCTTCCAAAGCAACTATTCCCCTCTGGATTGCCTCATGTTTTTCAGAAGCCCATAGCATTCAAGGCCTTCAACCACCAAAGAGCATCCATGCACATCTGGTCTGTGGCAAAGCGACTGCTGTTGCCTTCCAAAAGTATGTCCCTTGGGAGTCCATCGCCAAAGCGGCTTTGTGGGCCTCCCCATCGGCTTTACCTGAGCTCCAGGGCTAATGCCCAATTCGGCCAGGCTGTTCTTCAGAACTTATTCCATTCCAGTAAAGGGGTTTTCCATCCACCCGTACTATATATGGTGTGCGCTTGGGAATCTCCCACAAGTATGGAGGAAGGGGGACGGGACGTAGGAGTATAACTAGTTCATAGTCACCTTTCCTACATACGACCGCCGTCCTCTCTAATAAGTATCCTCTATTATTGCTTAAATGGTCTCAGACCTGGCAATAGAAAAAAGTATGGAGGAAAGGGGACTATGGACAAGGAGTAAGGTAGTCACTTAAAACCTGACTCAAACACCCCATGCTACCTAGGGTCTCTCACCCCCGACCGCTTCCCAACTGACACCCCAACATTATGTCAGTCAGGAATTGAAACATGTAAACATGTCAATATGTATGTGTTGCTTAAATATAGATAATGGTGCAACTCTGTGCCATCAATGAATTGATCATGTTGCAATCATTAGCAAACACCTTTTTTGCATATGAAAAATATATTTAATCAATGTGGAAATATATTCACAAATAGTGAGGAAAAACACAGAAACAAACACAAAGTCAAAACCAAATTCATCAAAACAACTGAAAACATAAAACAATACACACATTCTGTCCAGATAACATACATATATGAGAAACAATTAATTGTGTGAGGAATCTTATGAAGAATGTTTGCAAGTGGATTTAATAAATTATAACTTATGAAATTCACTTTAATACATTGTTCATAAGGTTTCTCATATATGTATGATATCCCAGACAGAGTGGGATATGTTTGTCTTTTCTCAAGTTTCTCCTGGTGCCCTCTATGCTTTCTTCCTGGAACTGGATGTTATAGTATTACTGTGCACTGCATGTTTGTTTTATTTATGTCTGCCCAATATTAATATAATTGGTCTTGATTCCTTGTTCATTGAACCCCACCATCACCAGGCGTGTTCACAACCCACTAATCACAGCACATCGTAAAAGCACCCCCGCACAAGACTGCCTCTGTCTTCAGATACTTTATCCTATGTAACATTTTTCTGAATAAATATAGAAAATGTGCGGTTTTCATTAGAAATAAACATTGTACACTTTTAAAAAAGAAATTTCAGAATGTTGGTACAATTTTAAATGTATTTTGCAATGGCTTCTTTTGCAAAGAACGCAACCCTCAACCCCCAAGATATCCGTGTTTTTTCTCGGGTGGTAATGCTATCTGCACCGGCTGGGGAGGCCCTAAGAAAAGCATACTGAACAACGCGATCCCCACACTAAGAGAAAAGAAGTATAGACCACGTGTGGTAGAGAGAAAGAGAGTAGAGTCATAAAAAGAGCATGGAGAGAGAGAAACGCAGAAAGGGACAGGGGGAGGGAGAGATGTTTGCATATGATTTGCCAGGTACAGCACACCCTTAGTATCAGTATTTTAGCACATGTGATTGCATGTAGCAGCTACAGCAGGTCTTATTTCCTGTGGTATTTATATTTACTCTAACTGTTCCTGGCATAACATACACCATAATAGCATATCTTAAAGGTCAATATCTGTCCGTAATTCATAGGGTCACTTCTCTTCCTCTTCTTAAAGATCATAATTATCACAGATCACTTCTAGGAAGGGGGCGTAGGTCCCTGTGACTTATTAATGGTCATTGAAAAAGCGAAACGTATCCTGACTCGAGTGAGTGGTATGCGCGATATAAAAACACTAAGTTCCGTCGATCACATGGGCCTCCATGATGTGTCGTTGTAGATACGTAATTGTCAACCTTGTTCCATTGCAGAGTCCCCGTAATGGGATAAGATTGCATAGTAGCATAATTACAGCACCTACTTTCAGTTTTAGCTTTTGAGGAAGCATTCGTCCCACAGTGTTTCGGTCTTTAGTGACTGCAACTTTGAGCGAGTAATTAACTGTTTATTGACACTGGAGCTGCTGTGCCCTGTGTGAAGAGAAGTGGGGGGGGGATAATTTCTGAATATTTGCGATAGTGGAAGGTGAAGGTGACCGTGTAGAACCATGCTCATTCTGTTTGTTGAAATTGTAGCTGTTGTTGAAGTGGGTGCACAAAAATGTTCCTACTAAGCTTTGTCATTTGGATCATGCAAGTGCAGTAGCAAGAAGTGCGGAGGAGAGGGGAGGGGGTATGTGCCGGTCAGGGCAGAAATGGCCCATGGGTTATGCGAGTGCCAAGGGGAGCCAGATGGACAAGTGCCAGAGGTATGCACAGGGGAAAGAAGGCCCACGTGCTAAGTGGAAGGGCTCAAGGAGTGCAGGCCATATCAGGCTTGTGCAGGGGGAGGGAGCCCGGAGGGGCAAGTGCAGGTTACGGGCAGGTAGGGATCAGGGGAGACCAAGTGCATGGGTAGTCTGTTCAAGGAGGGCCTGGGGCCCTGTAGGTATCTGAAGGAACCAAGCAGCCGGTCAAAAATAGGCAGAGGGGAACATTAGCAGGGGAGAGGGAAGGAGGAAGAGAAAAGGGCGGGTCTTGATTGGGAAGCTTCCGTAACTTAAGGCGATCCAGCTCAAGGCTGGGAGGGGCAGGGAGGCCATTCCAGAGGAAGGTACCTGCGGAGGAGAGAGATCTATCCACCACCCTCTGCTTGGAAAAGCGTCTGATCTGTAGCGAGTTAGCGCTAGAAGACCAAAGGGCTCTAGCAGTGAGGTATTTATGGAGAGAGAGTTGGATGTGGTGGGGTCCCAGGCCCCAGAAAGCCTTGTGGATGATGCAGAGGGTCTTGAGCTTGATCCTCGCAGCAACCGGAGCCAGTGGAGAGATTTTAGGGCTGGAGAGATGTGGTCCGTGGGCGTGAGGCCAAGGATAAGTCTTGCAGTCCTATTCTGGATTAGTTAAAGGGGGTGAAGGGAGGAGTTAGGCAGTTTGTGGAAGAGGCTGTAGTTCAGCCTGGAGAGGACCAGAGCGCTAGAGACATTGAGTTTCTTGGGGAAGGTGAGGAAAGGGAGAATGCCTTTGAGGAGGTGCAGCTGAAAGTGGGCGTTCTTGGCAAGGTCCGTGATGTGAGGAGAGAAGGAGAGTGAGGAGTGAAAGATGACGCAAAGGTTTTTTGCCTCACAGGCGGGCGAGGGGAGAGGGCCCATGGAGGGCAGACAGAGTGTAGGAAGGAAGGAGGGTGCTGGGGTACCAATGAGATGGATCTCAGTCTTACTGGCATTAAGGCAGTGATCATTAGCAGTGCACATGCCTGAATAGCAGAAAGACAGTCAGGAATGAGAGAGGAAGAAGAGGAGGCAGTGGAGGGAATCGTGAAGGAGTGCTGCATGTTGTGGAGGTTAGGATAGAAGATGGAGATCAAATGGGCTAGAAAGGCAAGGTAGATGTTGAAAAGTCATGGAGAGAGGATAAAGCTCTGAGGGACACCAGAGGTGGAGAGTGAGATGGAGGAGAGAAAAGGGCCCAATTGATCCTGGGAAAGTCGTCAGAGAGAAAGCAGGTCTACCAGTCCAGAGCCAGGTCCATGATGCCAAGGGTATCACAGAGCAAATGTATTAGGGTGGCATGATTGACTGTATCAAAGGCAGAGGAAAGGTCAATAAGGATGAGAACAGAAAGAGAGTTGGAATCGAGATTACAGAGCAAGTCTTCACGTGTGTTCAGGAGTGCAGTTTCCATACCTCTGGCTGCTCTGACGCCAGACTGGTGATCTTGGAGACAACCAACAGATTCAGTGTTTGGGCCTGGTAAGGGCAACCACATGGCATATTCTGAACACAGGCATTTCTAACGGTTCAGCGTCTCCTTTTAACACCATCTCGGGAGATATATGGGCCACCCACTTCTCTAGAGTGTTTGCCTGCCCATCTATACAACCAGTCATGGCATCTAATCTAGGCGATGGGCCTTGGGCAGTTGAAATGTCGCATGACGACATAGTATCAGCAATTAAGATGCTAAAGAATTCTCATGCTGCCGGACCCGATCTGATCAGTAATGTAATGCTTAAGAAGAACCCAATAGAGTGGGCTCACTTCATTGAAAGTCTGTTTGTGTGCATTGCCCACTCTAAACAACGTCCAGAGTCGTGGTTAGCAGCTATTGTGGTCCCCATCCATAAGAAGGGCAGTTGGGACAATCCTGAGAATTATCGTCCCATCGCCCTGCTTGAGTCAATCGGTAAAATCTTTGGTTCCCATCTGCGATTGAATCTGGTAAATTGGGCGCAAGCAGTTAACATTTTAGATGTACGTCAAACTGGCTTCTCAAAAGGTGCGGGTGTCAATGTTAATCTTTTGATACTCACTGTCTTAAAATTCGAAGCACAGAAAGCCAGAAGCAAAATCCACCTAGCATTCATTGATATGAAGAAGACCTTCGATTGCATAAATCGAGGTTGGCTTTGTGTCAAACTAAGAAAGTGGAATTGCCCGGCAAACATTCTTGACCCAATAATGGCGCTGCATTCAAATACTTTGATTCAAGTACGACTAAATAAAAGTGGAGAACTGTCAGACCCTATATCAACAGCTAGGGGTGTTAAGCAGGGGTGTCCCCTTGCTGCTGACCTATTCAAATTATTTTTGGCAGACTTACCTGTTTATCCTGACCAGGTGCACTGCTTTTCTTCCAAAATAAATCAAATCCCTGTAAGATGTATTGTTTATGCTGACGATCTGATCCTGGTAGACAGAACCCAAATTCGTCTCCAACGTCTATTTGTCTGCTTAGATGACTATTTGGCTATCAATGAACTTACAATTAATACAGAAAAAACAAAAATCGTGTCCATAGGGGATGTCACCAGCAAAAGAGACGGGGCCTTTAAGTGGGCTGTTGGTGAACAGATTTTGGCTTCTGTTACCTCCATAAGATATCTGGGAGTTCAGTTCAACAACTCCATCTGTGAAAATCACTGGGTGAAAGAATTGAAATTGAAGTTGACAAGGCTTGCACTTCAAGCTGCAAAGATAAACAAATGTTATGGCAAATTCTCCTTATCACCCGTCTTGATGTTTTATATGCAAAAGGTAATTCCGTTAATAACTTTTGGAGCTAAAGTCAGCTGGAACATCAACGAGCTAACTTGGAATATTTTAGAAGGGCACTTCTGGCGTTATGTACTCAAGCTTCCACAATGTGACTCAATCACGACACTAAGACACAAACTATCTCCAAACTCATTGTATAGCCATGTGATTTGGAAATCAATTTCGAGAAATATGAAAGATGGTGATTGAAAATTAGATGCCTGCCAATCATATATTCACAAAAAACTGTGGTGACAGAAGTACCAATCTACTAGATCAATGGCGGGTCCGAGTGCAAGCGTGGGTAGACACTGCAGAGATTAGCAAATACGATCTCCTAACCCGCCCACAACTTGCTAAAAATAAATTTGAGTATTTGGCTTGGATAGTCAATTTAGAAAAATGGTAGAAATTGCCCTCTTCACACTGGCTAGGTAACAACCAAAAAAAACTAAATAGCCAGTCGAATTATCTGCTGCAATGCCCTTCTCATTATTATTGCAAGCAATTCCTCAGATTTCGCACAAACACCTTGAAATCCAAGGAAATCATGTGGCAAAGAAAGGACAAACTAGTAAAGGATAACTTTTTTAACCGTTTTTGTCATGTGTCATTCGAATCGTTAAAACATCTAGTCACTGAGTGCGTGCAACTCTGTAATCTACGCTCGATACACCTTGGACAATTTGCTCCTATTGATGAAGATATGGCTGATTGGTGGCGTCAAATCTCCTCTGGCAATAATGTAAAACAAGCCTGTACAATTGTGAATTATGTGGACGCGCTTTTAAAATTCGCTCCTTGAGGACTTCATAACAAGATGTTATTTAGATGCACTAACAAATGATGGTATCACTTAACCTGTCCGAATTGATTTGTCCAAAGTTTTTGTTCCAAAGATATGTATTGTTTTTTTCTCTTAGGTTTTGATGAATCATTATTTAATGTATTAGAGGAAGTTGAAACAAATGTTTTTACGTTAAGTTTAAACTGGAGTTTTTCTTAAAAATAAAAAAAAGACAGCAACCACCTTGCTTCAGGGCTCTGACCTCTTTTCCCCAACAGTGCAGCAGTCAGTACCCATGAGAAAGGTCCTTCCTCCCTTTCTTGCCTCCACCACTGGTTTTCCCTGACCCGTGACTGCTGGGGCGCAGAGCACCCTTCTGGTTTCCTGTCTGCCAATCCTCTTGGCCCCCTGCTGGTTTAGTCTTCTCAACCTCAATCAGAGGACAGATTTCTGTCCAAATTTCAGCTAATCATACAGTCACCAGCCATGCAGGGCTACTTCCTGGACATCTTCCTTAAGATGTTTCCACCTCAGCCAGCACCTCCCCTGCTCCATCAGCCACTTAGGCTGCCCCGCCTGTTATGAGTGTTGTTACCCTGGTTTCCATGGTGGCACCTACGCCACAGTTCCACTGCCTCCTTCCCCCGACTTTAGATCGCTGCCACCGCAGCCTCCCTTGTCTCTTGGGCTTCTGCTGGTATTCCCAACCCACTGTACCCTGCCCCCCCACACCCCATTTGCAGACCCCACAGACTCATCAGATTTGTTGGAAATGGGACACTGTGGAGGAGGAGGAGTTGCCTTCTTTGGTGAACGTTTTTCAGGAACAGAACATGGGGTTGCTCGAGTTCCTGGACATCCCAATGCTGGAAAGTCATCTTCTGGAGACTGATGTGCTAGCAGGGGTTGTCGGCACGTACCACATACGGTAAGAAGTCTGGCATGCTGGGGACATTAGCAGGGGAGAGGAAAGGCGGAAGAGAAAAGGGAGGGTGTTGTTTGAGAAGCTTACGTAACTTAAGGAGATCAGGCTCAAGTCTGAGAGGGGCAGGGATGCCATTCCAGAGGGAGACACTTGTGGAGGAGAGAGATCTATCCCACACTCTTTGCTTGGAAAAGTGTCTTATCTGCAGGGAGTTGGTGCTAGAAGATCAAAGTGCTCTTCTAGCAGGGCGGTATTTAGGGAGAGGGAGTTGGATGTGGTGGGGTCCCAGACCCCAGAAAGCCTTGTGGATGATGCAGAGGATCTTGAGCATGATCCTCGCAGCAACCAGAGCCATTGGAGAGATTTTAGGGCTGGAGAGATGCAGTCTGTGGGCGTGAGGCCAAGGATAAGTCTTGCAGTCCTATTCTGGTTTAGTTGAAGGGGGCGAAGTGAGGAGTTAGGCAGATTGAGGAAGAGGCTGTTGCAGTAGTCCAGCCTGGAGAGGACAAGAGCTCCCGAGACATTGAGTTTCTGGGGGAAGGTGAAGAAGTGAAGAAACGGAGAATGCTTCACAGAAAGACGTTATGGCGGATGTCCTCCTTATCTGGCTCAAACTTCATTTGGGCCCAGTAGTGAACAGGCGGATCGTCATGAGGTACTGGCCTTTGCCCATAGACATAGTGTGCCTGGGCGCTCTCCCTCAGTCATTGGTGGCTGCTGCCACTCTTCAGTGATGATCCTAAGCTAAGAGGGTTGCTCCGTGATTTCGGTGCTGTGGAAGGAAGAGAAGTTCATGGACATGTAGTGAAGCAAAGTGTACCAGAGCTTTGCTCTGCAACTTCACCAGGCCAACAGTGCGTCCATGTTCGCTCCAGCCAATTAATGTTTATTGCGAGAACTTGCTGACTTCGACTGGTTCCTGCCAGCTCGAGGCCTTCCGTGCTGGTCCCTCTGAGGCCAAACAGGTCGCCTAGGACCTTTTACAATTGGTGGTTGACCATGTGAACACATTAGGTCAGACAAGCACGATAAGATCACAGACTTTGCCTTCGAGGCATTTGATTTGTTCCACTTCACTGCGTACAACGTGCTGCAGATCAAGGTAGCCAGTATTTAGTCAGTCAAGTCCCTGGCATTGTTGGTTAAGCCGGCAACGGTCTATGGAGGGCAGGACCTGCTCCTTTGTGGTGTTCAAAGATTTCCTGGAGAGGCCGGTGAGACCTGCTGATCACTCCTCCTCCCAGCCTATTAAGAAGCAGCAGTCCTCTACCTCCAGGGGTTCTTCAAGGGACCCATCCCCTCTTCCGAATTCAAGCAAGGATGAGCTGGTCCTCCGAGTCAGAAAGAGCATATCTTTTCATCTGGAGGAATGAAGAGCAATTTTCTCGCACCCTTGGTACCTCTCAGTGGCCAGGTGTAGGTTCCACTTCCCCTTCCTCTGACTCCTCCCTCCCTGCCTCCTCTGCTCCAGCTCAGGACACTCTTGTTAACCGCTGAGGTTTTGCACATTTTGTACATGAGGGCAGTTGAGGAGGTTCCCTCATCTCATAGTGGGACAGGGGTCCTTCTCTGGGCTTCTTACCATGCTGCAAAACAACCAGATGGACCTGCACATCATCCTGGACCTGTCCTCATTCAACACCTTCCTTTCTTTGAACAATACAAGATTATTACAGCAATGCAGAATCTGATCCGCACAGGTGATCTGAAGGACATGGCCTGCTCGATATCTTGTTTTGCCTTGGTCTGTCGTTGAACCGAACATAGTCCTCCCAGACGCCTACTTAGAGACTGTCCTTCTTTGGCTTTGTCTCAGATTCTTGACTAGCCAGGATATTTCCTTTGAACTTTTTTTTTAATCAATTCTACAACCATGTCATGGTTGTTTTGGAGACTTCTAGGCCTTTTGGCCTCCTGTGTCCTATCTGTGACTCACACATCCAGATCTTAGGTGGTGTGTTATAAAGTGAACTTGAGTCATATGTCCTGATGGTACAGCTCCTGCTGTTCCAACCGAAGTAGAGGAATGGAGTTTTCGGTCCCTCCCTGTCCTTTCCAAACCCCACATAGACTCATATTTGGTGTCATGGTAAACCACCCTGGATGGCTTGATGGTGCATGATTTGTTGTATTCAAAACAACTGCTGCTTCACATCAATGTTCTGGATCTCCAAGCCATCTTCATTGCCTTGAAAGCAGATCATCAGCAACTCCTGCATTTGGGCCCTTACAGACAGCACTGCTGCAGTGATTTTCCTGAACAAGCACGGTGAGACGAAGTCCCCCCAGCTCATCGCTCTAGCAGTGGAAATGTGACAATGGGCCATTCAACGCAACTTACTTGTACAGGCCCTCTGCCTTTCTGGGGAACAGAATTGTTGATGTTTTATTTTGGTGAAGGAGTGTTAAAGGTTTGATGTTAAATTACTCTGAGGTGAGAGTAGGGTAGCAGAGGTGTGACAGTTATCCAAGGTATTCCTCGTTTGAGATGTTGACAGTACTCCAAGGTGGGAGCTTTTGTCACCAAACAAGAGCTGAAATGTGTGAAAGGTTGTTTTGCGTACAGCGAAAGCTTATATTCGTGTAGAGTAGTGAAGTAGGCAGATAAAGCATGAATGTGTCAAGAGTAGTGATGTCGGCAGGTAGAGCTTAAATGTCTTAACGTAGTCATGCCCACAGCTAGGGCTTCAATGCAAAAAAAGTAGTTTTATCGACAGGTAGAACTTAAATGTGTGAAATGTGGTCCCATCTACAAATTGAGCTTAAATGCGAGTGAGACTAGAGATTCGCATGGTGGAACTTAAATATGCAAGGTGTATTCGTGCAAGAATAGCAGTTTGGTATGTTATTCTAACCTGTCACTGAATGCACCCGTCATGGCCATTTAGGTGTGTCATCATTGTATATTGTGGTGTTTTCAGGGAAGGAGTTGTGTGGTGTCTTCTTCTGTGTGTGAATGGTGTCAGGCTCTCTCTTCTTTATGTAAATGAAAGGAGGTGTGTTGTGTCTTGTCTTTTGTGGTAATGTATTATATCCCCTGGGCACATGTCCTGCTGGTCATTCCTGATGTTGTTAGAATGTTGGTGAATGTGGATAATTGGCAGCTCAGTGAATGTTGGATGAATGATGCACGAGTGTTCTGAATGTGCCAGAGACCAGAACTGGATGCCCGAGGATGGCTCCATAACAGGTGTGCCCATAATATCTATGAACTAAGAGTAACTGTAATTTGTACATATGTGAACAGAGATATGTGTGTTTCTACAATGGAGCCCTGTGCCACCTATCCTCAAAACATACAGGGAAACCTGCATGTAACACCCTTCAAGCCAAGGTGGCATTGGTGGCCTTTCAGAACCCTGTTCCTTGGAGGGTCATTGCCAGAGCTGCCACTTGGGCGTCACCCTCTGCATACTGCTGCTTGGACTCCAGTACTCAAGTGTGCACTGGGTTTTGTATCAGGGGTCCTCCAAAAAGCTTGTAATACATAATTGTCACAGGTAGTCCAAAAAAGGAATGCACACCAGGCAAGAAGTAACACTGTTTACTACAGCTGGGCAGGCACAAATCAAACAGAACAGTGGAACAGAACTGGTTGATGAGACCTGACAAACTGGCACACAGCGAACATCATTTTTATACTGCTAATACAATGCTCATGGTTTTGGAAGCTATTTGCACTTTAAACTTTGCATCTTTGTGGTTCCCACAGAGGTTATTGGTTAAAATACATCACACCATTTGAGAAACCTGCGTGTGTTCTCACATCTACTCCTCTTGAATCCTCTATGAAAGTGGCCAGGGAAAGGCCATCACTTTGGATACTGCCGGACAAGCGAGGGCGGACCACTTGGATGGAGGGTGCTTGGAGATTGGAGGTGGGATGCCCTTAGGTAAGACACAGTATTGCACATCCTCTTTTCAGCAGGGAACCCCTATCCCAGAAATGGTTACAGATATTGTTCACCATGTTCCCTTGTCTCTGAGAAGGGCAGGGGATATTATCATGCCAGATGTGTTAGACAGGGGGGGAGAAATATTGGGGGTGAGGTACCTTGGGACAAACACAGTATCCCCCTTGTCCTCATGACAAACCGCCTAACCCTCCCCCGACCTTTATGGGTCATTATAAAATAGTTTGCATTTATTTCCCTTTTGGGATATCTAGCGGTATTGAGGCGAGAAAGAAACAACTTAGAGTTATGAACATTGCACACTTTCCCCACTCTGTACTGAGACGAGGAAGGAGAAAATTAGAGTAATAGACACCACTTACCCTCACCACTTTGGTACTGGGATGAAGAAGATGAATGAAGGTCAGGCATGTCCTTGTAATCGGATCCAGGCATGGAATACACCTGCAGCCCATTAAAGGACCACAGGGGTATAAGAGGTGGAATGCTAAAGCACAAGAGGGAAGCAGGAGAAGAGGAAGACACAGCAGAAAGTGCTGTGTGGGAGTGCGAGAAGCCGAGACACCGACCAAGACCCCGGGAGACCTGTTGGTATGACTGTGCAGGACAGAGATCCCACAGAAGGGAAGGCAGGCAGCAGTTGCTGCCGTGGAGCGGAGGCAGAGCTCCGCACAAGGGCAGGCATGTGCTGAAGGAAGCACCCAGCGATCAAGCTTTTCCGCTTGGGCAGAAGCCATTAAGAAGAGCTGCCGGGTCCGGGTAAGTGTTGGGGACACTGGAACCACCTGGGCACTCCAACGGATCGTGAATGTAGTAGCAGTCCACGGGAACAAGCAAAGTTGCCTTTATTGAATACCGAATTGAATGAAAGAAGCAAAGTTTCCTTTATTGAATATTGAATTGAATGAAAAAAGCAAAGTTGCATTTATTGAATACCGAACTAACTGAAATAAGCAAAACCTGCACATGTTAAATATCAAAATGAATGGAAAGAACAAACCTGCTAAATATTGAACAATGAACTGAAAGCAAATTGGAAACTAAGTTGAAGTAAAGACTGAGTACAAAGTTGGAGTCAAGGTTGAGAGACCACTTGTATATTAAAGTTATGGAGCTATATTTGAGAAACTACTTGTTTGACTGAATATTGAAGGTTCCTGGTTGCGTGACCTGTAAAGGGTGGACCGTGTGGTCCAACAACTGCGCCAAGACCAGGGAACCCCTATATGCTAACAAGGAAGTTTGCTATTTTGTAAAAAGGAAAACCCCCATTGATGCATACCAGACTTGGGGATGGCGAGCCCGGAGTTGTAAAGAATTGTTGAAATCCAGAATAAGTGTGGAACTTTATTAATTTGAGTCCAAAAGAAGGCACATTGAACATTGTAATGAACTTATTGACATTTGGCGAAAAGAAGCTGAAGAGTAAGCCTGAGCTGGAAATAGCACAGAACTTTACTTTTGGAACACTGTTTAGATTATCATTGACATCCCTACACATTGTTTTGTGTTAGTTGTGAGGGCAAGTATAGGTTTTGAACACACAGACTTTTCAGTTGAACTTACTGACACATAATTTCCTTAGTTTCTCTAGGTAGGGAAATCCCACTTTAGTATAGGACAAGTTAGGCCTTAGTCCATTCTGACATTTTCTTTTAATAAAAGCAGTTTGTTATACATTGAATGGTGTCCAGTCATAATGTCGAACCAATAATGTCGAATTACAAAAATGTTGAATCCAAAAAGTCGAAAACAAAAATGTCGAATTTTTTTTATTTTTATTTATATCATTTTTTTGGGCACTGGGGGTAAAAAAAAGGGGTAAAACAAAAAAAAAAATTTAAAAAAGCAACCAAAAATTTTTTTGGGACTTTTTTGTTTTCGACTTTTTGTTTTCGACTTTGACTTTCGACATTATTGGATTCAACTTTTTGACTATAACCCACATTGAATCTGTTGTCTGTGTCTCCTTCCATGATGCCATTCTCATGACCCCTATAGCTAGACATATGTTAGTCAAACATGATTGGAGCAAACAGATCTCCCAGCTTATCTCCTCCCCATGTGGCGCCACATTGCTTCCCACTCCTTCCGCAAACAGTTTGCAATTAGTAAAAAGCTATTTGTGCTGACCTCCAATCCTTTATTCTGCTGTGTCAGCCACAGAGCGGAAGGAACACAAGACACCCTGAACTAGTGGGAAGGGAGACATTCACATGGCACCTGCAAGACAGCGGCCTTCGAAACCACTGTAGTGGACATTATGAGGGCTGGTTACTTCCCAGCAACACCAAATCTTACAGTCTGCTTGGTTCTTCAAGGATCGCGGCTCCATTCCACCTCCACGTTCCCATACCCGCTGGCCAAAGGGCAGTTAAGACTGTGAGTGTTTCTCTAGATCAGTTCAACTTCCCGGCCCCCACAAGCAGCCTTTGGACTGGCTCACCAACCTTGATTACATCACCCAGTGCTGTCTCAACAACTATAGTCTGCTGAACCATGCAGCTAGAGTTCAGCGTCCCCCCTCCTTAAGCCGCGGTGCATGGGTCCTGTGTTCGAGGCGGTCCTTCTGGGTGATACTCACTAGAAAGTATCCCAGCCCATCCCGCCTATTCCCTCAGTTGGTAGGTGCGCCCCCCTGTCTGGCACTGAATCAGCACCTTCATTACATTCCCCACTTCGATCGAACATTCGATCGATTCCTTCTTTCCCATCTCCCTACATAGTTCCTTGGGCATCCATAGTTTAGTTACACCGCTCCTGGCCCCTGCTTCTTCTTCATAGCCCTCAAGTATATCCCCAATTATTAGACAGTCCCATCCGTCTAGGGAGCATGTCACCCCGAAAGCATCATAGTCTTCTACATTTGGTGGGATGCTTAAAAAATCACATGCACTCCTGCCACCCCTTGATTCATCCTTGCAGGCTGCTCTTCTAGTTCATTACCATCCTCATCAATTTTATTAGCATACATTATATATTGTGCTTTCTTCTAGCGACATTCGTACCGGCCGATGTCCCACTGACCAACACAGATGGCAGCAAGCATCACGACGGGCAATGGGACTGTTATTTTGAACATATACGCTAGCCACTCTGGGAACCAGGCAAATAGTGCATTGAGCCAATTGTCTGATGTGGGGTCATGCGTTTCTTTGATAATTATTTCATGTACGGTGCGTATTTCCTTAACAGCTTCCGTGAGTGTCCCATTGATGGCATTGTTAGCGGGTAGTGGTGCAACAGCTGCTTCCTATCTTGTGGCAGACTCCACCTTCCATTTCAATCGTCAAGTTGAGAATGAATCTGTTTTGAAGGGCCATCAAACGCAGGGCTCGGAGCTCTTCTTGCCCTGCGTTCAGTCCTTTTTCAGTTACATTGGCCAATTTGAACACCTTGTTCCAGGTTATTTGCAGACATTTGGCGTTGGCAGCTGCTTGCACCCCAGGAAGGAGGAGGAATGTAAAGAACATGGATGCTTTACTGAAAAGTTTTAAATGCTGTGGGATTGCGTCCAAGCTCTTTGTTGATTTGGCAGTTACATAATTACTGTTCCTTTACTTCCTTGTCATTTGTTTTGGCTCATCACTCCCCTCCTTCAGTTATTTTTCCTTTTTCTTCTTTTTAGAGTGGACAATTCATTGAATGGCAACAAATCCACCCAGGGCACGACCAACGTAGGGCTGTGGAGGGTCACAAGTGCGTATACTCCATCCCAATATGAAAGTAACTGGGCATAGGCTATGCACCCGCATGCCCACCAGACGTCTATCACTGCTGCCATCCCTTTCTGCAACGCTGAGATGCTCATCGTCCTCCCGCAGTCAGTGTTCACCCCCATCGCGATCGTCCCGGTTGCTCTGAAACACAAAGAATACTGTGTGAGCGGTTTTATGTAAACTGGGCAGTGTCTTTCATCTATCCCTGTCAAAGCATTTATGTTGGCATCCCATATTCCTTTACAGTCATTCTTCATAACCCACTAGCCCTTCTGCACGGCACTCTACCCTTTCCTACTTTCTGCCATGAAAAACAGAGCCCCTTAATCACATCAGGGGCCTGGTGTGGCACCACAGTGTACCATGTCGTGTAGAGTTCTTGTAAAATATCCTCATGCAAGTAGTAGCCACCTGTTTCCTCCTTTGTGTCCCTTCAGTGTTATATTCTAGTATGATATGCTCTGTAGCTTCTTCCCGAGCGGTGCTTTCAATTTGGATATAGTTGTCAGCATACACCTCTTCTCCTTCATCTATCCATTGCACTTCTACTGGGTGTGCCTGAAACAGCACCCTAGTTCTTCATTGAGAAAAGTGCATCAGACATCCCCCTCCTCAGCTGCTATTTCTTGTGGCAAGAATTTTGCTTGTCCCTGCGATGTGTGGGATTAGGGAGCACACATAGCAGCTGCTGTTGGTGCTCCCTCGCCCCACCCTCTTCATCTCGTTGTACCACACATTCTCAGAAGCCACGTCCTCTCCCTCCCCAATGGTATTATAGAACTTTTCAACATTAGATATACTTCTTTTGGTACATGTCTCCCTTACACTACTGGCTGGTGTACCTTCATTACCGTTATGCAATGCAAACCAGAAGCAAAAAAGAATACAGCAGACAAATAAACAAAACAATCCTATTCCTATTATTTTCATATCAAGCTTAGTTTTTTCGCCATTTGCCCCATTACCTGCTTGCCCACTATCTTCATTTGTAGGCTTTCTATAAATTCTGATAGCTAAAAATAAAGTCAATGGGCGTCATTAGAAGGTTACCGGTCTGGATACAACGGTACCGGTAAGCTTACCGGTACTGTCGTATCGGGACCGGCAAACTCTGAGTTGTGCCGCGGGTGCCTTTCATTCCGCCAGGTCTGACCTGGCAGAATGAAAGGCACCTGCGAGCACAGCAAGCCTGTAGCACCAGCACGGTAATGAACTGTAGCGGTGCTACAGGCATCCCCATTCCCATTGAGCCCTTTGGGGCTCAAATGGGAATGGGGATATACTGGCACCCACAAAAGGCCAATTACCGGGTCCGGCGGGGCTGGAATACCCCGGTAATTGCCAATTTGCGGGTGCCGGATTTTCTTGCTGGTTTGGAGGGAGCCTTGCTGGTAAAACCTTGTAATGAGGCCCAATGATAGCTGTTTCATACTCCCCATCAAGTGGCGTTTCTCTCTTCCTCTTCCGCTGACCTTGCGAACATCTGTGATGTGAGTCCATACCCTATGTTCTTTAACTTTGACAGCACTGAGTATTGTGTATACGACTTTGTAGGGACCACAAAACCTACGCTCCTTCCACTTTCGTATAACGTTACAGATGAAAATGTTATCCCCCAGATAAAGGAGCAGGGCTTGTAAAAAAAAAAGACTATTTTCTGTGAGCACTTGTTTCTTCTTAAATGTTGGTCGGCCAACATGTAGACCGTTGAACCTGGCGGGAGTTGTATTTCACGACATTGGTCATTTCATTCAAGTACTTTTTCCTTTCTGCTCCTAGAACCTCTGCTGTTGGGTTAGCATCCGAAATTGAACATGCAGGAGGGACAGGCGCATGCATCCTCCTTCCAGTCACAATTTCATGCAGAGACAAGAGATGATCTGCATTGGGTGTGTTGCGAAGAGCAAAAAGCGCCAATGGGAGGCAATAAAGACAATTTTGGCACGGTGAAGATTTTAGCTTTGCTAAGCGTTTTCTCTCAGCAATCCCATTTGCTTGCAGCGGTACACTGTGCATAACCTGTGTTTTATTCCCTGGAGGTACATTAGTTCTTTAAAAAGGTTGTTGGCAAAATGCTGCCCATTGTCCGAGCTTATCTCATTACAAGCCCCCCTCCTTGGAAACGCCTCCCTTACTAGGAACTTTGCGGCTGACCTTGTGTCATTGTTTGCAGAGGGCCCGCCTCAAGCCAATTTAAGAATGGACAGGCGACAACGATCATGTACTTATAAGAGCGCACATCTGCCTTGCATATCAATGTAGTCAATATGCAAGTGCTGGCAGAGCCCTTCCGGTCAAGGTAGTGTTCCCTTCACAGTCCGTGACGTATAACCAGATATAAACTGCTGACAGACCACACAGTTTCCCATAAATTCAGCCACTCGCTCCTGTAAAATTGGTACATGCCACCTTTCATTTATTTCTGCTGCTATTTTCTCTTTGGATATGTGGGCAGGAAAGTGGAGCTGTTCTTCTGCTACCCTGAGCAACTTCTTGGTCATCGCATTCTTCCCCATTCTATTCTGCCTCCAAATTAGGTCAGTTGGTGAGAGGGGATACCCTCTCTGTATCCACAGGTCTGTTTCCTCCTTTGGGGCCTCTCCTTGTAGCTATATAATCTGAACAATTGGTATTGTATTGAAACTTTCCTCCTTCTCTTTCTCCTGACCCGTTCTTGTTTCTACCCCCTCCTTTGTGTCTCTCCTTCCCCCCCTGGGTGTAGTCTCATGCTTCCCTCAGGAAGCTGCTACTTTGGCTGCTCTGTCAGCCATTTAATTCCGTAAATATATTCGGTCCTGTTTACTAGTATGGATGGCACACTGTATTATGGCTAGCTCCACTGGAAGCTTCAGTGCTTCAATCATTTGCCCAAGCAGTTCGGCAGGCTGTACCGGGGAACCGGCACTTCTCCTAAACCCCCTTCTCTGCCACCACATCAATCCTGAATCCCGAGTGTATTGTCAATGTTACATAGGCAGAATCTGAAAATATGTTAGCTGCATGCCCTTCTGTCATGTTTAATGCACTGATCATTGCTACTAACTCTGCTGCCTGTGCTGAATAATGTGATGGTAATCGCTGTTGGAACGCTATTACATATTCCCTGATCCTGTAGCATACTATTGCAGCTCCAGTATGTCTCCTTCCTGTGTCAGGGTCTATACTTGATGACCCATCAATATAAATCATGGCGGCTCCTTCTATTTCTTTCTGTTTGACCTGTATGTTTCCTTCCATTCTGTCCATATGTGCGGCACCATCATGCATGTAGTTCCCTTTTTCTGCTGGTTCTGGTATCAATGCTACCGGGTTTACCACACAACACCTCGCTACCTCAGTGGCCCGGTTTGTCAGTCTCACCTCATACCCAGATGCCCTTAGTGTTGTCAGTGTGCTTTTTGATTTTTCCAAGACGGCAAATAGTGAGTCCTCCACGTACAGTACTAAGGGGCAACCCATGGTGATTGTCGCTGCCTTCTCTATTGCAAACGCTGCACCCACGAGAGCTTGTTCGCAGGGGAACTGTCCCTGCATGACTGCGTTCAAAATCCCACTATAGCTTATGCCCCTGTGGCTTCTTTTGCATGAGGACCAGCGTCATCACTGAGCCATCGAGTGGGAGAACACGTAACATTTTAATATATAGTTTGGGGTGGTCAACACTGGCGCATAGCTAATGCTTCCTTTAGTTCTGTGAAACTTCCCTCCATTTATGATGTCCATTTTAACTCTCTTCTCCTGTGTTTTTTTTAAATGTCTGCAGTAAGGTTTTTGTGTATGTGGAGTAGTAAAAAGCCTACGCCCTGCAGTAATTGCATAACCCCAAAAACCTTTGCATTCCCTTCACTGTACGTGGATGCGCTGTTAAGTAAATTGCCTCTACCCTTTCTAATGTTATCTTGCGCCCCTCAATGGATTTTATTTGTCCCAGGTACACAACCTCCTCCTGGCAGTATTGTAGTTTTACTTTGTCCACCATGTACCCCTTCTCTGCTAGTAGTGTTAAAAGGTGTACCGAATCAGCCTTATACTCTTCCTTTGTCTCACTGCATACTAGCAAATGGTCAACATACTGGATCACTGTGCCTGGTCCCTTCTCTGCTAGTAGTGTTAAAAGGTGTACCGAATCAGCCCTATACTCTTCCTTTGTCTCACTGCATATTAGCAAATGGTCAACATACTGGATCACTGTGCTTGGTATCTGTAAATGACTTGGGTCCTTTTAGATCACTCTGTGGAAAATGCTAGGTGACTCACAGCACCCCTATGGGAGTCTAGTGTGTTCAAATCTGGTTCCTCGATACATACACGCTGTCCGGTACCTTGAGTCAGGGTGCAATGGAATGGAGAAAAAGACATTCTTCAAGTCGATGACTGTGAAGTATTTTGCCTTAGCTGGGATGTTGCATAGTATTGTAGGGGGGTTCGGTACCACGGGAAATTGTCTCTACTACATTGTTAAGAGGGAGTAAATCCTGTATAAATCTCCATGACCCACCCATTGATTTCTTTATTGGGTATATAGCCATGTTGCATGATGCGGATGATGCCTGTATAATGCCCTGCTGCCTTATTGCGTATATGATAGAGTATATTCCCTCATCCGCTTCCCTAGACAATAGATATTGTTTTGCTTGGCTAACGGTGCCCCTTCCTGCAATTTTATCCTCACTGCCCTTACTCCTTTCAATACCCCTACATCTGGGGGCCTTTTAGTCCACACTTTCGCTGGGACCCTTTTGAGAGCTTCGGCTGTGTGTTTGCTCCATTCTCTCACCAGTTCTGTCAGTATTGACACCAGCTTTTCTACTACTTTGACTGGGCAATGTATCTACAGCTGGAATACTATCTCTCCATCTTCCTCATCAGAGAATAGTTGTTCATCTGTTACTCCTGTTACAGTCAGTATTGGGTCGATGCATAGCACTGTGCGCCATTCCATGTTGTCATTGTCTGTTCCGTATAGGATACCATGTCTTTGCGTATCACTACCTCTTCTGACTGCAGTACAAGTGTGGTTCTTTTTATGTCATCCTTCTGGTACTGTGGCCTGAACAGGAATTCTGGTGCCAGTCGGAACACCTTCCCTCATATTTAAGGGATCTATCATAGAAGTATCTCAACCTCATACAAAAGCATGCTCGGGTACATGGGTTGGCCTCATATTGTGCTCTGAGTGTATGCCGCCAGACGGAGAGCGGCCTCTCGTGTATAGTAAATGCCTGGTGTTGTGCACACCATCCCTTTCTCCGTAAATTATATTGTGGCGTTTAGCTTGCTGAACAAGTCTCTCCCCAGTATATTGATAAGAGTGTCTGTCGAATCCAGTAGTGACGCTATGATGTGCTGCATTCCTATTGTTAATGGTAAATATTGTGTTACTGGAACTGTCCCCACCGCCCCAGAGAAGCCCTGCGTATCCATCACCTTGTTTGACAGCGGGAATTCCCCTTCCATTATATAGGATTTGGTGGCTCCTGTATCCATGCAATGAGAACTCTCATGTTTTTCACTGCTACCTTGGGTTCCTCTTCGGGGCTGTCAGTTACTGCTAGGACTGGACACACTCTGGCTTTCTGTGGGCCCTCCTATTGCTGCGGTCTGATCCTGTAGTAAAGGAAAAGGATTTCCCTCCAACAACACTGACCCAGGTGTAGTGGGGCACCACATTCTGTCCTAACACTGTACTTCCCCCAGCTACGGATGGTTTTTGTGTCACAGCTGGGGACACTATTCCACCATCCATCGGCCCCCGATGCATTTGTGGTGGTCCCTGCTGCAGGTGCGTCTGTCCCTGCTGCAGCAGGACTGGGAGAAGCTGCATCTCCTGCCACTGTGTCTGTTCTGTGGCCAACCCTTGTTGCTGTGCCATTTGTACTGCCTGTGCCTGAGCGTGTTGCACAAAAAGACAGGTGCCAGCAAGGGCCCCATTTTCTGGCATTAGAAGCATGATCCAAAGACACTATACCCTTCCCCTCTGTATCCTCCTCCTCTTCCGCATTACTGGTACCCTCTCCGCATTGGAAAAAATCCCCCATGTATGTAACTCCCCTGCTGTAGAGTTCCCCACTGCTGCATATATTGAGGCTGCATGTAAACCCCTTGCTGTGGCGTGGTCCCCACGGGAAACCCTCGCTGTTGGGTGGGTGCTTCTGCGAGAACGTCGGGCACAAGCATTGCCCCTTCCATTGTATATTTTGCCATTTTCTTTTATACCAGTTTGTTTTCTGATTTTGCTGCATTTTTGCCTCCTGCCTCCCACTCTCCTGTTTTTTCGTTTGCAGTAGTGTATTATCGTTGCCTGTATCTCTGGCCACCCTTTTGCTTTTATTCCCACAATCTTGTCTAATAATGCCTGGACTTCTGTCGGCAGCCCCTTGACCAATATGTGGTAGAACAGGGGTATGCACTCGTCCCAGGTCCTCTGTGTCTCCTGTGTCTATAGATCCTACACCTGTTTTATATAGTTTGCAGGGTTATCATCATTCTTCTTTTTATGAGCCATCACTATCCCCAGATCATAGCTATCGGGATACATGCTTCTTAGAACCTCCCATACATTTGCTCGACAGTTATTGAATGGAGCTCCATCGTGGGCGTTGGTGCTCAATTTCACCCCTTGTGACCCACCTGCTCCCATATTTTGTCCCCTTGCTCCCCTATTATGGTTGTGAATAAACCTTTCATGTCTCCTATGGCCAATGTTCCCCTGCTGTCTTTTTCTCGAGCGCCTGTATCCATTTGCTGGCCCCTGCCACAAGGGAGGGCAGGCTGTATATTAACTTGTCCCGATCCATTGTCTGCCATGGTATGTAATGTGTGTCTCCTCTCCCCTGCTGTACCAGCGGCATTTGCCTCATCCATAGCCCTACTCCCCCTCCCCTTTGGTGGCATGGGTCAGACCCAATTATATTTTTCCCGCTCTACTGCAGAGGGAAGTTGACCAGTCCCTTCCACTCTCTTCGCTGTCCTGTCATACTCTTTGTTTCCTCCCCCTTCTCAGGTATCCACTCGTCATCTTCGCCATCGCTCCATTCTCCCCCAAGGGCTCCCACATCTGTGGCTGCGCTACCCTCATCCCCTCCTTCTTGTTCCCCCTCTTTCCCTTCCTCCTCATCATGGTCCAGTCTGAATTTTATCCTACCTGACAGCCATTCCCCATTGCTCCCTTTATTTTTCCTCCACTCCTCTTCTTTTATCACCCTCTCTGCTTCGTTAAATAATGCATCCACCTGCTGTTGTGTATTCTTTTCAATGTCTGCTAAGTATTGCCTTTCCCCCTCTTTGTGGACCTCCTCCCTCTGTGGATCTCTGACCCTCTTTTCCTTTGTTGTCTCTTTGTCCCCTCCTACGTTTACCCGCTGTGGGTTTGTGTACCCCGCCGTGGGCCGTAATGTTGGATAGATACCATACGGCAGGGACACAGAGCTTGGTCCGCCCCTTCCATTGTCCCCTCTCCCTCTTTCTTCACTTGTTCCCCTTTTGTTTCTACATACATTTTCCAGAGCCCCAGTATATTTTGCCTACTTTTCAACTTTGAGCCCTTCTATTTTGTTAACAAATATGAGAACATGTTTTATGTTATTTTACTATCAAATGTTCCTTCCCTGGGCCACGCATGGAAACACTGCCATGCAGTCTTCTAGACCCATTGAAAAATATACTTTCATATTTTATTGCAACACTAGGGAAGTTATCTGCACGTGTGATCAAGGGGGCTATCTAGATAGGCCTTATCTCCCGCCCGCTTGCTTCCCTTCCTCTGGGTCTCAATTACCCTAGGCACCCATCCCATTTCTCTTTGTATCCCCTTTTCCCTGCAACAACTACACTCACTCCTGATGACTCACCTCTCACTTCGTTCACTTTGGCCCTCTCCACAGGCCCACCCATGCACTCTCGCTCGTCACACTGGCCTTCTCCTCAGGCTTGTCCACTCACTCTGTGTTACTAACCAATGGCCCTCTCCACGGTCCCACCTTCTCCTTATGTTAGTAGAGACAAGCGCTGAGTCCCCTCCACTCTCTTGCTTGCTTGCCGCCAAAAATGCCAAGCACACTATTATACACAAGTTACCTCTTGGTGCTTGCTGATCCATCCTCCATGACTCAACACCACGTAACAATTTGAACAACACTACCTGCCACACACATGTCCCTTTCTACATCCCCGAAACAATGATAAAATGACACTTGTTTTTCCCAAATGATGCAACTATACAATCACTGGTGCTACGGGCAACTGCTGTCTAACGGGGTCCGCCTTTTAATACACACCTTTCCTGCTCTAAAGCAGGTGTGCCCACTCCCTCATCCATTTCTTATAGGGTGGCACGTGCTAAAATCTAATACTATTATGGCTGATTGTCCTCCCACCTCGAGGATGCATCCTATACACCATAAAATTCTGTCCCTCCACCGCTGTGGGAATGCAACCACAATGCTGTGCTTTCTTGCACGGTTATACTCGCATCCTAGAGATCCTAGAGTCCCCTCGGGACTGAACCTCCTGTACGGGCTCACCTCTCCAGCCGATTGCGGGCGGCACTCTGGACCAAGCAGACCTTCGTGAACACCTGCAGGATCTCATCTGTGATGTGCGTGGGTCAGGCCTGCAGTCGCCGGACCCGTGCCCCCAGGGAGGTAGGCTGGAATACCCTCAGTTGACCGAGAGAAGTTAGGATCTCGCTGTGGCCTCCAAAAACTGTATCTGGTGTCCTCCAAAAAGCTTGTAATAATAAATTGCTACAAGTAGTCCAAAAAAGGAATGCACACCGGTTAAGAAGTAATAGTATTTATTACAGCTGGGCGAGCAGAAATCAAACTGAACAGTGTAACAGAACTGGTTGATGAGAGCGGACAAGCTGGCACAAAGCAAACATCACTTTTATACTGCTAATACAATGTTCATGGTGTTGGAAACAGTTGCACTTTAAACATTGTGTCTTTTCCCACTGAGGTTATTGGTTAAAATACGTCATATCTCTATAGCTAGAGATATGTTAGTCAAACATGATTGGAGAAAACACATCTGCCTTCTCCCAGCAAATCTCCTCTCCATTTGCATTTGACGCCACATTGCTTCCCACTCCTCCCTCAAATAGTTTGCAATTAGTAAAAAGATATTTGTGCTGACCTCCGGTCCTTTATTCCTCTGCCATTGGTCAGCAATGCAGCGGAAGGAACACGAGACACACTGAACTAGTGGCAAGGGAGACATTTACACAGCACCTGTAAGATAGCGGCCTTCGAAAACACTGTTATGTTATGTTACTTGGCATTTATATAGCGCCTTATGTATCGTTGGTATGATCTCAAAGCGCTGGTAGGTTGAACGCCCTCTGGAACTGTAGTTCAGGTCAGTAGAGAGAGAAAGAGTCATAAGGTGCATGTGTGCACCGGATATGTGTGCAGCCGGTGCGGTAGTTGTATGATAGCTGCTTCTTAGCGGTAGGTGTAGTGGTTGGGAGGTGAGGTATATGTGTTCATTCTGGAGGGATGACGCCCAGACTGATTTGTGGCTGCGTTAGGCCCGAGGAGATGCTTAAGCTAGCGGTGTGCTTAGCTGATGTTTAATTAGTTAGTATGAGAACAGCTATACTGAATGTGTTATAGTATTGCTGTGTTCTAGTTGGGTGTTGGTCTATAGGAGAGAGTAAGCGTGGTAGTGTAATATGGTGATTATCAGTTCTGTCCACTCCATCCGTTCTGTCCACTCCATCCGTTCTGTCCACTCCATCCGTTCTGTCCACTCTATCTCTTCCGTCCATTCCATCTATCCAGTCCACTCCATCTACTCCACCTGTTCCACCCAGTCCACCTGTTCCACCCAGTCCACCTGTTCCACCCAGTCCACCTGTTCCACCCACTCCATCTGTTCCATCCACTCCATCTGTTCCATCCACTCCATCCGTTCCATCCACTCCATCCGTTCCATCCACTCTGCCTGATCCATCCACGCTGCCTGTTCCATTCATTCTGCATCTTCCATTCTTCTGCTTATTTCATCCACTCCTTCAGTTCAGTCTACTGTGTCCGTTTCATCTGCTGCATCTGTTCCATCCACTTGATTCAATCCATCTGTTCCATTCTATAAACTACTCATCATTTTCATTTGCTTATTCTACTTATTCACCATATCCGTTCCATCCACTCCATCCGTTCCATCCACCCCATCCGTTCCATCCACCCCATCCGTTCCATCCACCCCATCCGTTCCATCCACCCCATCCGTTCCATCCACCTCATGCATTCCATCCACTTCATTCGCTCTACCCACTTTGTCCAATCATCCACTTCATCCAATCATCCACTTCATCTCATCCATTCCATCCACCTCATCTGTTCATCCACCTCATCTGTTCATCCACTTCATCCGTTCCATCCACTTCATCCGTTCCATCCACTTCATCCGTTCCATCCACTTCGTCCGTTCCATCCACTTCGTCCGTTGCATCCACTTCGTCTGTTGCATCCACCTCGTCTGTTGCATCCACTTCGTCTGTTGCATCCACCTCGTCTGTTGCATCCACTTCGTCTTTTGCATCCACTTCGTCTTTTGCATCCACTTCGTCTGTTGCATCCACTTCGTCTGTTGCATCCACTTCGTCTGTTGCATCCACTTCGTCTGTTGCATCCACTTCGTCTGTTTCATCCACTTCGTCTGTTTCATCCACTTCGTCTGTTTCATCCACTTCGTCTGTTTCATCCACTTTGTCTGTTCCATCTACCTTATCCGTTCCATCTACTTCATCCGTTCCATCTACTTCATCCATTCCATCTACTTCATCTGTTCCATCCATTTCATCCGTTCTATCCATTTATCTGCTCCATCTGTTTCATTAATTTCATCCGTTTGATCCACTTCATCCGTTTCATCCATTTCATCCATTCTACTAGGTTTCTCCATTTTAATTACATTGGCCGATTTAGTTTTCTGCTTGTTCGATAGGTCTCTACGCTGGATTGTTATTTTTGATTCAACAGCCTTGGATTCTGTTTATTGTGGTTGTTTGTTCTGTTTGTGCTAAGAGTTGATTTTAAGGGAAGAGCCACGTATACAGTAATTTGCGGAAAGACATGAGGTCTTCGGTGAGTCGGATGTGGGGAAGTGAGTTCCACAGAGTGGGGCCCAAGGCTGAGAATGATGATCCACCTAACTTTACTGAGTTGGTGTTTGGTATCACTAGGAGGTGTTCTTAGAGTACGCAAAAGATGGTAGCATTTTAGCTTGTTCTGAAGGTATTGCGGTCCGGTTTTGTGCATTGCTCGGTGCAAGATGCATAAGGTTTTGAAGGTCACCCTTCGTCCAAACCGGGAGCCAGTGGAGAGTTTTGAGCGCTGGGGAAGTGTGGTCTCTTGGGCCAAGTGCTAGTAGTAGTTTGGCTGCAGCATTTTGTGCTCTTTGTAGTTTAGTTATGTGATATGCTTGGATTCCAAGGTAGAGGGAGTTAGCATAGTCCAATCTTGACATTACAATTGATTGGACTGCGGGAAGTCTGTTGGGAAAGGAGAGGTATGGAAAAATGCGCCTAAGAATTTTGAGGTGCTAGTGGCAGGACTTAGAGATGTTGTTGACTTGGTGCAATAAGGTTAGGTCAGAGTCGAGCGTGCATCCAAGGTTTTTTACTGAGGTAGAGGTTGTCGGGGGGATTGCCCATGGATGATGGCCAGGGGCCAGGGTAGAGGGTGAGGGAGAATATTGGTGTTGCCACACACCATGCTTTGCGTTTTTGTGGGGTTTAAAAGGTGGTGGTTTGTAGTCCTCCAGTGATGAATGTCAAGTAGGCAAGCAGCAAGGTCGGGCTGGCAGTTGGGTTTTCAGTTAATGGGTTTTAGGATTAGATGGGTGTCGTCTGCGTAGTTGTAGCACAGGATATTGTGCGAGCGGATTATTTGGGGGAGGGTGGACATGTAGAGGTTGAACAGGAGGGCTGATAGGCACGCTCCTTGTGGCATTCCGGTATTGACCTGTCAGGCGGTGGAGACAAAGAAGGAGAGGAGGGTTATTTGTTTCCTATTGTTAAGGAAGGATTCTATCCACTTGAGAGCGTTTCCACAGATTCCAAGGAGTGGAGGCGGTCGAGGAGGATCGAGTGGTTGATTGTGTCAAAGGCGGTGGATAGGTCAAGAAGGTTTAGTGCAGTGCATCCCGCAGAGTCTGCAGTGTTTTTAAGGTCATCCCAGATTGAGGTCAGGGTGGTTTCGGTTCTGTGTCGGGGTCTGAACCCTGATTGAGCGGGGTCTAGGAGATTGTTGGCTTCGACAAAGGCGTTTAGTTGGGAGTAAGCAGTTCGATCGATGAGTTTAGCAAAGAACTTGGTGTTTGAAATGGGGCGGTAGTTTTTGGGGTTGAGAGGGTCGAGGCATGTTTTTTTTTAGGAGGGGTTTGACGTGAGCAGTTTTGAATGCATCTGGAAAAATTCCTGAGGAGAGGGACTCGTTTAAGATGGTTCTCACGTATTCTTCTGCGTGGATGTAGTGAACATTTGTGAGGGCTGGTAACTTACCAGGGATACCGAATCTTACCATCTGATTGGTTCTTCAAGTATCGTGGCTCCATTCCACCTCCCCGTTCCCATATCGGCGGGCCAAAGGGCAATTAAAACTGTGTGAGTGTTCCTCTAGATCATGTCAACTTCCTGACTCCAACAAGCAGCCGTTGGACTAGCTCGCTGACCTTGATTACATCACCCAGTGAAGTCTCAGCGACTATAGTCTGCTGGAGACGTGCAGCTTGAGTTCGGCGTCTCCCCTCCCTAAGCCGCGGTGCATGGGCCCAGTGTTTGTGGCAGGCCTTCTCGGTGATGCTCAACCTGTGGCAGCCACACTGATTGTGTTTACCTGGGGTTTCCCCCTTTCACATGCTTGTGCATACACAGTCCTTGTGCTGATGTCATATACAAGGTATCCTCATCCCCTTATCCCTTCCTCTGCCTTATTCAATGGCAAACTCCAATTCCCAGAGTCCCCTTGTTTCCGCCCTATAAGGTGTCCCAGCCAATCCCGCCTATTCCCTCAGTTGGTAGGGGTGCCCCCCTGTCCAGCGCTGAATCAGCACCTTCATTACAGTTTGTTCAAGCAGTCCTGCCAAACTTGTTTGGTTAGCTAGTGTCAGGACCACTGCCCCTTCAATGTGTGAATGCTGGTAAGTCTCCCACATGTATGTAGGAATAAAGAAACGTGACGTTCCGTACTGACTACTGTATTTTTAGTCTATAGTCCCCCTCCTCATAAGCCCTCCCACCTTCCCCACTAAATTAGTCATCAGTCGGATATGGCCTAGGCAATGGAAAAAGGCTGGCGGGTCAAGGCTTGTGGTGGAGCCTGGAAGGCTTGGCAACATGCACACTTTACATGCATATATGACCAATCAAAACTGGGTATTTTGTGTTATAAACCAACATGCAGCCGTCCTGTTCCCACAAGCAGGAACTCTTAGGAAGCTGCAGATTCAGCAGCATCTCCACTTCCACCTGTGATGCATGATTCATTCAGGCAATTTTTACAGTATGGTAAAGACATGGCCAGCATCATCCTGAAGGTGGGGGTAGGACAGCACAGACTGCTTAGGTAGATCTATGGGCACAGCGACAGTTGTGTGCAGACATTCCTAGATGAGTACAGCAAACATTTCGCAGAATGTGCAGACTATATTAGTAGAAATGCCATTTGATGGCCTAATCTTCTATACACAAAGGCGGATGAAAGACTTCAGAAATTTCAAGAATCAAGAGAAAGTCCACTGAAACCCCTCTCACCGCCCATTTTGCCTTTACCTCTTCTGGAAACGCTCATTCCGGAAGAGCTTACTCACCTGTTGCTGTAGGGATGGGTGGAGATTGAGCCAGAGGAGAAAGTCAGGAAAGACTGGCATTCAAATTACTTCCTAGTTGCAAAGAAGGCTAGAGGCCTCAGACCCATACTAGACCAGAGAAGCCTCGACATGCTCCTCAGAAAAGAATGTTGAAGATGCTCACCGTGGGACTAATCCTTCAGGCCTTATAACATCAGATCTAGCAGGTATATTTGGAGTTGCAGGACGCTTACTTCCATGTCCTCATTCACCTCAAACATCAAAAGTACCTTTGTTTTGTGGTGGGGAGGGCTCATTACCAGTTTCCAGTGCTCCCATTCAGCCTGGCTTTGGTCCAGAGAGTATTCATGAAGGTTATTGTTGTGGTTCCTCCTCACAGAAAGAGCATACATAGTTTCCCTTGCCTCCACGACTGGCTTCTCTGAACCAGATTGGAAGATGGTGTCTTGAGGAACTTAGCGACAACTTACGATCTTCTTCACACGTTTGGTTTTTCATCAACCTAAAGAAGTACTTTCTGACCCCCTCAAAACATATGCAGTTTATAAGGTTAGTTCTTGATATGGAGGGGGGCAATGCTTTGCCATCACCAGAAAGAGTTACGAGCATTCAGACTACAGTAGCACATCCTCCAACTGAAAGGGGGACTCCCACCAAGGATAGTTTTGAGGATTCTAGGGCTCATGGGGTCCTTAATTTTCCTATTCCTGCAAGACTGCAGATGTGGTCTCTACAGAGGTCCCTGAGACTCCAATGGCCCTAGTTTAACTGGGACATGAACAGCGTTATTCAGGGAAGTTCTGGAAAGTTCCTTCCACATTAACTCACTGGAACTCTCAGTATGTTTTCCATTTCAATCCTTCCTCCCATCTATCAAGGGGTTGACTATCCAGGTCCTCACAGACACAGCACCTCCATGCACTACATCAACAAGATGAGCAGTGTGGGATTGTGCAAGTTGTGCAGGGGGAGGCCATGTTCTTGTGGTTTTGGGCAATCGAGAAAGGGGTGTCTGTGACAGCTTAGCACCTCGCCGACAGTTTGAACACTGAGGTGGATGCATGGTCAGCTCTAATCTGCATCTCACGAGTGGGAGCTGAACAGGGAGATTTTTGAGAAGATTTTCTCCATGTCGAACTGTTCGCGACCCACTCGAACAGAAAAATGCAAGAACTTCTGATCCAGAGAGTTTTCCTAAGGGAGCTTGTTGCACTGGTGATGCACTTAAAGTCTGATCTGGTTTGTGCATTCCCTCGCAGATTCCTCTCTTGCTGAGGAAGTTGAAGCACAGCAGGACAACTATGCTCTTGATTGCAGCAAACTGGGCATGGAGGACCTGGTACCCAGTCATGCAGGACATGCTGCAATGCATTACCAAGAGGATCCCTTTGAGGAAGGATACCTGATACCTAATCATGCAGTACGATACTTCACTCCAACGCCAGGATGTTGAGGTACAAGGATTGGGATTTTCCAAGACCATATATACTTGTTGCTAGAACATTTTTGAAACCTGGCACAGAATAGACGGGTAGACTCATTATCATGCTACACAGGCAGAGTTCTTGAATTATTGTTCTCCCTCGCCAAGTGAGGTTTTAATATAAATACGGTCAAGGGCTACTTTGCAGCTCTCTCTATTTTCAAATGTGCACACAAACAGGGTTCTTATTTTAGTTACCCTTAGATTTGCAATTCTTAAAAGGGCTTCGTAACATGTTCCATCCTACTCCCTTTGTAGTTCCACCATGGAACTTAACTTTGTTGTTGACATTTTTGATGACTGCCCTTTTTGAGCCTGCCTGTTCCCTTAGTCTCCTTTCTATCAAAGTTACATTCTTGGTTGCCTAAACATGGATTAGAAGACTTGCTGAGCTCCAGCCATTAATCTAGTTCACGTGAGTTTATTCAATTCCAAAAGAATAAAGTTTCATTGAGAATAAAACCACCATTCGAAGGGATTGTGTCCTCCGACGTATTCCTTATCTTAGATATAAATCCTTCAGCTTTGCTGGCCTCGGAAAATTTTTTCGCCAGAGGGCGCTGCGCGTCGATGATCGCCGAGTCGATGACCCTCGACGGCCTCCGTGCCGACGTCGACGTCATCCTGCCTATAAAGGCCGCGCGCAGCGTCCGTTGCTCAGTTCCGTTTTTCCGCGCTTCGTTGTGCCTCGGAACACCGTTGCTCAGTTCTCGTCAAGATAACGTATATAATAACTACTATTTACCTCGATATCGATGGCATCCTCCTCCGACCCGACGACCCCTCGGTCCGGTTTCAAAAAGTGCCGAGACTGCGGGAAGAAAATGTCGTTGACGGACCCTCACAGGGTCTGTTTGTGGTGTCTGGGAATCACGCACCAGAGTTCGGAGTGTGAGGAATGCCTTTCCATGACGGCGAAAGCCTTGAAGGAGCGTAGGGGGAAGCTCGAGAGAGGTAGGTCAACTTTAACTTCCTCGAAAGCTTCTTCGGTAGAGTCGAGACGTTCGTCTCCTCACCATAAAAAACACTCTCGATCTAGATCACGAAGTGGCTCCCACCACTCGTCGACATCGAGACACTCGAAGAAGAGACGTAGGAGATCCCCTTCGTCATCTTCGTCGAGTTCTCCTGAGAGAGTTCATTGCCCCACAAAACGCAGCTCGCAAGCTGAGTGGGAGGAATTCAGGAAAAAGATGCTAAGCGTCTTCGAGAAAGCGGCCTCGTCCCCCTCGAAGACAGCTGAGGGTGATACCCCGGGTAAAAAACCCAAAAAATCTAAACGCCGCGAGTCGCAGTACCCGGCGGAAAAGTCAACCCGAAAGCGCCTCGAGCCATCGGGAGATAAAGCATCATCGACGCCATCGTCGAAAACTCCTTCGAAACAGAGGTCGGCGCCATCGACGCCGTTGTCGAAGGATTCATCGGCGCATCAGTCGATCGAGTCGACGCCGACGTCGACGCCGATATCGACGCCGGTGAAGGAAAGAACCACGGCTACTCCACAGCCAACGGTTAGACAAAAGACCTCCGACTCGACGCCGAGAACGTCGACGTCGTTCTCGAGCAGGACTCCGATCCTTTCGAGTTCTTCGAGGCCTAGTACACATTTCTCGACGCTTTTCACGGCGCCTTCGAGTACTTTCACGTCGGTGTCGACGACATCGACGTTTTCAAGGCCTGTGATGATGGCTCCTTCTGCATTGGAAATGGGGTTTATACCATTCCAAAAACCAATGTATCCCCCTTTAACCTCGATTTTTGAGGAAAGGGAGGATTCAGACCAAGATATTGATTTACAGAGGACCACATCACCAGAGCCAGAGACTTTCGCCTCTGAGGAAGGAAGATTAAAAAATCTTCAGGATGCACTTCAGGAAGCTAGTGGCTTGGACACTTCTCCTGAAGCAGAATTTATCAAACCAGACCCAGGAGAACATGCGGAGACTCCATATAGAGCTCTGATGTCTAGAATCATAGAATTTATGGGTTGGTCTGCACCTTCTCCTGCCTTTCAGCAGGATGACCTCACTGACATACTGGACAAGGGCCCACAGGAGGATCCTGTGGTTCCATTTCACTCTGCTCTACAGAGAAGGATTTTGACAAACTGGGAAACGCCAGAAATTATCCCGGCAGTAAATAAAAAACTGTCAACAAAATACAGGGTGGCTAGTTCTGACCCTGAATATTTGTCAAAACACCCTACTCCTGAGAGCTTGGTTGTACAGGCTGCAACCTCATCAGGCAGCACATCTGCATACCCCACTGCTCCGCAGGATAGGGATGACAAAAAGTATGATGCCATGGCTAAGAAGGTTTTTTCTGCCTGTAGCATGGCGTTAAAGTCTATTAACGCGACCTGTACGCTCGCTAGGTTCAGCCACACCCTTTGGGAGTGCGCTTCATCAGCGGCTGACTGCCTCCAAGAAGGAGAGGAAAGGGACGCATTTTTAAACATCATCAGGGATGGTAAAGATGCGATGTGCGAGACCCTACAAACTGGCCTAGATTCTGCTGACAGTATCAGCAGGGCCATGGCGGCAAGTACCACAATCCGCAGGCATGCGTGGTTGAGGAAGTCTGGTTTTGCCTCTGACGTGCAGACCAGGCTTTTGAATATGCCCTTTGACGGTTCTACCCTCTTTGGAAAGAAGGCGGATGACAGTTTGGAGAAACTGCAAACGTCCAAGGCAGCAGCCAAGTCATTGGGAGCTGCTATCCGTCAGAATACCTTTCGTCCTTCGGGATCATCGTGGAGAGGACGGTCCTTTCGTTACTATTCCTCATATGGAAGGGGCAGGGGACGACCGGCTCAAAGAGGCCAAGGAAGATTTACCCGTGGTGGACGGGGTAGGGGAAAGAAAGCCGCACCCGCAGGAGCAGGAGCCACTTTACCTTCGGCAACTGCATCAGCCGCTTCAAAACCACTCTGAGGTCTCCCCTCACAGAACACCAGTAGGGGGCAGGTTAACTCACCATCTGACGGAATGGCAGGCTATTACGTCAGATGCTTGGGCTCTGGAGACAGTGGCCCAAGGTTACTGCCTGCCCTTCCTACATATCCCTCAGAGTCATCCACCGGGGAACAACCCTTTGAAGCTTCCAGATCCGCTCCTCTTGCAGGAAGTTTTAGACCTGCTAGAGAAAGGTGCCATAGAACTGGTACCTGTAGCGGAAAGGAACAAGGGTTGGTACTCCCCCTACTTCATAATACCGAAGAAGGACGGAGGACTGAGACCCATCTTAGACTTACGGGAATTGAACAAATTCCTCCGAAAGGACAAGTTCAAGATGGTGACTCTCTCTCAGATCCTTCAGGCCCTCCAGCTTCAGGACTGGTTGGTATCTCTAGACCTCCAGGACGCTTATTTCCATGTGCCGATCCATCCCAGGCACAGGAGATACCTGAGGTTCGCAATTGGCAGCTCTCATTATCAATTTCGAGTTCTGCCATTTGGGCTAACCTCCGCCCCGAGGGTCTTTACCAAGCTAATGTCGGTTGTGGCTGCAAGTCTAAGGAGGGAAGGGATTCATGTCTACCCTTACCTAGACGATTGGTTGATCAGAGCTGTATCTTCGGAACAGGCTCAGAGACAACTGGATTATGTTTGCCACTTCCTTCACAAGCTGGGCTTCTCCCTCAATTTAAAGAAGTCACAGATGATACCATCACAGAGACTCCAATTCATTGGAGCAGTCCTGGACACTTCCCTGGGAAAAGCCTTGCCACCAGAGGTGAGGGCTCGAGATATTCTGCAGATGGTCATCAGATTTCAGAATGCCCAATATCTCCCAGCCTACGACTTTCTGAGGTTGCTAGGCCTCATGGCATCCTGCATATTCCTCGTGCCGGAGGCTCGCCTGAGAATGAGATCCCTCCAGTGGGCACTGAGAACTCAGTGGTCACAGTTCTCAGGAAGGATGACAGATCTCCTTCGGATCCCGGTCAAAGTAGCCCGAGACCTTCAGTGGTGGGCCTGTCGGGAGAACATCCTGAAAGGAGAAATGTTTTGGCAACCATGGCCGGAGATAACAGTAGTCACGGATGCCTCACTCACGGGGTGGGGAGCTCACGCCAACGACTTGACCATCAGCGGTCGTTGGTCTCCATCGGAGTCCAGACTACATATCAACCTGTTGGAGCTGAGAGCCATCAGACTAGCGCTGAAGGCTTTTCTGCCGTCTGTACGGGGAAGAAACGTCCTAATAATGACGGACAATACAGTGGCCATGCACTACCTCAACAAAAGAGGAGGCGTAGGCTCACTACCACTGTGCAGAGAGGCGATGCAGCTCTGGTTTTGGGCAATTCAGGAAGGAATCTCTCTATCGGCAATTCACCTAGCCGGAGAGAAGAACTTGACAGCGGACGCTCTGAGCAGGCAGAGCACAGTCTCTCACGAGTGGGAGATAGCTCAGGAAGTCCTTCAAGAGATCTTCGCCCTTTGGGGAACCCCTCAAGTGGATCTGTTCGCCACCAGTATCAACAGGAAGTGCGACAGATTTTGCTCAAGGGAATTTCCCCCGAGAGGAGCTCTAGGAGATGCGTTCGTAGTGGACTGGGAGTTCCCACTTCTGTACGCGTTCCCTCCGGTCCCTGTCATTCCTCAAATGATCAGGAGGTTGAGAAGGTTTCGGAAGACCATGATCCTAATTGCCCCGGATTGGGCCAGGAGAACGTGGTACCCGGACCTTCTAGACATGTCCATCTGCCCTCCAATTCGACTGCCATACAGAGAGGATCTTCTCTCGCAGAAGGAAGGTCAGGTTCTCCATCCAGCCATCAAGACCCTCAACCTTCACGCTTGGTGTCTGAAAGGTTGAGGTACAAGGATTGGGACCTTCCGGATGATGTTATGGAGGTGTTGCTTTCGGCCAGAAGGCCGGCAACTAAAACTCTATACCGCTGCCGTTGGAACAAATTTTGCAGCTGGTGCAGAGAAAAGAATATTGAACCCTTTTCTTGTGGTACACCTATGGTGTTGTCATTCTTACTTTACCTGGCTAATTCAGGCCTACAGGTTGGCACAATTAAGGGCTATCTCGCAGCGCTATCAATCTTTAAGCGCACTGCAGAGGAGCCTTCATACTTCAAAATTCCATTGGTAATACAATACCTAAAAGGATTAACTAATGTTTATCCCCCGAAACCTTTTCAAGTTCCCTTATGGGATTTAAACCTAATTTTAAACTTCCTAAAGGGTGCCCCTTTTGAACCACTACACTCTTGTTCATTGAAGCTTCTCACCCTCAAAACTGTTTTGCTAATAGCATTGACATCTGCTAGAAGGGTTAGCGAGTTGCAAGCCTTATCGTGTAAACCTCCACATACAATCTTTTACAA